>NC_136529.1:11275348-11875348 GCF_910591455.1 Pholis gunnellus | reverse complement strand
AGAAGGTATAATTATCCTATTTTATGTACTTTGGTCACATCTGGGGCCATGGAAACCTGGAGCGCAGTAACATGATCCAGACACCGGGTGGCAGAGCTGGTTAGTCTCTGAGCACTGGCAGACCTGATAGCAGTTCTGTCCAAATGTTCCCGGTAGACAAGCTGTGAGAGAGGGAGAGGTTTAAGTGTACAGTTTGATACACAAGATGTTTTTGCTTCCTGATGCATCTTAAATGGGTTTTATTAATGCAAGGTGGCGTTAATAAAACCTGCAACGCAACCCTTCTAAATGGACTGGAGGCAGAAGTTGGTCCTGCAGCACTTACTCTGCTCACAGCCGTTTCCCGTGAATCCAGGAGGACAGCCGCAGTGTCCAGAGACATGGTGGCAGGATGTGCCCTGTGCACAGCCACAGTGCTGCATGCAACCCGTTCCATACATACCCGGCAAACAAGCTGAAAGAAAGTCAAAACAATATAAGATATTTATAGCTATAATTTGGGGAGACATTTTATTCTGTATATTTATCCATATTCTACTTGTAGATGTCAACCAGTCTGTAATTTTTTTTTTTTATAATTAGTTAGTATATTTAGTTTGTTCTTTGTTGTTTTGTTTGGTCAAGTAAATTGTATTAATATAGCCCCAACATTATTAATTTACCACAGAGGGCTTTAAAATGATATTATCCTTAGACGCTAAATTAGGAGAAGAAGAAACCTAGGTTGCATATATTATACCAGTAGAAAGAAGCAGAAAGACAACTTGACGAACCAGAGTGATACATATATATCAAGTATATCGAGCAGAACATATGAGAAACAAGTTTTATCCAAAATAAGAACGCTTTCCCTGATCTTGAAACGGGGTCATTATCAAAATTTCAGGACAAACTCCGTCCAGCAGGGGCTGCAAGAGCACCAGTGTCTTTAACCGCAGGCTTGCACCTTTATCACAGATTTTTCCTCTCCAGCCTGGTGGACACTGACACGCTCCAGTGACGTGGTGACATGAATCCCCGTGCACACACTGACATCTCTCCTCACAGCCGGCACCAAACAGGCCTGGTTCACATGCTGAGTGAAGAAGGTGCAAATTAGAGGTTAAAATGAACAAAAACACACAATATTGCCAGTCCAACAGTTTCCACTGTGCAGCAGTTCCCATAAGGTCAAAGTTTCAGTTGGTTCATTAGTTTTGCCTCAGTTGTGCAGCAGAGACTCACTGGCTCACCTTTCTCACAGCGCTCTCCGATCCAGCCGCTGCTGCAGCTGCACCGTCCAGTCAGTCCGTCACACTGGCCGCCGTTCTCACATTCACACCGCTGCTGGCAGTCCGTCCCGAACCGGCCCACCGCACACTCTGTAGAAAAAATACAGCAGCGTGCACGAGTAGAAACCCACGTGAGACAAGAAAGAGAAACAAAACAGAGATAGCATGGTGTGAACTATCGTGTGTTGCCATATTTCTGCTGAAGGGCTGCAACATGTTTTTTTTCCCCAATCATTTTTAGCATAGAGCTGGAAATCAAGGCATTCCAGCCACAGGATTAGAGGTTTTCTGAGCATGAAGAGGGGGCTGGGCCTGGCATGGCTCGACAGGGGAAGGTTGTAACAGGCACAGAGTGAGGATAGTGTGTGATATGGAGCTCAAAGGGAGAACAAGCTGGAATGCTTTCGCCGGGTCGGCAGAGACTTTTACGGAAAAGACCCATTCGTGGTTCAGAAACAAACTCTGCCAGCAAATAACCAGACCAGAGGCAAAAACAAGCTAAGGCAGCAGATTGAACTCAGACTTACGCATTTCCCGAGCACAGTAAAACAACCACAGGCCATAAATGTTTAGGGTTCAGGTAATGTTATTCTTCTGCATTGCTGTACAGACTAACACAAATAATCATGGCTTTGCAAGACGAGGCTGAATTATCCAAGTTTGTAGAGCTGGGCCAAACAGCCTAAAGTGTATATCAAGATATATTATCAGATTATCATCGATAACAATACATAATTATAAATCAGTGTGTGTATTTAATTTCTTATTTTGGCTCAATGCCAATATGTCTGTCCCGTTTAGTTCCAGTGTAATCAGTTAAAGATGCTGGTCTGCCGGCTGATTGGTTGGATGAACCTGTGATTAGATGTTCTGTTCAGATGTTGTGGTTGTTGTAGCTACTGACATTCATTGAAAATTGTGATACGAGTAAGTTTAGGTCGGTAAAAGATGTTTCTTGTTCACGAAATTCGGTTAATTATCTGGCCCTATGAGTATTTCGAAGTGAGAGTTTAGAGAGAAACATGTCAAGTAAGGTCAGGGTCAAAATATGGATTTAACGGTGTATTTGATTCATCAAGTTTTTTTACAGCAAGAAAATCCCATGTCTGTCTGTCTGAGAGGGCCTGACAACCTTGTACTTGTAAAAGGCCTTTCTAGTCTTTCGACCACTCGAAGCGCTTCAACACTACGTGTAATCATTCATCCATTCACATCCATACATACACAAGGTGCCACCTGCCCATTAAAGACTATCTAACATTCACACACCGTAGGCACAGCTTACGGGAGCAATTTGGGGTTAAGTGATCTTCTGATTGAAGGATGACCCCGCTCTACCACTGCGTTACCTCTATTCTTAAAACCCTTGATGAGGAAAAGGAAAAGGATAAGAAAAAGCATTTTCTGGAGAAAACGTTAGGCAGCGT
This sequence comes from Pholis gunnellus, assembly GCF_910591455.1. Taxonomy (NCBI): domain Eukaryota; kingdom Metazoa; phylum Chordata; class Actinopteri; order Perciformes; family Pholidae; genus Pholis; species Pholis gunnellus. Next base: position 11,872,650 of record NC_136529.1, on the reverse strand, counting down.
ATCAGAGGGCAAAAGAACGTAGTACAAAGTTAAAGGGAAATTCAGATTTTGGACCAGTTGCACTGTACTGTACTGGGAATATGGCAAAGTTGCTAAAAACAAGCCTGACGAGGCAAGACACGCCAGAAGTCATACATGTTTTATGAAACAATTTTCCTCGTTAGCCAGACTTATTTGGAAGTTAAAACAAGGGCTGTTTGAAACAGACATTGGTTGGTTCAACTGTGACCAGTGCAAACAGTTTTTGGCCTGTTCACAACCTTGTCTGATCATCTCTTGCCCCGTCAGCCTTTGCCAAAAAAATGTTCCCAGATCGGAGTATATTATTATAAATAGCAGCCAAATGTAAAAGTTTTCCTTAAAATGATTCATCTGCAGGTGGTTTTGTGGTCACATACACAGAGACTCTTACAGCATTACAGAGTCTTACCGAGTTCACAGGCTGCGCCCATCCAGCCACTGGCACATGAACATTTTCCGTTGCTCTTGTTGCAGGTGGCCCCATTCTGACACAGGCAGCGCTGCTGACAGTCTGCTCCATAAAACCCTGGAGGGCATTCTGGGGAAAATAACGCACGGACAAAACCATATTGTGACACCCTTATTTACCCATCATACGGATGATTACTTAGCTCTGTGTTGCATTCACTCACCTTCTGTGCAGTTGGGTCCGGTCCAGCCAGGTGTGCACACACACTGCCCACCGGCCGGGTGGCAGATGCCATCGTTACGGCAGCTACAGGTTTGGTTACATCCTTCTCCATAGAAACCGGTTGGGCACGCTGCCAGGAGAGGGACAAACAATATCGTTACCTCCTGGTGAACTTTGCTGATCAAAAGTGGAAATTCCAGTGTCTGGTAAGCGATACTAGGCCGTAGCATGGGGAACATCAAGTCGGTGCTTTCTCATGTGCGACTGAACTGGGTTTCCCCAAATTACTCGCGTTACAAAGATGTTCTCAGTGCTTCGATGCTGCTACACAAATGACCTGATACCATCTTTCATAACACTGGAGTGACGCCAGCCCCTGTTAACTTCATAACTGTGCAACCGTCACTCACTCAGGTTGCAGAACGGACCGATCCAGCCAGCAGGACAGGAACAAACTCCGCTGACGTGGTCACAGCTCCCGCCATTTAGACACAAACATTTCTCCTGGCAGTCTAGTCCGTAGAAACCCTGAGGACACGCTGAAACACACACACACACACACACAGGTAAGACTACCTGTTACTGGCATATACTGTATACACATTTAGTAGGTGAATTTGCCTTTGTGATGTGATGTGTCTTACGCTTTTCACAGAAGGTTCCAGTCCATCCCACCTGGCAGGTACAAGCTCCGCTCACATGGTCGCACAACGCCTTGTTGTCACACTGACACCCATGGCGACAACCAAGACCAAACATACCTGATGGGCACTCTGATGGAATATCACACACACACACACACACACACACACACACACACACACACACACACACACACACACACACACACACACACACACACACACACACACACACACACACACACACACACACTTTAGATGTACAGACTAGTGATATTTATAGCTTTAAATAATGTTTAAATAACATTTTGTGTCCAATGTCCTATGTTTTATAAAGGCTATTTTTAGAATGACATTTCAACAATACAAAATAAGTACCTCACAGAGAAACTTTTTTGTATTTATTTAGGATTAGAAATGATTACTTTGGCACTATCTGGTGGTAGCACCGATAATGAAACTGTGCAGAATGATAGCGACGCAAACTGCCAATGAATGAATTGGCTGACAGCAACGAATACTCCCAACAGAATTTCCCTTTTCATTTTTCTACAAACTGAGAAAGCCAAGACACCGCTCACACTCATGCTCATTTTTATTAAAGACATTTCAATCCTCAAACCTTCATCTCAGACTGAAACATGAATAAAGTGAGCACAAGTGATCGACAGCGGTGAGCAGTGAGTTTTAGTTTGGTTCATGTCATGAGACGTGCATGAAAACAAGACATTCTGGTGTGCAAAAAGCCTGAATCATTCTATGATAATAATAAAAAATGACACATATTAACTTAAAATCATTACAGATAGAACACTGTGGTCTTTAAATGTTTTAACACATAACTAACTACATAACTACATACTCTGGTGGCAGCGTGTTCCAGTGTAACCAGCCTCACAGTTGCACTGGCCCGTCACGGCGTCACAGCTGCCGTCTCCGTTTCTACAGTCACATGTTTCCGCACAGTCTTCCCCCCAGTGCCCTCCATCACAGCCTGCACCAGAAAAAGAATCCCATTTGAGTGTCAAACATCACAATAAGTGTTAACAAATGCCTTCCAGCGCCGTTACCTTTCCTGCAGTTGTGTCCAGTCCAGCCAGGAGCGCATGTACACCGCCCGCTCACCGGATCACAGCGAGCGTTGTTCTCACACACACACTTCATTTGGCAAGCTTGACCAAAACGTCCACTCGGGCACGCTGCACAGGGAACATAAAAAAATAAAAAATAAAAAAAATCAGCAAGACTAATCTACCAGAACAAACTTCACCGGATAGCATGAAAGCACCGCAAGTTCCCACGACAGCTTTGGTTCTGTGATGTAGCCGTCAAATGAGGCTTTAAGAGCCAGTGGGTTTTTGAAATGGAATTATGTTTGTTCTTCCCAGTAAATTATATCCGAAGTGGTTTTCCGGCAGCTGAAGAATTTTAGCTAATGACCTCGGAGAAAAACTGCTCCTCTTGTCTTCTGACATCTTGTTCTATTTCTTGTCCAAGCTGCACCACTGAGACATTTCCATATTCCACCGTGCTGCCATCCTCCTCAGCTGGTTGACTGTCAAATGCATATTTGCTGTGGAAACCAAAAATGCACACCGCTGATACTCACAGTTCTGGCAGAATCTGCCCATAAACCCTGGAGGACAGTTACACGACCCGTTGTGTTTGTCACACACGCCGCCATTCTCACAAACAGGGCAGGTTTCTGTGCAGCCTGATCCCCAAAAACCCTCGGGACACACTGTGAAAAAGATGCACATTTTTACCAATTTTATCATGTAAAATGTGTGTGGTTATTTACACTCAAAATATATTTGCACTCACAGTTCTCACAGTGCTTTCCCGACGTCCCCGCTGGACACTTGCATCGTCCCGACACTTTATCACATGGGGCGCCTGTGCAGTTACAAGGGTGGACGCAGCCTGCTCCAAACATTCCCGCTGGACAGTCTGACACGGGACACATAGAAGAGCCTTGTCTCAACATGGGGGGGACAAAAACTTAGCGTGGGGAAAGCGTGTTCTCAGTAGGGCCACCTACCCTGATCACAGTTCTCTCCATGACGACCAGGAGGGCATTTTCGTTGGCACACTCCCGTCACATGATCACATGACACTCCTGGTGGACAGGAGCACTTTTTCTGACAACCGGCTCCGTAAGTACCCGGGTTGCATTCTAGAAGCAGAACGGGACAGAGCGCTCAATTATCACGTTATGACAACTATATGAGAGAATGGAAATCATCCTCCTGCTTTGTGATAAGTGGCTCAATCATCTTCTCAATGCTTTTCTGCCTTTATTTAGAGGGGATTTGGTTCTCCTCGACTGACTCATACTGTACATTTGTTACAGTTTTGGCCCCGTTTACTGATTTTATCAGAAAGCAAATGGACTTGACTGCATGTCGACAGGTGTATCAATCGTGGGGGTTTTGACTTGAGTTTTGCTTCCTTGTTCCTCGTTTTTCTTCATACGTTTTGTTAAAACAACATCCGTCATCTGTAATCCATGCTGTATTTGTACAGTAATAACACCTCAGAACAGAAACCAGCCTACAGTAAACGTAAGTACGGTTTGTTGATGAGTCGTTAATGATCACTGTGATAGTGTGCTCACCTTCCTTGCAGGTGTTGCCCTGGTAGCCCGATTTACAGACACAGGTGCCGTGGCGGCGGTGACACTCCAGAGTGTTCTGCTGGACACACTGACACTCCTCAGAGCAGCCGGGACCAAAGGTCCACTTCGGGCAAGCTGAAGGACAATAAACAAGGAGGAGATGCACAAAAAAAAACACATGATGTGATGCCAAAATTATAGCCAAAATTATAGCCACAATAGGAGTGTTGGTAAGCCTATTTTATTTCATTTGGATACTTGAAATTGAATGCTAGTGAAATTCAGAGAGTCTGTCAAACAATGCTTTTATAATCCGGGGTTCCTGACATGTGATTTCAAGGCTGTGAGTCTGTTAATGTTCGGACAATGAGACTTACGGAGGTGGCAGAAGCGTCCGTAGAGTCCAGGATCACACAGACAGGCTCCGTAGGTTCGGTGGCAGCGCCCGTTATTGGCACAATTACACTTCTTATTGCACTGCTTCCCGTATAAGCCCTTAGGACAGCCTGCACACACAAACACAACTCATAGTAACCTTAACCAGCTCCTATGTTGGGAGAGAAATGTTTTCACTGAAGATTGAGACACAAAAGATGTTGGCTTGGACAAAGGGGATAACTCACCATCCTGACACAAGTCTCCACTGACCCCAGGAGGGCAGCGGCAGCTCCCAGTGGCCGGATCACAGGTGGCACCATTTTTACACTTACAGGGGAAGGAGCAGTTTTTACCAAAATGTCCCTCGGGGCAAGCTGTGAAATTGAAACATAAACGGGTCCATTACTGCTACTCTGTCATACTGACTAATTTGATACACACGCGTATGTATTTGAGCGTCTGTATATGTTTGAGCCGATCCTCACTCTGGTTGCAGACGACGCCTATCCATCCGTCAGGACAGTCGCAGCCATTTTTCCACGGATTACATTTTCCTCCATTAGAACAGTCGTCACATGTCAAACTGCAGTCATTGCCGAAAGTGTCATCCAAACACACTGAAAACAACAGAGTAATGAATGACGTTCACACTGCTCTTTTACACCAACGCCCACCGGAGTCATAACAGTTCATAGTGAAGGATGAATCTATCTATTTCAATCATATCTAAACTCTAATCATGACATCTGATGCTCGTTAAAAAAAGTTTAGTATCTGCCTCAGAACATTCTCATTGGATTTCAGAGGTTATAAATATGTTCAAGGTTATGAAGTTTCAGTAAAGTTATGAGGTGCGAAGTTAGCTATACACACTCAGGTCAAAAAAATTACTATATTTGAATTTATTTTTGTCAACTTTCAGTGAAGTAGCGTTACACATTAAATGTTCTGCCGTTGTCAAACGAGTCCAACTTTGGGCGACACTCAACAGAGCCTTGGACTTCCTGTTACGGGCTGCCAGGACATATAAGCCTCAGCATTCCTGCCAAAGAAGCTGTGGTATTACAGTATGTACAGACAGTCTGGGAGCATGAAGCACAGTAATTAAGGCCCAGCATGTGGTCTGCTCCTGCCTGCAGTAAATGAGTCTGTCAGACAGCTTCACCTCCCGCGAGTCAGGTAATCAGATACAGGTTGCTCTTAAAGATAATGAGTGGCTAATGGTTTCGAGGGGGGAAAACTCACCGAATTTCTCGGCCAGGTTACTCTCGGCCCTCAGCTCCCCCTCGTCATCTTCGTAGTCGTCATAGCGCTCTAGGGGTTGGTTGTAGTCCTGCATCAAGGTGAGCAGGGGTTGAATAAGGGGCAACTCGATGGCAGCTCCGCTGGACAGGGCCTCAACTGTATCTTCTAGTGCTGTGGGGAGAAGAGAGTTAGGTACACACACTACAATATACAGTGAATGCCATTTCGTTTTTGTTGTCTTTAAATAAATCTCTGTTTCAAAGTGAACAAAAATACAACATTTTAATGCAATACATTGTTTTTACAATTTGATGGTATGTCAAGAGAGGGCGAAATAAAAAGGTTTAGAATAAGGGAGCCGTGATTGCCTGTTAATATTACTAAAGCTGCGGCCTATGCTGTTTTTCCCAGTTGTCACATCTCCCCATTTCATTAGCAGGTAGAATCAAATGTCTGGCCCTCATTAAAAAGTATTGTTTTTACAGACCTAGATAAGGTAATAACTCACTTTATTTGGAACAATGAAAGAAAAAGTTAAACCTAGTGGGGTATGGGACTCCGTCACGTTCACTTTGATTATTGGGCATGTAACATTTGTGCCCTCTTCTTCTGGGTCCAACCATTCAAGCCTGAGAGTGATCGAGTGATTGAGCAGGCGTCACATTACCCTCCTGCCTTATCTCCACTTATTTTCTCATCACTACCTTTACCTTTAAATTATACAAAACAATTGGGTTATCTTTTGTAACAAAAGATAACCCAATTGTTACACAGTCCCTTAAAAAAAGCAACAGTTTGGATTGCTAATTAACTCTCATCTTGCTCCTCCATCCCTCAAACACTTGTTCTTATTTTTGGACACACATTTCATGCTGAATTATTAAGTGTGTTTTTGTTTGTCATTCATTTATTAATGTCTTGTCCTTTTCTCTCTTTTGTTTGTAAAACACAAAAATGTAATTTGCATTGAACTCATCCATGAAACTGAAAACCAATAAACGCCAAAAAAAATAATTAAGAAAAGAGCATATACTCTATGTTTTATCACTGCGATATCCCTCCCAAGTGAACAACTCTGTACACAGGATGTTTTTTGCAGTACGACGACAACAGTTTGGCAGATTTTCCTTTGGCATGTTTCTGGTGTGATTCACACTTGACCACTCTCTATAAATGTTGATACTCACGGATGCAGGATTGCCGGTCCTCGTCGAGACGGAAACCCCGGCGGCAGAAACACTGAAAGGAACCCGCGCTGTTCTGGCACGTGTGATCACAACCGCCAATCGATGCCAGACACTCGTCTACATCTAAACCACACAGACGCAACACAGACTCAAACACTTTTGCTACATCAAGAGAAGTTGAGAGAAGCCAAAGCAAGTTAACTGAGCAGTACTCGCCTTTACATGTTACACTTAAACAAAGACAACGCTGTGCATGTTTGTGTTGACGCCTTTCGGAGTCAAACTAGGACTCTCCCAAATTCAACACAGGTAAATATTCAGTCTCATAACAGTGCGAGTGCCATACACATACCATCACAGCTACAACCGTCTGAGTTGAGTCTGTATCCTGCTGAGCAGTAACATTCGTAACCCCCGGGATAGTTGGTGCAGTCCTGCTCACAGCAGGAGCTCTGCTCTCCACACTCATCGACGTCTGCCAAACACAACAAGCAGGGAGACTAAAATGTTGAGCTGCTTGTAGTGATATGCTTCCCTGCTCACTGACAGAAATCACGCAAAATCATGCAACTTGTACAGCTTTAGCGCTAAAAACTCAAGACCATCTTCCACCCTCTGACCAAGAGAGCATGTTGGTGTAATAGATGAGAGTCCTACATATCCCCCAAAGTCCCAAAAGATGATTTATCTTTTCTTTAACATGCATAAAACATAATAGTTCTCCATGTCAGGGGGCTGCGTAGATCCCCGGTTTACTTCTGTTTTCTGGCCGTTTCGTTATCTAATTGTATTAAGTGATCGTCTGCACACTAACTGAGCTCTCCTCTGCCGTGGATGAGTGCTGTTGTATTTTAAAAGTATGCCTTATAATTTGTTAAAAGCATTTTTTTAAAGTCAATGCAAGTACATTACAGCTTCTTACCAGCACAGGTTTTGAGGTCGTCGTCTAGTCTGTAACCTTGGTTACAGGAGCAAACGGGCCCGCTGGTTGAATGTTGGCAGCGGTGCGAACAGCCTCCGCTGTTGTTCTCGCAGCTGTTCACGATCTCCATCTCGATTCCTTTAACAAGTTCAAAGTGACATAATGTCTGTTAATTAAAGAACTAAAATATCTTGTAATAACTAAATATATGTTTTTTTACGCATGTGGTAATGTTGATAGAGTTGAATCCTACTGTAACACTGTTTTCCATCAGATCCCAGCTCATAGGCAGCGTGACACACACAGGCGTAAGAGCCCAGTGTGTTGTGGCAGCCATGAGCACAGTTGGCCTCTTCTATTTCACACTCGTCGACATCTGTGACAAAAATATGTTTAAAAAGAAATACTGAATACAATGTAGGAATACATCTGTTGTGCACAGGTTAAATTACATCAAACTAAATCCATGTTTGCACTTCAAAACCATCTTTCACAAACTTTTAACTCAATAGTAAACATGGGCTTTCAAATTATTCATCTTTTTTTAAAAAGCTGTACTAAGTTTTAATGATGACAGGGATGCTTTTCTGGAGTTTTCAATTGTATCTAACAGAGTTTTTCAGCAGACTGAGTGTCCAGCTTTATTGTGGGACCAACACGTTTCAGCTAAGTGTTGCTGGAGTTTTGACCTCTCCAGACTTTTTCCTTTCTCCATGCACCTTGAAAGTTGGAGAAGTTGTGCCAGAAACCCCCCCTCTGCTTCTACAGCAGACCGAGTTTGCCCCGTTTACATGGAAATGTAGTTTTTCCAATTTCTATTTCTCTGCTGTTTCCAATCATCAAACTTTTGAGCCAAAGCGGATGAGAACATTTTAAAGCGCTCCGAAAAAATAAATTTAAACATCAACCGCTTTAACTCCATGTCAACTGGGTAAACTTCATCTGCTGAGGAAAATTAGTGTGCGATGATCAAAAGCTCCAGAGCAGCTACCAAATGTGGCAATATTTTTCTGTAAACCATTTTCTATGTTTATCTTCTGATATTTTCTTCACTTGATTAACTCTGAGCTACAATAATAATCATTAAAATGTCATAATTTGTGTTACTGGTGAATTTACCTTTACAAATTTTCCCGTCTTCAGCCAGGATGTAACCAGCTTTACAGTCACAGTGAGCTTTCCCACCATCAACCCGACACTCATGCATACAGCCTCCGTTTTGATCTGCACAGGGATTCTGCACTGCAACACAAAAAGCACACAATCATAAATATAAATCTGATGATGTCAGTCAAGTGGGGAACACTTCTGGCGCACTGGTGGAGAAAACTGTAAAAAACTGACAACTTAAGGCAGAGCAGGTGGAGAGCTTTAAATTCACACTGCCACCTTGCACCTCAACCTCGTCTCTGTATTGTCCTCTCTGCATCGTTATGTGTGTTTGACAAGTGTAAGCCTGTCCAGCACCTGGGTTGAGAACCTTCAGCTCTGCGAACATTAGAGCAAGCTGTTCTCAGCCAACAATTACAAAGTGAAAGTATCTGAGAGACAGTCATTTAAAATGCATATATGTATAATTTCCCACCGGCAGAGAACTGTACTCAACTAGGCTCAGAAACATTACAAGAAGAAAAGACATTAAAATACTAATTTCAGGAAAAAAAACAATGAGGCAGACTGCTGTGATTCACTCCAATGTCTCATTCCATGGACGACAGTTAATCCTGCTCCAGCACAAACATACTGTCAGATAATTACAAATGGCAGCAGATACAGAAAATGCGTTTTTAATGTTATGATCAACTCCTCAGAATCCCACCCACATAGTCTTCCAAAGTGCTCAGATTTATTAGCACTCTTTCCATAGTCACCGATCCATTTATTATTTCTCTTTTATGTCCTGTGTCATGTATTGATGCGTGTTCAGTGTTGCCTTACACCACAGTTTCACTCACATTTACAATGCTTGCCATCCTCTGCCAGTACGTAATTTGCCTTGCAGCGACAGCGGAAATGAACGGTAGACTGCTGCATACAGTAGTGTTCGCATCCTCCGTTGCTGATGGCACACGAATGAACAGCTGAGCAGGGGGAAAAAAAGGAAAAATAACTTAGAAACGGGACAAAAGGCTAGAAAAACTTAAATGAAGGAACAGAGAGAGAGACAGTCATAGGGAATGAGAAAATCCACCACCTTTGCAGAAAATAAATCAATGCCTATAAATCAAAATTGAAGTTTTATATAACTCTTTCTGACTTCTGATTTGACTGCAGTGGCACATCCACAGGAATATATCTCAGAGGTCATGACCGCTGTACTGACATTCCTACAATCAGCAAATGCCTCAGAGAATTGCTTTGCTCTGAGCCACAAAAGATCCATCTCCACAGAAGAGCCAAAAATCACAGAGACAGGACCTCTGTGGTGGACAACGCTCAATTACTGATGAGATTGAAGGCAGAGCCAACTCAATCATCTTCCCTCCGTCTGCATCTCCCTTTTTTCGTATAGCAATTGATGAAAACCCCGGCAGACGGCCTGGACTCGACCCCTTTAACGAAAACAACAGGTAGAGAGAGGCAGAACAGCCGGGCGTTCTCAGAGCCGGTGTTTTTCATACTCAAAAAAGGCAGGAGTCAAGATCCATCCATCACAAGTACGCGTCTAACTGCAGGGAGCTTTCCAGCTCAAATATTATTCAGCCACACGCTAAGTGTGTGGGATACATCTGACCCGTGTTGGCAGATCAAGAGCTGGATAAGACAAGCAGAGCTGAGACTGAATTGATTTGAGGACATCTGCTCTTATTTTTCTACCCATGACTCTGTGCTGCTGACTGGTATGCGCTTTCCTTTGTCCAGTATGCAAGTGGTCATGTTGCGCATAGTGCAAAAAGGAAAACCTTCATCCACTTTTTATGAGACAGTAAGATTTCAGAGTTGACTTTAGTACTTGATCTATTTGTGAACATGCACACACACTTTGCAGCTTGCCTCTGCACAATCTGAACACGACAATAAGCAGAGGGATATGCAGCCTCACACACATGTTTCACCTGGGAGTCAGTCCAGATGTGCACTATGATTATTGGTGCAATCAGTCATTTCTTCATGCGACAGCTGTCACAAAAGGGCATGGTAGGGACAGTTGGGTCCCAGCTACAGTGTCTGCTCCATAAGACAATGAAACAACTTTGCATTACGAAGCCAAGAAACATATAATGAGTTCCACTCTAAATGTCAGGACACTCTGTATACATTCCTGACTGCTGAAAGTGGTGCCAGGTTTATACTCTTTTTCTCCATCAGCTGTTTCTGAAAAATCCAATTCTAATGTATCTGGCATGACAAAAATAACATACAGGTACTGCATAAACTCAGCGGAGGTCAGGAGTAACGGGATAACAAGCAGATGTATGTGAAGCTTATGCGAGCGTTGAAATAACACTCAAGCAGAATTTAATGGAGGGAAAGGTTGGAATTACAACTAAACAGGTACGGAAACCACGGCCAACTAAACTGATAAATCAACTCACAGTTTTCTACATTCTCTCTTAATAATGCTGGTACTTTGTTTTAATTGTAAGTACTTGTGCAATGTATAGGTGGCTTTGTATATTTGTAAAGAAAGATTGAGCAGTGGAGGGGATCAAGACATCATTGGACAAGTTCAAACAAATTACCCATGGACAGTTTCTAAACCCAGAGAACAGGGTCACAGACAAATGTTTATATATGAAAATACATTTGCACCTGTTAATATATTGAAAAGGAATAGTAAAGACAGAGCATTATTCTATGTATAGACATTGTTGTACTACAAAGTATTTAGTACAATCTAGAGCTTCAATTATTAGTCAGATGATTAGTAGGATAGTATTGTGTTCCTTTATTAAGAGTAGACAGTGGAGAGATGAAACGGGGACGAGAGACTGGGGCAACGAGATCGGCAACTATTTTTGATAATCAATTAGTTGTGTAAGAAAACTGTCAAGAAAAAAAATGATTGGTTCCGGTTTCTCAGATGTGAGAAGTTGCTGCTTTGCTTTATCCTGTGTGATTATAAACTGAAGATCTCTGGTGTTTTGCATTGTTGGTTAAATGTAATACGCAATTTGTGTGTTGGACATTTTTCACAATCTCCTCACATTCTATCCGCCAACCAATAATCGATCGACTCATCAGCAGATTAGTCAATCATGAAAACAGCAGTTAGTTGGAGCCTTACACAAATGTGCTCCAGTTGATTCACTCACAGGAAAACATCTTTCTACAAGATATCCACCGAGGGGAATAAAAACTGCACTGACTGTAAAAAGTATGGTTTTGCCAGCAAATGTTTTTTTAATCATCTCCAATAGAGCTTTTTGTCAGAATCAAAGAGGTCTTCTTGTGCAACATCATGAATGTGGTTTACATGATTAACTGCCCATCTCAAAAAGCACTTATGTCAAAACTTTAATGACATAATGACCAAAGAAATAACACTCACAGTAAAGACTTTCAGAAGACTAGTTCCTCTGAAACAGTGATTCATTGTTTATGTGAGTTTTGAACAAGTGGGGCCACGTAGCAAAGGGGAAACGTTGTAGGCCGTCATACTCTGTTTCTAATTGGATAAAGGAAGGATGAAACCTCAAATCAAGCTGTGATTGTAACATCACATCACAGTATGCTAACAAAGACCTAACAGGGCCAAACGACCTGTTACAAGTATTATTTCAGTGTGCAGACTTGATAGTTGTTCCAGCTTGTACAATGTGAGCACTGCCACACAGTGAATGTCCCTTACCCAGGCAGGTGCGGCCGTCCACGTGCAAGCGAGAGCCTGGGTTGCATTCACAGTGGTAGGAGCCCCTGGTGTTCACACATCTGTGCTGGCAGCCTCCATTATGGACCTGGCACTCATCGATATCTGTACGGGAGGAGGTGGAAAAAAGAAAAAGACGGAAGCAGACAGAAGGAGAAAGAATGGAGTGAAATTAGTGCAATTTGACTAAATCCTCTTATTACGAGAAAAAATTGGTCGCAAGAATAAAGACCAGATGAGCTGCCAAGCTGAGCGAGGAATTTAATGCAGGTTTTAGGGTAAGGATGTTCTCCGAGAGGAAAGGAGATGATGGATGAGAAGGGAAAGTATTCTACAAGTGCATTGCAGCTCAAACAAACAAATCCCCCCATGTGGGAACAACTACCGAACATTTAAACCCCAAATTTAAATTCCTTTGCTTCTTGTCAAAGTCCCTTGGGTGCAGCAAACATATGGAAGCTTAAATCAGAGGATGCAAAACATACACATTCCTCTCAGCCGTGCCTTGAGATTATAAACAAATAAAGTGTCTGGGAAAGTGACGGCGAGGAAAACACGACTGCCTTGCCGTGTGAGAAGATTCAAATGAAACGAGCCGTGCTCCTAAACATTTCTTATTTTAGGGGGTCAAAGACTAATAAATTGTTTTCTCAGTTCCACAGCAGACCCCCTGTGAGATCAGAGCTGATTTATGAAGTCCTGATAATGTTTGGACTTCTGCTAACAGCCCAATCTGCTGCCATAATTATCGTGAAAAACAGGACATGAAGTTGAACCCACCTCACCTCCAGGACAGTGACAAGTTACTGGAAATGTTGCCGGCTGATAAAGTGATGTGACACATTAAAAAGGTGAGTGTGAATGTACTTTGGCTGCTGTGTTTATTAAAAACAGCCAACACTTCATAAAAGACTATTAGTCCGTGCCAAGTAAGGTGTCCGATTGAGAAATGTTTTCTTCAGTGCAGTTCTGGCTCCAGGCAGCTATTTTCAGCCAGAAACTATTTCAAGAATTCAGAGGAATTCCAGTGAAGAAGAGCTGGTTTTATAAACGTGTTGATCATTTACTATGGGTGAATATCATTATTTTTTAATTGTCTCTTGCCTTTATATTTTGTGTGTTGTTTTGTCTCACTACTGACCATACATTTGTCTCCAGGCACTGTGTTGTAAAATGCATCAAACAGTTCAGCATAAAAAAACAACTAATTTCTCAACATTCATCACACTGCCAATCCCTTCCCCCCAACAAATAAATAGACGGTCTTGAGCCCTTTGTGGGAAGACTCATTTGCAAATAAATACATACATGCGGTCGCCTTCATATCTTTTCTCTCACAGTCCAAAGACAAGCCAGTTATACATTGCCTATAGATGTGAATATGAGAGTGATATGTTGTCTCTCTACATGTGTCAGCCTTGTGATAGACGGATATGGTGAGCTCTGCCTCTCACACAACGTGAGCCGGGGCAGCAACAAATAATAAACGGGTATAGATGATGAATGGATACATGCATGACGCTGCTGTATCATTTTTCTAAATTATTTTATTGGCCTTTTTAAGTTTCTAAATTTTTTTATTGACTTTTTAAGTTGAAGATATAGCAAACCTAAAACAGTTTCATAAGAACACATTCAGCAGATACGGAGCAACATTAGCACATATTTGGCATTGTGTTTTGGGCCACCTGGTGAATGTAAGTCCAATGTTCAGCTCTGTATCTGGTCTCCACCAGCCCGTGAGGGAAATATCTGTCTCTTAAGCTAATAAATGTTCCACTGTGTTCAACAGATAGTTGCCAACTGTGTCTGTCTGCCGTTTGGTGCTGGGCAGGTAGCGTACAGTGAGTTTTTTGTTGTTGTTGCTGGAAACAGTGGCCTGCTGCTGCTGGAAACGAGGTTGATGAAAGTGAACCAAAACAGTAAAGTTGCAGGGCCAGAAAACCAAAACAATGGTTTGAAAATCAATATCATATACATTTTTATTTTTTGACTGCTTTAACTTTGCTGTCAGACTCAAGTCATTATATCCATCTATGCCCTCTTTGACAAAAACAGTAATTTTACCTCACAGAACACAGGTTTTGCTGGTGTGTCACTGCATCAATCGCTTACTTTGTTTGTGTGTGAATTTGATGTTTTAGTTTGGATTTACCAAATCTTTTTTTTAGGTGGGTCTGTTTTTAGGTAGCTGCTGCCGGGCAGTACAGTAGATTGCTTATAGCTTTCACGCTGGTACTCCTGTCTGCTTCTCCCAACTTGGGTTGTGTCAAACGTCATCTACACACTGTAACTGTAACACACTGACTATGGATAAGTACTTCATACAACCCTACTTCAAAAAATCAGAACTATCCCTTTACGGATGTATTTCTTGTGGCCGGTGGTGAAACGAATATAAATCTCTGTAACATAAGGAGTGAATTTAGCCTCCGTAGTGCTCGTGTCACGCTGTGTGGGATGGAGGCAGCATGGCAGTGGGATAATCTGCATCTGAGCCTCATCATGCACTTCACAGACCACCACATGATTGTCTCCATGTTCCCGCAGTTCACACAAACTGTATTTGACCAATGATAAGCCCATAAATTAGGTCTTTAGAAGACCCGTAACATATCACTCCGATGTTAGAGGACCTGATGAAGGAAGCACAGTGTTGCAAATTACAAAATCTCGGAGGTTAGTGTGATTCATAAAACACAGATTCTTCTCATCATAATAAAAACAAGGATTGGGTTAGGATGAGAACAAAAATGCAGTGTGTGAACATAAAGGGACTTGAATCTACTTGCTTAAGTGTTCCAGTAAAACCCACCCAAGACAGCTAAATCAAAGGAATATCCTTCTTCTGAACTCATCTACTAATGAAACTCTAATATCCAACGACATCTTCAAATATAGCGTTCGGGGCGGAAATGAGCTTCAAAACTTTCCTCTTCTTCGTCTCTCTGCTGCCAAACTTCAGCTCCACTTCGTCCAGGAAAGCTGGCAGAAGGCGTCCTTTCGTTTTTCCATCAATGCTGCATGCCGTCCTTTGGTTTGGTTTGGTCTTTCATGAAATAGGTCCAGCATTGTGGAGCTGCTGTTCTCCGGTTGACTGCAGCGCACAGCGTCAGTGAAGCCCCTCCAGCCTGGTTTCCACTTCGAGAACATGATCCACCCCGAGCTGAGAGCCAAAGCCTCCGCAGACGTTGGCTTTTACAGAATGCACATTCATTCTCTGCCCGCAGCCACCAACAGCACGGTGTCAGCTTCATGGAAAACTATTTTGGTCCATTTCCGAAAGGTGATTTGTTTATTGTGTGCAGAAGATAAATTATTTTTGAACAGCCTTGATTTAAGTCCAAGACTGACATCTAAGTAACACAGCAGATCAGGGGGATTATCAGCAATATGGTAATAATAAATGTTAAACAGGTTTCATCTTATGCATATATCCCAGAGCGCTGTAGTCCTGCCAAACATGAAAAGAAATATTCAGTCAAAATAATATTGACATAATCTGTCGAGGGTGTATCTGGTATCCAACCCTGTTTGTGTTAGCGTTACAAAGCGTCTCTCATGATTCATAGTTCATGTCTTCATGCGCTAATCTTTGTTGGTAAAGCAATCCTCCCCTACTCTGATCAGAGACAAAGTAATCTGGGCAGTGCCAGACAGCGCACACAGCAGACACATTATCAGTGGGGCTGATAAGCTAGTCTGGCTAAACTACGAACAAATACTCCGACTACTGTAAATAACTCCCTATCAACGTATTAAATCCTACTGTATATAAAAATGATGTGTGACCAAAAATCTATTTATGATCCTTTGTGAAATTAACTTCCTCCCCCTTTTTTAAAAGAGTAAAAGTAATTAATTACAAAATGAAATTGAGGCGTTCACACTTCAGTGATTACATTTTAATGAATGAATGAATTAAATTACATTTTATAAACTATTCCTCTGGAGAATGGAAACCAGAGTGGAAGCATTAAACACTGCTGCCAAAGGCTTCATCTTTGCACCTCGACTGTGAGACGATCACTCACCTGCTGCAGGGTGGCCCCGGTTGTAGCCATGGTATCCATGGTAACAGTATGGCCTATAGCAAATCCTTCTATAGTAATTCTGAGGATAGTTTGCAGCAGATGTCAGACATGCCATCACTTCAACTAAAATCAAGAAGTAAATCCACCATCCTGATGACAAAGTCATGGTCCAAAGTGAAACGTAATGCCTCACAGAGACCTGAAACAAAAGTTGTACTGTAAAAAATTAAACCTAATTTTTGTTCAGTGCAATAGCTATGAAAAGTTAGAATGAATGACCGGTTCTGCCAGTGCTAAATCCTGGTTTGATGTAACATTGTAACTACTTTTTATTCACTCTGCCTCCTGATTTTCCTCTCCCTTCCTCCATCCCCCTTTCTCTTTCACCCTCCCATCTACTAAAACTAAATGTCCATCACATTGAAGGTCCTCCTCTCTCCCCCCTTCTCCCGAGATTTCCCTCTCACCCCCAGCCTAAACTCTCTATCACAATATCCAGGCTTGCATAAAATACAAATGCATAGTTCTGCATTTTACGAGCCAACATAGATCGATGTCTTGTCCTCAATGATGAATTTTACTTATGGACCACTGTATTTTTCAAAGAATTTGATGTGATAAAAAGCAAGGTGTACATCCCTCCGCTGTTGGAGAATAAAGAATGCGAACAGACTTAAGGATGTACGGTCTATATTTTTCTTTTGACATTGACATGTATAAAAAAAAAAAATTCACGAAAGGAAAGCCAAATGAGATAAGTGCCAGACGTCAAATCCAGTATTTATAATCCAAACATCTGAGAAAGGAATGAGCCTTGCAGTGAAATTGACTATTCAGGAGCTAAGCACTGTGCACTCTCATCTGTTGCCAACACATACACAAACACAGAGGCAGGACCATGACGGCACTTTACAGAGCTTATAAAGAGCCAAGCATGTTCATGGTCAGCATCACTTCCCTGATTTGAACAGAAATGGTCCTTAAGAGACCTCTGCGGGAAACAAAAGACTGTAAGCTTCCCTTCCTATGACCTGCCTTCGTAATAATGCAAACATAAAGCTTCGGTAACATACACCTGTGCAGTCATTACATCAGGCCACAAGCATCTGAGAGGAACTCAAGCTCAGACAGACCAGCAGAAACTGATACAGATTGTTTTTGTCACACACCACACGCAAACATATTCACAACCCGTCTGGACACATCGTCGCACATAAAATGCCTATTTGTGCAGACATCAGAATCAGGTGGATAATAATGGCAGCCAGGTGAGAAGGAATGCAGTCCGCTAAGGCACGGAAGACAAATGATTGGCAATGTATCTTACAGCTATGGCTCCAAGCCTGAGTAAAGAAATCTGAATACAATGCAAGAAAAATCCCAACAGATTCTGTAACAGATTAAAAATCGTTAGAGGAACTGTTCTTTTCTCAGAGCTAACAAGGGCATCTAATACCTGTGGATTTTGGAAGACGTAACTCACACATTCCTAGAGCTCACTATTGAGACAGGTGCCAAACACTGGAAGACCAAAACTTCCAACTTCACGCTCTTATTGGTCTGAGCGTTCAAGTTCATTCTGCATGATGGCTAAAGTGTTGACACTGCTGCTCTGCACTCAGCACGACAGCAGTTACTGTTGGCCTCTTCCACTTTGATCAGTGCCATTTGTATCAATGCTGCTTATTCAAAATAAAAAAATAAAGGCATTAATAAAATGGAATTTATCCAGGAGGTGGAAATATAGAAAACCGTCCGCAAAGGATTAAACTGTAATTCGGTATTTTATTTTCCTTTCCTTTTATTTATTTTTGCACTGAACAAAAGATGCATTTGTTCGTTTTTGTCTACGCCAGCTCTATTCACATATTAACATCCCACAGCAGATGTCTTTTATCAAAAATATAGCACGTTGCCAAGGACAGGATTCCCCAAAGTAGTAGTGCGGTTGTGTACGATCCAACTCCCTACAACCATTTATTTTTAAGAGCTAAATGAATGGATCTTGTCTCTCATCTGGACTCATGCAGGCTTTGACTCTGCAGCCCTCCCAGCTTCAGGCCGTCATGCAGAAGGAAACCTGATCACTTTCTTCAGACCTAGTGCCACACATGCAGCGCTTACTTAAACATCCACTGCATTCATCCAGCTTCTTTTACCTCTGTTAATACCACTGCCAATTACAGACAATTAGGACATTAATGCTGCGGGTAGCTGTTTTCTTCCAATATACACCAGTGGCGGAGGGCAGAGAGCTATGAAAGCCAGCTGTGACAACGTTCCCATCGACTCTCTTAATAACCGTGACCATCAGATCTTTCCCTGGTTCCTCCAGCAGACAGCCATACTGCAGAGCAGTAGGAACGTCTCTCCTCTAGGCTTGGCTGCTGCACAGAAGAATCATTATGCTGATCAAACCAACCACTCGCAGAGATTCCCTAATCAGAAACATCAAATTATGATCGAGCAAAAAATGGGAAAATGTTTGGGAAGAAGCTCAGTTTTGGTGAGCTGCGGTTCAGAGATGCTGGGCAGACATGTTGAGACATAAAACATCAGGAGCCAACCTTATTTTATTATCTACAGTGTACAAGTCAAAAAAAGATCTGGTCCTGTGGTTCACTTGGGTTGAAATGATATGGTTTTGATGTTAACTGGTTGCACAATCTATATTCACTGAATAAAAATGTTAAATAAAACTCCATAAATGTCAACATAAACATGTGCAAAAGAAATACAAAAAAAAGGACCATAAACATTTGGATGCTGTCTGAGGTAGACATTGATCCTAATTATTTGCAAGGTGAACCATTAGGGGCTCAGTATGTTTAAAATGATAAAGGTCATTCAACATGTCATCCAATGTATGAACTGGTTCAATAAGACTAAGATTCTACAGCTCTGAAATTTGCTAATAAACACTACACGCAAAGTACAGCTGAGGCTGACGGGAAAAACACTAGTTTTGCAGGTATTTGGTCATAAACCAAAGTATCGGACACATTTTAAATATTTATGGTGGCGCCAGAGGGAACGTTTTAGGATCACCAAAGTTGTTGCAATTCTTGAACTTGAGGGGGACATAAATGTCTGAACAAATGTTCATAGCAATCCAATCCAACAGTTGTCGTGACATTTCACACACTTTAGAATTCATCCTCCATGAACCCAGTTTCAACCACGAACTGTTACGATATGTTGGTCTGGACTAAAGTGATTGACATTGCCATCCTTAGAGCCACACCGCTAGCATGAATAAAAACATTTCATAGCATAGTGAGGGTTGAGCGGAGTAAGGACACAAAGACGGATTCAAGGTATTTTCATGTTTAGAGGTCAAATTACATGGTAATACTGACAAAATCCAATGTAATGTTTGATTTTTCCACAGAATATTTCAATACTATACCTTTTTTTTTTGGAGATGACAACTTATGCTTCCAAAAGATGTTTTTACTCAAGAACATTTTAAAGCGTAGTAATGTGGAACCGATTATCGAGCAGATAGAAAAATGTACTCAGAAAGGCTCTATCAGAGATCGTTGTAGCCATAATGCGTGACAACCAGAACCCCAATTACTGGTATCATATTACTTATATTGATATTACATTTATATACAACCCAGCTCCACAACCAAACCAATATAGTAGAGGACTCACCTTGACAGGTTTTGCCATCTTCATTGAGTTTTTGTCCAGGAGGGCATCTGCAGTAGTAGCTTCCAATGGTGTTACAGCAGAGAGCCTCACAGGCTCCATTGGTCTCCTCACATTCATTAACATCTGGCAGGGAGAAACAAGGACAAAGTGAAATCCTGCACCTTATAAAAACCACAACCATAAGCAGAAATTGAAAGAAGAAAGAACTGTTGCGGTAAAACAATCAAACATGTTTAATTATATTCGTGTTTTAGTAAAAACAGCATTGAGCTTGTTCTTTGAGCAACAAAGTACATCTTCCTTTTTATGTCAGTCTTAAATGAATTTGGATCTAGCTTTTGAAAATGTGGAAAATGTGGAAAGTGCTCATGACTGTGGGAAACGCTGTGCTCCGTTTCCATCCTTTAACTCGTCTCCTTAGAACCAACTCCAAGGAAAAGAAGAAATACATCCAATATATCCAAAACAGTCAAAATGAGTAATACATTGAGAGGGACAAAAGGAAATATGCAGCATTTACATATTGCCCTCGTCCCCTCCAAAACACTTCCACAAGATCACACAGTTTCTCCAACTCATTTCCATCAGCTAAATATCCTGCCGAAGCTGTCATCAACTAAGTTAGATAAAATCTTTTCCTCCAGTTTCCAAACTACACATAATGACTCATTTCAGATACAGGTGCTGACAGTTCACCAAATACCATAATTTGAGCTGCAGAGCGTCGGCGTAATGTGGAGATATTGAACACTGAGTGTCTTGGGTTGTTCACTTTTTCACTGCAGTTTTGGGATGCTTCTCCAAATTGCATGCATTAATGTTACATTTTGTTCACATGGGGGTTTGTCAGGGAAGATAACGCTCACAGTGTACTTTTAAACTTGGTTTCATTGGTCTGTTTCATTTCCAGAAGGAATCTTGGATTGAACACTGAAAGCCGTGGAGAAATAAATAGGAGGGAGCTTTCACTTGGCACTGAGCAGCTTGTAAACTTTCTCCATGTGCTTAAAAGAGGAGAGTAACCGTAAAGAGGAAGAGTCCGAATGCAAAGAAAATTGCTTTAAAGAACATTTCCCCCCCCCTCAAGCTAATTTTGGTGCATTACAATGTCAGCGTTTAACCAGCTAATTAAACGACTTCCCTCTCAGTTTACAGCATCTGGAAATGCTCACACCAAAAACACTGCACTCTTTCTATTGCCAAGTGTCTAAAAACTCTAATAAAACATAAATGACACACAATATGTAATGAAATGTTACCTTTAACATCAAGAATAAAATGTTTCTATACTACAAAACATAATTCCTGATAAACGTATTACTCCAGTCCTCCTTAGCAAGGACTAGATGAATTGCAGCTAAAGATCCGCTTTGGGATCCTCACCGAGTTTTATTTGGACACTACGCCACAAGATCTTGATTTAATGAGTCTGGGTCCTGGGGTGAGAGAAAGTGTATGCCTTTTAGTACTATTCATTTAACTCGCTAAATAAGTACCATGATAACAGCAGGTTTGAAGAAAATGATGCAGTAACAAGCAGACAAGTGATGGTGACCTGAAGTCATGGGCAGGATTAAAGGAGGGCTCCTGTGGTGAGATCTGCAGTACGACAGGGTTTGTGTTGCGTTGAGCGTGTGTTTGTGTGAGAGCGAGACTACGTCCGTCTTCCCCTCGTCCTCCCTGAGGCCACACACCTGTGTGGCAGCTTGAGCAGGGCTCTGCCCAGGGTCAGTGTCATGTTTATCATTTCTGCCCAATAAGCAGACAGGAATGTTGAACCGCTCCAGGTCAGAATACAAAACAACACTGGAAACTACAGTGGATCAATAAAGTAGCATCGTTTTAGTAGGGAGAGGATTTTTGTCTTCTTCTGTCATGTTTAAAGGGCAGAAGTAACTCATTAGAGGAAAACCATACACAGGCTTTATGTTTTTAATAATGAACTTTTGTTTTGGGCTTTTAGGATGCTTTTATTGCATTACTATCTTACTATCTTCAATTCCGTTGTTGTTTTTCTTTTACAATAACCACATTGGAAATCAATAAAAAAAATTCCAAACTTCTGCCAAAAAACAAAAAAAGAGAGATGAACCAGAATATTGTGGTTGCAGCATGAAAAGATTACCACTATAGCTCTTTGCTACACAACAGTAAATATAAGCTGTTGTCAAAACAGAAACATTCCCAGACATGAATGTTAAACTCAATGACCTCTGAACAGATGAGTGGGTCGGGGGGTTGTAGCAGAGGCTGCACCTGACTCCAGGGGGCATTTCAATTTGTGTTATCCTCACTCATCCATCAATCCGTCACCAGGCTGAACCTCCAGCAGAGTGATCAGACACATCTAAAAAGGAGCGAAATAAGAGCCGTAGCCTCCTTTAGAAAAAAGAAGCATGTTTTAAGATCAACCCCCTTCCCCTGAACATCAGATCACCAAGGTTTCTTCACTCTGACCAGAGTTCCGGGGGTTTGGCGTGCACGTTTTCCAAAAAAAAGACATCAGATGGTTGAACCATTGTAGTGTGTCTGTTGCCCAATTTATGCACCAGGTCAGGGTCAAAGGCCAAAACTCAGGGTCAAACCCACGCAGGGAGAATCGCACGTGACTGTTTCATCATGTGGTGGATGTTCAGATATATAAGACTTCTTTTAGCAAGTGGTAAACAAACGTGAGGATCCCTTGATGAAATGTTATCAATGAAACATTGTCCAGAGTGTGCAGCTTACGACAAACATCTGTACAGTCTGACGCAGGCTTCCTGCCTAAATATTAATCTGTGTGAAACGTAAAGGGAATGCAACTTATGATTATTTTCATTATTAATTACCGTAATCTGTCAATAATTATTTTTAATGAACAAATAAAGGGATAGGTCGATCATTTTGGAAAAACACTTATTCGCTTTCTAGCTGGGAACAAATTGCTACAACTCATGTCTGTGTGCTAATATGAACCGACCACCAGCAGCTGATTAGCCTAGCTTAGCATAAAGACTGAAAAGATAGTGTTGGGTGAGCTTTAAAGGTGCTTAACTATTAGTCTATAAAAAGGTCAGAACATAATAAAATACGGCCATCAAAGTTGTTTTCAGCCAACCAACAGTCCAGAACCAAAAGATGTAGAATGATTGAAAACAGAGAATCACAACTAATTTTGTCATTTATCAAACCAAATGTTTGTAAAAAAAAAACATTGTCAACTTTCTATCAACTTATTACATCATTTTTTAATGATGGGATTGTGTCTAGATGGTAACCAACAAATTGTGAAACTTGAAAAAAACTCTAGACTCACTGCCCGGTGTACCTTCATCATCTTGCAAGAGTTTTACAAACTGTGAGATCCAGACACAACCCCACGAAGTGATGGTGATCAAAACCCTCCTCATCCTGTGTTAAACTGTATGTTTTAGTAAGTATTGAATGACTAATCGTTTCAGCACTAAAAGCCTATAATATAGAGTCTTTGTTAAAAGTATCAAGAATGTCTTTATGTAACAACGGTGTACTCACTTTGGAAGGTGCAGTCAGTGGTTGTCTATTGTATTGCAGTGCATTAAGGGTTTCCTGTGGTGTTTTATAAGAGAGGTGGGCCACTTCGTTTGAAAGACTGCTCACATAATTTCGATCAAAAAAAACATTTTCGGAGCCGTGATTTCACACAGCAAATGCCATAGTTTACTGGGTGTGACTATTGTTCAGGCATCTACTGACTAAATTGATCACAAAAAGTCACGATCTGCGGCTTACCACCTCATCTAAAAAATGTCATAACGGAAACCCTGGAATATTCCGTTATTCATCATATCTGTATGAAGGTTGAGTTTCTGTGCATTGTTCCAATTGGATAACAAGTATTGTGCCAAATTGCTCAGTGCTACGTGCAACGTGTCTATCGTGTGTTTCCCTGCAGTGTTCCAAAGCAATCAGGTAAAGAATTAAAAACACACTTTTCTTTTTTTTTTGAAAACTAAATCTCTTGATTGTGTTTCTGCAAGTTCAGCTGCAGCAGAGCTCTGGGTTTACATTCCTCTGCTGTATTGTGTGACTTCCTGCGATAAGGACGACAGCCACTGCTCCCAGGACGACGGGGGCCAATGTCTCCGTAGAACACGAGGGGCCAACAAAAACCACCAGACCCCTGATATTATCTCAGGAAGGGTCATGGGCCGTAAAATTGCAGTATTCATCGGGGGATCACGAGGAGGGGGGGACCAAGGATAATCTAACCTGTTTCCTTTTAGGGTCCTGATCTAAAAGCCTGCTGGTGTAATAATGTGCTTTGCTAGAGTTCATTCCTGGTTGCATTCCCTGCTGTCCTCACAGCTGCTTTCATTTACCAGGTGCTATAAAGACGAGGATTGGCTAAAGGTTTCATTCTGACGAGGATTTCTCTGTGACTGACCTGCACATGCAGCAGCAGGACGGTTCATGACAACATCTTGTCTGACTCACAAACCAACCGTCTATGAACAGGAACTGACAATTTACTTCACACACTTTGACAGGAAAATCCTCACCTTTGACCTCAAGAATAACTGACCCGTAAAATGCTTTTTCAAGGGTCAGTTGTACTGGTGGTCGGTTATAAGACTGAGACCATTTATTCTTATCTTGCACTGTATTGTTGCTGCACTCTTATTTTATACCTTGTATTTAATCAGATTCTTTTTTTTAGCTTATTTTAAGATTCTTTGTTATTTTAGTCATTTTAAATCACATATATGTGCTTCTTTTTTATATTGCCTACTGTCCCTTTATATCTTGGCCTAATGCCTTTTTGTTTCATGTACAGCACTTTGAGTTGCCTCATTGTTGAAAGGTGCTATAAAAAAATAAACCTGCTTTGCGTTTTGTAGAGGTTTCCTTTATCCGTCCCCCAGGCAGCCCCACAAGGCTACCTGGCAGAAGCTCAGATGAAACTGATGAACTGGTGAAATATGTTCCCCCTAGCTCACAAACGTTATTATAAAACTTATTTTATGGACCCTATAACTCCTCATGGATTTTACATGGCTATTCTTCCTGGAGTCAGGTAACATAAAAATCCCAAAGACATACTTAAAATGTTTTATCCAAGCATTACCGCTGCAGTTTGGGTCATTGTGTCTACATTATTGTGTCAGTACTTTAGCTCTCGGGTTTCCTTGTAATGCTTTTCTGCCAGACTACTGTCTCTGTGCTGTAACATTTACATGTAGACTGCAGGCAAACAAGAGCGGAGATCAAGACGTCTGCTTACTTTACAAGGAAAGTGTAATCAGATGAGGAAAACAATGACATTTTGAGGATTCAGGATTTTGAAAGTCTACATGAATTAAATAAAATATAGAAGGTACGACAGCGCAAAAGGTCAGATATTTACCGTCAGTGCGCAAAGCTTTAGCGGCTTGAGGGCTGATGACTGAAATTAATTGTGGTTAGTCGATTGTCAAACGAGACATTAAATATATTTAAAACTAGAGGACACAATAATTGAATAGACTGATTTTATGTAAAATAAGACAAAAGGATGCATTTCTTTCCATCCTTCTCTTTTGCAAGGCATCAGCTCAAATTCAACATTGCCCCCTGCTGTTAAGCTCCTGCTACATCAATAATAGCCCAGATGTGCTGCTGGATGTTTGTCAAGTTAACACTATGCGATTCTGCTCTGCTCTCATTCATCATGTAACTAAAACACAGCTGCCACAGTATAATAATTCAATGACAAAGAGAACCACACTTTACTTGTCAAAGTGCTGGCAAAACATATTTTACTCTGGTTCATCGCACGGACTTACACCAGAGATCTACGTATGCTGTGAGCATCCAACAATTTCAACCCCGAGTCCAACTTGATGCATTCTTTGTGCCGGTTTTGTGTGCGAGTTTCTTCCTAAAGTCCTGCAATTGTGGCCAGTGTGGCAGCTGAGTTGTTGTTAAGTGGCACTATCATTCGGACGTGGTGTGGCTTTCCTGAAACCCAGTTTAAAGAAATGTTCCCTTAATGACAAAGCACCAACCACACACACACAGACCTCTATGATGTTTGACGTCTGTACCTCATCTCACAAACCTCTAATGTTTCCATGAAGTCATTAACGATCCGTCTTAAGTTTGGAGTAAGAAAGTCTTACCATGGAATTAAAGGGTATTAAAATGCGTTTCCGTGTGTAAAAAAAAAAAAAAGTTATATATAAACCAGGGGGAAAACACATGAATTTGAGACTATGGTTGGTGAACGTCAGATCAGTTGTTTTGGACGGCGTTATGAAAAGTTAACCGCCATATGAGAGTGGTGGCCGTTAGCTAGCCTGTGACACGGCCCGGAGCTGCAACCACCTTTCACTTTCCAAAACAATACTGCATCACCGTTGAGAAGTGTGACTTTTTTTTTGGTTCATTATGAAACTGTGTCGAGACCGCCACATGGGAAACACTGAAGCGTTTTAAGCTGCTGTACCTCTAATGACTCTAAAAGAGACTCAAACTGTACTGAAGTCAACAAAAAAAACAGACTTGTCTTAAGGTGTTTTTGCTTTGTTTACAGGTTTGTGAGGCCATCAAAGTCAGCTGCGGTGATCGCTTTCCTTCAATTGAATGATTCTCATGTGAAAATCCAGATGAGCACAATCTAAATTCTTTGCTTATCTTTGTATTTTGTTTTTGTACACTTCTTCTCGTGTTGACAAGAAGCCACAGACAAGTAGCGGACTGTTGTGCTGAGAGAAGCTCTGTCCGCTTCTTGGGTAAAAATATCAATCAAGCGACTCTGTACAGCTTATTAACCACCCCACTGAGCGCTAACTTGTATTAGTCGTGCATGTCAGACCACAAAGGATTCATGGGCGACATCAAAGACACCAAATTCTAGTATTTGAGTTTGTTTAGTGAACATTCTGCTCCACTGCGTCCTAAACTCCTCTAATCTGTTTTGATGATCCAATTCACTGCAAGTTAGGTTTGTGTGTCTGTTTCATGTGCACATATTTGAGTGTAGGCACTCACGTGTGTTGATGTGTTATGGGATACCCCATTCTTAAGAGCCAGCTGCTTCTCACTCCTTTAAGCTTTAATTTGTTCCCTCGCCTTCACTACAGCTGACTGTGACGACAGCAACTCCTTCACTCCCAGACACAGGGAGCTAAAACCCCACCAGTAAGAGTCACAGCGATGTGCCACCAGCAGTCATATACCTCAAGCTGGAAATCTGAGTGTTCACTGGTAGAGACAATTCCAAAGATCTTTCACATGACTGTAATCATTTGATGGAAGGTAGCTGACACAGCAATAAATCTTGGAAGACGTTTGTCCCTTTAAACAACCTGTGAACAGCCAAAAGTTTCTGACTTCTGTCACTCATTTCTACTGTCAGTAAAAGTTACAGGCAACACAAAAGAAAGTAGACCGGCTGCATTAACCTATGCAGGTCTCCAAAATAACTTTTTATGATCTACACAGACGAACAGGAGGAACAAATACCTGGCGGACCTCGGGGGATTGCCCTCTGACCCTTTGCGTGTGCCCTATCTGTATTCTAACTGTTAGGACCTGTGTTTTCCAACTTTGACCCTGGAGTTTTGAGTGCCTGGGACACATGTAGACCAGCAGGAATCCTTTTCCAGCCTGTCTCCCTCACCCGTCCCATGTGTGAGATATGCTGCTGTGGTATGTGGAGGGCCCAAGCGGATGGAAAGTTGCTCAGAGCCTTTTACCTGCGGGGCAAAATGTGGTGGATACATGACAGACTGTCATGCTCAAGGTGTACAGGAGAGAATAAACAACAAGATCTGACTATTGCTTCACGTGTTCAAGTGTGACACTACATAGTTTCACAGTTGTTCAAAGTTGACCCACCAGCTACATCTAATTCAGAGGCTATGGGCTCATTTTTCATGGCAGTGCAAAAAATCAGCAGTGCTATGAGGCGGTGGTATTTTCCTGACATTAAAACAATTTGTCCGTGTCAGAGTTGGTGTTTTCATATTCAGCGTGGGACTAAAGTAGGAGGACAGCTGCAATAAGACAGGAGCCTGACAAAGACAAGGCAGCATACAGTCACATATCATACAAAGACTAGGTCTGTTTGCAATGCAGCATAGTAATAGTAATAATTAGGTGATTCGACCAGAGCGCACTCTCCAAACCAGAGGATGCATTCGGTGGTTCCCAACCTTTTCGTTCACTTAAAAAGGTAAAAAGTCAAATCAAAATCTGTCGTTAAAAGGTTACATATTTCTACCAGCCCAGCTTAAGGTAAGGAGTATTTTTTACAGATCAGATAGTTTAGTTTGAACAATCAAAAGGCTTGAAGAGGTAAAACTATTCACTATTTATAAAAAAAAAAAAGAAAAGAAAAGGAAAAAGATAAATGCCACTAAAGAAATGAAAATAATATTGATGGTTTTACAATCCCTCAGAGTGTTTCTGAAGCTCCAACAACTCCAACAGAGAGATACGTCTTCTCTCCAGCAGATCATTTCATGTCAACGTCAGGTGTCGCATCTCCCCAGTTAAACCTTCAATTACGACACATCAATAATTTATGATGACCAATTTCATACTTTTCAACCAGGACCTTTGCCTTTTGGATAGCTCGTAAAACTAATGCACGTCACATTTAGAAGGCTCCACTTGTTATCTAAATGTTCCAGATACACATTTAATCATTGATGCCTATCTTTGGCAGTTTTGTATTTCTCTGTATCCGCATATTTAATGTTAAAGCATTCCTCCACAACCCCAACCCCCTCCTTTGCCGTTTTAACGAAGATTTCATGTTCAAATTTGTGTTTACTAATCTTCAGGATTAAAAGGTAACTATTGCAAGAATGCCAGTAAAGCAGTCTCTACTGACGTAACAGGATGAAACAGAGTCATATGGCAGTAATGGGACTAAAACTACTCTTTTTTTTTTTTAAACAGCCTTGACATGTGAAAGGCAACTGACCCTGTCTCATTACATTTCTTTCAGATTATCATATGCGTTTTACACCTCACAAGACATCAGTAAGTCTGGCTGGCTGTGCATTGAAAGAGAGCGCACTCTTGGGTGAACATTCCCCGAAGCTAAGTGGCTTCCATATGGAGATCATACACAACAGAGGAGATAATGTTGCAGGTGTAAGGAAAACAGAGATTAGAAGCGAAGTGTTTGGCTCAGTCGAGTCCACGTGGAGCTGAACGAAGGCAGCAGAGGCAGATTTAGTAAAGATATGGAGGCTTCGGTGGAGTAAAAATGTAGGAGAGATGAGGAGAATCGCCACTGGCAGATGAAGGGATCAGCCCACGCTGATTATTCCTCTAATTGTATTTTGCAAACTCTTGTCACTGCTAATTTACACAAACTTGATGCCCTCGCCTCCAGCGTGACCAGGAGCGACCTTTCATCAGTAATGCTGTAAAGAGCCTAATGAGACTGGGTGGAAGCCCAGACTCTGCACAATTATGTGAGATTAGGGTGCTTTGCAGGACGTAAAGGCAGGTAGGTGGGTAAGGATGTACCCCACCCTTGGACTGCAACACACTCCCTCTCATTAGAGGTGCGTTTATTGACCTCACAGGAACAGGGCTGCTCTCTGTCTCTCTCTCTCTAAAACAACAACAACAAAGAAAACTATATGAAGGATATGAGGAATTGTGTTTGGCATATTACTATTTTCTGACATTTTATAGACAGGATTTATTCAATTGTTCCAAAAAAAAATTATTGACAAATGAATCAAACCTTCAAATAGAAAAATATAGAAAACATGTCAGTGACTGTGAAATGGTCAATTTAAAGTAGAATTGATGACTGATGCGTGAAATTGTGTTGTAAAAATTCTAAGCATTATCCAAACAAAGGAAGATTATGTCACCACTTGACCGTGTTTACCGTTTCTAAACCGCTCTCATTACAACATTTTTCACATTCTGTGTTGTTGAGGTTAGAACCTAGGACGTCGTAATTCTTTCCAAGTAAAGTAAAAAAGCAGACTTCAACCTGTTCACAACTATTTCAGCTGTAGCCTGCTAAACCCATCAGAGAGAAACCCTGAGGATGATTTAGACTGTTTGTGATCTTTCTAGACATTTACTATGCCATTATCAGCCATTTGACTTTTACAACTTTTTCTCTCCCAATAAAAAAATTGCTCTAAAAGCACAACAGCCAGATTTTGAGCAAATAAAACAGGTGTGTTGATCGTAATAAACAGTTATATAACCCTGATGCTCAACACCTTTTGACCTCTCTGTGGTGTGTGAGTGACAAACTGCTGCAGCTGGGCATCTCACATCTTTTACAATCTCATGGCTTTACGGTCTTTTATGCTCATATTTTGCACTGATCACAATAACAGATAATCATGTAAATTGTGGGCGAGTGTTTAAGTCTTTCAACACAGCCAAAAGTTACTAGTTGCTATACAGTAGTTTGAGAAAACCACAAAAATGTAAGGTGTGATATTCCTGGAATCTTTGCTGTGATGAAGCTGCCGATGTTGACATTTTCTCAACCAACTTTGTGGACAAGCTCCTTGAATTACATTTCCGGCACTGCTCAGGACATGAGACTAAATGTAAGTTCCCGCTTTCATGGGTTGCTGGCATGATTGGCCAAACAGATGTGTCGTCACATCAAAACAAAAGAGGTCCACAACAAACACAAACGTAACACCTGTTTTACTGCTGAATCAGCATCAATCAGGAGAACCACTAAAAAGAGGACCAACAGAGAATGCTTGTTGGTCAAACAAAGATGTCCAGGCCCTCATTAGTATTTGGGGGAGGGATGGTAGGGAGGGCCTGTTCACATCAAGCAGTTGTTAATGGTTTGAAACAAAAAGGTGGACCAGAAGAGTTTGTCAATGTCCAACAGAATTCAACAAATTCAGGCAAAGCAGGGAAATAATTTAAACAAGCAAAATAAAGGGTCACAATGTGTGCAGTGGAGCAAACTGAAAAACTACAAGTGGTTCAAGGCGCTGGAGCCGTGTAGGGCCACTAATCACCTTCTTCCAGACTCTGTCACATGTATCTCATCTTCACATAAACCTAACTTTAGGTTGTTGTCTGTCCTACAACCCCTTACTTTGTCTGTCTACAAAAAAGCACATTAAAATAACATAGTCTGTCCTGCTTTTGCCTTTTTAATGGCACATAGCCAAAATGTCACAGTTTTTTTAAATACAGCGGAAATGCAAGGTGAAGCTAGTACCAAAGTCTTTTAAGATACCAAAACGTTTAGGTTAGGAGAAGCCTCCGATTACAGGTTGTTGAATTCCTGCGATGAAGGACAAGTTCCACATACTTTAAAGCTGACACAAACATTTTCCACCTCCTCTTCTTTGTGGACAACTTACTGGTTTCCAAAACACCAAAAACTATACAAATGTATATTTTCTAAGTGGAAGAAGGCTTGATGATATTATAAGCCACACTGGCATATCATCACATTGAGGCCAAGCATTGATTCGATGCTTAGGCAAGAAAACTGTCCTATCTCCAGCCATAAGGACCAAGGCATGCATGTGTGTTTCATTTGGGGCACTTACTCGCCTAAGTGCATGCTTGGAGGTTTTTCAAATGTTTTCCTTAATCCCGACTAAAAACCATTCAATGGGACTCAGAGTTCAGGGATTTATTTTTACAATAGGGAAGGTCCCAAGGCTGACATGCTGAAAGCTCCTCTCTCGTCACATTCCTCAGTGGTCCCGAACATGAAGGGAGCAGATACACTATATATTTAGCCGAAGAAAAATCAAACACGGTTTCCTCGCTAACCAACTGACAGTCAAATTTACCAGAGTGAGGCGCATGTGTGAAATGGTTTAACCATAAATGAAAGAGATGTTTTCTTTTACAACATGGCCCCATGCAGACCACTCGTCCTTTAAACATGACAGACAGCATCTGTGTCACTGCTGCTCATTCCTGTCACTGTCAGGCTTTAAGTGGCTTGACGAGCAGCAGTGATGATAGCAGTCACCCCACATTTTCAAAAAAAGGGTTAGATGTGGCGTAGCCTTCCTGCTGTTCATTACCAGAGAGTGCAGCCATGGGAGTTCGAGGCCACTCTTAAATGCCACACATTAGGTCCACATGCTGGCCTGACCTTTGACCTCTCTGCTCCCCTGCAATCTTAAGCGCATGAGGAGACGGCAAAAGTCACCTCTGTCACGTTAATCAGCTTTACTAAGCGCACAGTGATATTAATAGTACTATAATCGCTGGTGATTAGACAAAAAAAGAAAAGAGCAAACACTACATCATTGGATGTTGCATTCAAGTATAAAATCACAGTCAGTGACAATGTAGGAAAGTTCAGCAATAGTTCTGACTAACATGCCGCTAATGTGTTAACTTGGATTTAAACATCTGGGAGGCATGAACCACACATATTTCTGGTCACATTTGGCCTCAATGTGCTTCAGCGATTACCATGACTAAGAAGGAATAAATCTTGCATGCATGCACATTTACCAAAGTTCAACAAACACAGACCAGTTAGGGAACTCCCCCCATGGCCTGATTTAAGGGAATTTACTACGTCTGTATGTGTGTGAGGTGACAGCAGAGGTGTCAAAAGGCAGGTTACAACAAGCTACTGGACAGTTAGTTTGAGAAAAGACCACTACTGAACTTCAGGTAGTTGAAGAATAGGACAGCTATTAGAGGAGGCTCTGCAAAGAGCAACATCTGAAATCACCCTCGCTGACTGCAGCTCTACACGCAAACTCATCCCAGTCTTTAGAAAAATTGAAGAAAATATTCCCAGACATTCTGGAAAGCTGTTCAACTCAAAGAAGATAGACATTGAGAGACGGACAGAAGCAGGAAGTCAGATGCGAGTGGTCTTGTGTGATGGCCAGTTACATTTTTCTTCAGCTATCCGTCTCTCTTAGACAGAGTTCTTGACCAGACGACCCTGGTTCAAGTCTGTGCACTTCAAAGGTTTTGTGCAACTCAACAAGTGTCCTTTAACGAGCCAGTGAATCCCCACAATAGCTCCAGGGTTGCTGTCCTGACCTTGCAACAATGCTAACAAGCATGCAGCTTCACAATGCAGCTCCAAGACAAAACCACAACAACCAGAACACTGAAAGACTTCTGCAACATAGAAAACTAGGACCGATTTTATAAGGTTAGTTTCATAGTTCAAAATGTTATTCATAGAAATGTAGAAATACCACAGTGCAAAAATGCTATGTTGACAAGTGACAAATATGTCTTGCACTCGAAATATACGTATTAACAAAGTTATATCAGCCACTTATGATGTTAAATTGTCATATTATTGTACCCATTATTGAAACTTTAACATGTAAGCATTATTTTAATGTTGTAGTTGGTCACGGTAAAAATAACGCTTTCATTTTTATAAATTGTTCATATGTTTTGTAAGTCAAATCTTTGTCGAATAAATTGAAGGGAGTAAAAAGTTCCATATTTGCTCTGAAATTAAAAAGGGTAGAAGTAACATGAAGTAGCATGAACTGGTAATACTGAAAGAGGAGACACCTCAAAATGTACTTAAGTACAGTAATTTACTCACAGATGTATTTAAAGTTATTCCACCACTGTCATTGTGTAAATGTGTCTCATGTGATCTGACCTCATTAAACATCTTAATTAAGGGTTTTGAAAATATATGAGAAACACTCTCAGACATGTTATCATGTCTGAATCTTTCACAAGGTGTTTGTTCAGAGTCAGACTTCAGTGTGTTCGTCATGTGCCATTTCTCAGCACCTCGGCCACTAGACTGTGGAGGACTCATGTCATGCACCAAGAGGCTCCTTAGAAATAACCAACCTCATTTATTAAGAGCTTCAGTCGGCCGTTTATAAGCCTAAGTAAAACACTCTGAATACATCATATTCAGGAGCTGGGCGTTAATCCCAATTGATGTATAATCCTTCTGGACTATAAGAAGAAACTATGTTACTGGTAAGAATGGAGGAGCAACTTAATACAAATATACATTTGAAAAGTTCCTTTTTAGTTGTACATCTGACGTTTCTAACAAACAAAAGGTATTTTTTGTTTTAGTCAAATGCAACTGTGCATCAACATCTTAACCTTTCCAATAAAATATCTGATTGATAATAAATCAGACAAAGACGCTTCATTTAACCATAATCTTGGTGAATGAATGCAAGTGGCATACATACTGGTATGATCTACTAACATTTGCACTGACGAAGGGCTTCAAAGCCGACGTTGCTGTGGCTCTGGGAGCCTACTTTGAAGCGAACATTATAGAATAAAGATTATGATGATAGCCATCAGCAGAGGGTCTGTCGTGAGTGATGTCTAGAACAAGCTGGTCCTCTTGGCATTTCAATGACCCCAAACCCAGCCAAGATATGAGCTTACAGTTCAGAAATCAAATAAATGAGTCGCAATTACTGTTACAGAGAAAGAGCTCATTTAGCAAAACTTTTCACAGTTTGGGATCAACAAAGAAAAGCCAAATAAACATATTTAACCTGTGGGAACGGAACAAACAGTATTTTCTCATATGGGGTTACATCTATTTGGAAAAATGTTCCCCTCTGTTATCAAGGATTTCATTTTGATATCACGACTCCTTATTCCTCCTCCTCATGTTGGTTTCAAATAACTCTTAGAAAGTTATTCCACAATCCATCAGTTTTATGTATGTGAGATAGATTTGACCTTTCAGCTTAGGACAGGACACAAGAGGTATAGCTTTAAAAGATATCTCAAGATTCTTAGACTAAGACGCTTGTAAAGTTTCATGTTACAAAAAGTGTCCGACTACTTTTCTGTGCGTCTGTCTGTTTGTCTGTGGCTGAGCCCAGATGTCAGCTGGCATGTAGACATCTGCCCTGCCAGAGGTCTAAAAGCCCTGGAAGCTCTTGATCCCAGAGGATACCACTTGTCTACTGATGACATGCTGGATACTGAGTACATCAGGCACTGAGTGACAAAACCCCGCTGGATATAGACGAGACAAAGAGCTTTAAAAAGGACTTCAGCGCAAAAACCCAGACAAAACCTCATACACATACACACACACACACACACACACACACGACAGGTACCTGGCAACACAAAATGCATTCATTGGTAATTAATCATTATAAATTATCAATGTGAAGTAAAAGAAGCAGAAGTTATTCTCCGACAAAATAAGCAACAAAACGTTCGGAAATAAATATCCCGCTAAATCAGCTTTGATTGACAGTGGCCAAGCAACAAGCCCGCGGACGTTATTACCAATTGATTCAAATGTTGTTAAAACCTGATTGGTGCACAGAAGAACATGACATCCCCCTGTTTCAAACCATCGACTTCAACAAATGAGAAGAGCATAGAGGAAAAAATACAAAATACATATTAACCTCTGGCAGAAAATGTTCATGTGGGACTCCTTAGCAAATAAAATAGGTTTCAGAGTTTTTAAATAATTCATGTTGAATAATTAAGTTTGTGTAGGCTTCTTATATTTTTGATTTGCACTCTATATATACTTGTACTCCTTACTTTGTACTGCAACAATTACCTCGAGGTAAAGAAAGTTCTATCTCATCTTAATGCCATCAAATGTTACAACACGTAACCCGTCTTAGTTAAAAACGATGCTGTCTGGAAAGTAGTTTACACAAATACAAAGTCAATATCTTTAGAAGTCTCAATCAGTCACTTCAAATTAAACAACCTTGAAATGATATCCTACAGTATGATGGTATGGTTCCAGAAGTATGAAGCTGAGGCCGGTGAGCCATTCAAATAAATGAGACAGTAATTATTGTTTTACACATCACTGAGACACAATGCTACTAAAAAAAGCAAAACAGATGACAGCCCCAGACAACTATTGAGCGCAAGGCAGTAATTGGCCCCTCTGAACAACATAAACACACCAATTGCTGTAAACAAATACTGACAAACCACATGAAAAGCTCTTCAAGGCGCGATCACCACATGCGACTACAGAGGAATGCCAAACGTTGACATCTAAAGTAATTAAATGATGAGTGGATCTTTGCGGTTCCACGCATTCATCCTCAGCAACATCCTCCACTGCGGCTTCAGCTTTTTACGTAAACACGACGAGAGAACAAGCTGCGACTGACAGTTGCGTGCAGCATGTGGGTAACATTATGTTACCCACATGCCTATGCAGCAGTAACTCAATTAGGACGGCGGCTTGTGTGAGCGGCGCGCTTTCGTCTACACAGCAAGGTTATTCATCTGGGGCGCAAGAATGTGACGGTTACAACAAAATGGTATTAGCCTGACCACCACTGAGCGTTCTTCATTATGGTTGAACTATATATCACTCAGTTAAAAGAGTCATTCATTAGAAGTGATGTTGTGGCTCTTTCTCCGATGAGTCACTTTGTACTCAGCCTGCAGTTTGTGCACTGAAGTGGCCTGTATTTGGCGCATGCAGGACCTCAGAAGAGGGACAGCTGTGAGTGTAATCCTGCCTGCGTCCGACACCCATAACCCCGAATGTTACAGCAGTGACAGCCCCACGCCCTTCATCCAGCAGCCCATTCTATGCCAATCACAAGGCAATATAACTGCCAGTTAGTTTACGGACCGATAGCCTCCAATAGAGGGAGGGTCAAGGAGTGGGGGTCTGCTGCATAGCCCTCCACCAGCAAGGGCCCCTAGGTGCCCATTGATGACAGCTATCATTCATTCACAATGCAGAACAATGCTGGCGGATCTCAGTGGGTGGAAAAGGGAGGGGGGAGGGGGGGGGGGGGGGGGGGGAGGGGTTGATGTATGAGCTGATACTTCAAACAGTGAAGCTCAGGGGCTGCCTGGAAGCAAAACCGAAAGGATGGGAACCTATATGGTGATTGGACGCAAAGATGGTGGAGTCAACATAACTTGGACTAGAATTGGCTTCACTAGCGATGTTTTCACCAAATGTTGTCTTATTTAGCTTTTTCTCTAGTGTATTGTATCATCCAGGATTTATGTTTTTATTTGATCATTTAAAAATGAGAAGATAAACAAAAGCATTCAAACGTGGCAACAGGATGAGTAACACTGTATGAGTTTTGACAGCACTGTATATTTTGTAAAGCCATATATATATATATATATATATATGTCACAACTGATTTTTTTTTTCCAATAAATGTATTTGATGTGTAAATGTTAGTAATGGTTTTGAAGTCAGACACAATAACTAATCTTCCGTATCTCATCAGATATTAGAAACACAGAAGCTACTCCAATAAATAAGATAGTGTTTTCTTTCCTCTTTTCTTTTTTCTGTGTCCCATAATGATTAGACAATAGTTTGACAGTTTCCTGATATACTGAGCATCCATACCAACATCTTTGTCATTTCTTCTTGTATCCGTCATGGATCAGTTAAACAGACACATAATTGCACACGCCTGTCTATTTCAATAGTCTTTCATTTACTCCTTCTTCTTAAGACTCCTTCTTACCATAATAGAGGAATCGATTGCACCAATTGCTATTTAAGTGTATTTACTCTAGTCAAGAGACCTTAGAATGTTGTGGTTAAATAAGTTAGGATTTTAGCGTTAGGGTTGAACTTCATGACTTAGGTTCAGGAGCGTTTAATCAAGACCTTTATTACTTCTTCTCATTGTTTTTGGCCCACACCTCACCACTCTATAGCATGATACATCCCTCTGTGTTTGAGTGTTTGTACAGCGTCTGTATGAAACTGTGTTTATACATTTAACTTCCTGTAAATATATACTGTACATCTTGCATGAACGTTGAGCAGCAAAAATCAGGTTCAGCAGATGGCTTCAATCTTCTCAAAAACCTCCACCAGGCCCGTCAGGACCTGCTCAAACATAGCAGCCAATAGTCTTAAGCAACACCTAAATGGGCATGTGTGTTCATGGATCCACTGTCCTTAGAATTAAGTATTTTATTCAAGCATGAAGTAATCAGAAGTAAGTTAGGTCAGCTTAGCTACCACAGAAAGCTCTGATCAAATAGACGGGCTGTCAGTGCTGCAAGTCCCAAAGCTTGATCATAAGTCCTTTAACAGGAGGTGAAGGTATAGCTACAGACGTTGTGAAGCTACAGCTGTTGCACTAAAAAACTCTTTCTGAGAAAAGTACGTGCGGACGTAAGAAGTTGGTTAGTTAGAGATGAATTTGGAGCTCCTGGATGCTGGACAGAGAGCATTAAGTTAGGATAGACCTCCGGAACAAAAGGAGAGCATCATTTTCAATTGTCACCTCAGTTTGAACTTGACTTATGCAACAGAGTGTCTAGGAGGACCTAATTTTATGGACCGATGGATGATTCTGGTAAAAAAAAAAAAACGTTGACACTAGAGGAATTTCCTGTCGTGTGGTGTTATCAGAAAAACAACAGAGTCCTCCGCTGTTTTACTTCAACAGCTCAAATTTAACAATGGAGAAGCTGATAAAATGCTTGGGCTGCTGGCAAAGGAGCCAACTGCTGATGTGAGGAGATTCTCGTTCACTTGTAGAGGAAGGCGATCACTCAAACAGAGTTCAGTGGGGAGACTCGGAGACTGAAATAGAGTCTGTGAAGACTTTGTTTTTTATGAATTCCGACTTTTATTGTAACTACATACTGTATCCAGTGAAAAATGGACGTGTGTAAAAGCTTTGTATAATTGTGCAGTGTGTGACAGTATTTTATACATGATTCTCTTAGGGACATTTATTCTAACACTCTAATACCCCAAAATTGCTAGAATGGCAGATAAAAAAACAAAAATACAAAGAAGGGGCAAAGAAAGAAATAGAGATCAAACAAATGAAAAGAGATTCTGAATATGAAACATGGGCAGGGTGTTTCTACTCACCATACTGGCAGCTGGGTCCGTTGAACCCTGCAGGACAGTCACAAAGCTGAGTAGATCCGACCCGACACTGGCCCCCATTGAAGCACACACCGTAACTACACACAGCTGCACGTGTGGATGTGGACAGACAGGATGGTAGAAAAAGAGAAGGACATAAAAAAATAGTAAGTGAAACAGAGACACCTGGCTGTTTTCATGAGATGTCAACATCTTCAGTTTCAAACGATGACCTCTTTCCATCAAAGCCTTATCATCGGCCTGTTCGCTCCTGACTAAAGAGGAACCTTGATTCTCCTCCATTCACACCAACCAATGTAAGAGGAATCCACCACTTGGCTCTCTTTGAGCTGAGGCGCTGGCTTCTGGCCAAGTGAAAGACATTTCTACACTCCATGTTTAAACTCCATTTTTACAGAATCAGAGAGTTTAACATGAGTGGCGGCCACAGCTTGCATGAATTTTAAAAAGGAAAAATGGCCTCTTTACTGCACGGTAGTGAGAATGACCTGATTGATTAATTAACTGAACTTTGATCATTGTTGCAAACACTGGGTGAATCATGGGATAAAATCAGAGAGCCACAGGGTGAGCGTGGCTCATCCATCTCTTGAAGCCTGCGGCCCTGTCTCCATAAATCCCTGTACTGCTCGCGCTAGTTAAGACGGTACATTCAAAGAATCCAGGACATATAAACTAGGTAGCTTTAAACATGTGAATCCACCTCAGAGCTGAACCATCACATTCCCTACTCTAACACAAGACTCACATAAATCATGACAGTCCTTCACCTAAAAATGTGTGTGCTGAAGTCTCGCTGCCTGTGTTCTTATCTGATGTGCGTCGAGGCTAATATTCCTAAGTAAGACACAGCTGTTTAAGCCAGGCCTGTTGTTTGCACTCTACTGAGCAGAGTACAGTGTTTAGTGCCGACAGATCCAGAGGATTGATGTCTATCATTGTTTTTCGTGACTGGCAACATGAGGACACTGAGATTGAGTGAAGAAAGCCTCTGAATGCCAGTTTAACTGTGCGTCTTCGGCCAGATATGTATTTTTCTGCAGATCTAATGCAACAAGAGGCGGCATGTTCACCCATCACACCAGGCCCTACCAGTTCTGATGCCAATCCCTCTAATCAATGTGCACTGGACAGCTCACACAGAAATTAGCCAGGTTTCCCTTCAACTGTCAAGGTAATTTTACGCGTTTCCATCAACTGCTTTGGAGCGATTAAACTAGGCTGCAGTGTAGTTTGGGCAGAAGTTGGAGCTATAGGCTAAGCAAGTCTGAAATCCGCCAGTAATCCGAAGAAATAAAGGTTGCGAACCAGAAACCTAACAAGTCGGCTTGGCTAACTCATTTACAAGAGAAAAAAGGAGAGAGATCTTAAGATACTTCAAAATGAGCATAGAAATAAGTGAATGGAAACACGGCTAGTGTGAATTTAAAATAACCCTTTTCTTGCCTTCAGTATCACTTGAACCCTTCATTATGTCTGCATGTGGAGTGCAGCAAATGTAATGTTTTCAATAGTTTTCTGTATTTATGGCATTATGTTGCCCCTTTTTGTCGCTTCACATATGTTAAGATGTGCTGCTTTTCTCTATTCTATGTGGATGAGACAAAAGAAATAGAACTGAATACATCTTGAGGTCTGGGAAATTGTGACGGCCATTTTAAAAGTAATTTCAGACATTTTATGGACTACATTAGAAAGAAAACATTAGCTGCAGCCCTACTTATATACAACTATCCACCCCAGATACTTTAAACTGAGATACAATTAAAGGTACAACTGATCAGCTAAGAAACAAAAAGACGCTTTAGGCTGTGAAAATAAAAACATATTAAAGAATATCAACAGTCTGGCTTCAACCGTATCATGTAAGCAGAGGGGAATAACATATTATTTCTATGACGAGGCGCTCTCTAATAATCACAGATGAGCTGGAGTAATTCCATCCGGTAGATTCACAGAGCTCCTTGGAGACCGGCGCTCAGACTAAACATCCGCCTGTCATCTGGTTTCATCCTCAGACACCTGCTCGACAGTTGGACCATCCAGGGAGTCTACGCACACACAACCTAAAAACAGACATCAAGGCTATTTGTCACTTGTTGACTCTAAAATAAAAACACCCCAGCAAACATCAGCGGTTCCCCAAACTGAAGCACATTGTCAAATACATCCATGTTCTTGTTCTATATACCTATAAGACCAAAGTCTCGCCCTATTTGTGAAGCCGCTGAAATCCTACTCCAACAGGAAGACCATCTCACTGCTGCTAATCTGTCCATGATGACTTCCAGTCCCTCAAGACTGTGTGGCTACAGAAGCTATAATTCACTGTATTAGCTCAACATACATAACTACCCCCACTTCTGTGATTATCTAATGTGAGGGAATGATGTGGTGAAAGCTGCACATGACAGACGAGCAGAAAGAAAACATAATTCAGTGGTCAGGTTTAATTGCAAAAAGATCCAAAATCTTCGGTACAATTATGTTACCACCAGCTGTGAGAGATCAAATTATTGAGACATTACTAAATTGTGGTAGAAAATCTTAAATTAACTTAATTACCAGCTACAACGTAAAAGGTCAGATGTCTCTCAGAGTCAATTCAGGGTAGCATGGCGAAGTGACAACAAGGGGAATGTACATTCCCCCTTCTGAGATGTGAGACACACAGGATTGTTGGCAGCTAACCGGGGCATTTTTGGGCCGCCCCCATCCTGAGCTCCTTACGCTGCTTAATCTTCCCTGAAATCATTTCTTAATGTGGCATGCAGCGTGGCATAAAACTCACTCTCATCTGTCGCTGGGAATGTCTCCACTCTATTACAAAGACACCTTCTCCGAGAGGATTAGCAGCTCCCACCAAAAAAAAAGGGACAGAAGGAGCAGGGGTCAGCGACTCGTGCCGAGAAAACTGAAAAACAACGAGCAGGTGTCACCCTTACAGCTTGTGAGGGGGCCGACCACATTAGCACAGAGACAGCCCAGTGTTTGTTTAGGCTCCGTCAGATCTGTTTAACCCCTGGAGTGCGACCCAGAGGGTGACCACATTTAGGGCAATTCACAGACACAAAGGCCAGCGCTCAGGGCTCCGTTTGGTGCCACAATTGGTACGCATTGAGCCGAGCACTGTATTTTGAGGCAACAAATCATGTTTTGCTATGCAAAGGAATGTGTCATTTCAAAGAGTTTGTGTGAAAACCAGAGCCAGCTATGGTAGATGATCTCTGACAGTTCTCTTTGAAAGACTCTAAATACCATTTGAACCACACACTAGGTCGGTTTGACAAAGCAGGCACAGTAACGCTTTGCAAAGAAATGTCTGAGCATGCACAACCTTGCAATTAGAATATCTGGGGCAACCCCACATTATTCATGTGTAAATTACACAGATACTTGCGAGGGAAATACATTTTCATCCTTATTTCCAACTATGTGGATGAGAATAACATCACAAAGAGTATGCACGAATAAAAAACACCTGTCGTCAGCATTTGCATCGTACATTTCCGCTCTTTTACTCGCTCCAATGCGACAGAGATGTGGATTAAACATGATAATGGCATGCATGTCACTCAGACCAAATAGGAATCCAATAACACACATTTTAAAAACAAGCAGCTTGTTCATACCTTGTATAAGCTAGTGGCTCACGCGACTAAATTCACCGTTCCACAAAAACAACACATCTGCATCTGGACAGGAAGTCATGCGATTGCTTTAGCTCCTTGTGTCTACTTCTTGTCTTTGACGGTCGTGGTTGCTCGCCAGAATCATACTAGAATAAAAGTAATTCTACAATTTGTTCCTATTACAAGTTCTTCCAGCCAGCAAACAGACCTCAGGATGTCGAGAGTAAACTAATAATTTGGGAACAGTAGTCCCAAAAAATGTGGCCGCTTCAATTTGTTTTTAGTATTATGCTGACCTTACAACCTCTGCTGCACATTACTCATTAGATTAAAAAGGAAAACATGTCAGTGTAACCAGAGGCCGTGTTTTGATAGAAACTAAACCACCACTGTTTTTGCTGTTTTATGCATAATGTTATGTCTAAGGTTGATTTCTGTCTTTTTCTCTGTATGAGTCTGGGTCTTATTGTGATCAGCTATGCAGGATACCATCTCCACACACACACCTACACACACACACACACACACACACACACACACACACACACACACAGACCACCCATGGATAGACAGAGGACCATTTCCTCTTCTCTGGCTACTGGGCCTATTTCACATGTAGCTACCTTCGCCAACCTGCTCCAACCACAAAAGGGGGCCAGTTCCTATTCAGCAGTTAACGAGGACGACAAACTGGAGGAGACATTGTCCCTGCCCCTCAGCCCCCGTCACAAAGCTTATTGTTGCCGTCAATCAACATAACTGCTCGTTTCCACTCCCGCCTAACCACGTCCATCCTCACTCGGCCCGTGGCTCCTTGCTGAGGTAAAAAGGTTTAACTCACTGATTGAGTGGTCCTCCAAATGTTTAATTGGAGGAAGTCGCCATCACAAAGTCAAGAGTTCTTCACCTTCAGGAGAACAAGATAGTCTTGAGCCAATTGGAGTCTTTACAAAACACACAAAAGTCACAGCTGTGTTTTTTTTTTTTTTTAAAAAGGCCTTCTGCCTCCACAAGTCACCTGGCTGAATTTCTTTAGACTAGAAGTCATTAGATGTATTGTAAAAACATTGAATAGATGTGGCTCTAAGATCTTTAATATAACAGAAAATCAATCTGCAACTATTTTGAAAACTAGTAAATCATTTAGGTAATTTCTTAAGCAGAAATGTCAACCATTCTCTGGTTGCAGCTTCTCCAAGGTAAGGAGTTGCTGCATTTCTTTATTGTCTTTGCGCAATAACGCTGGAAAACATCAAAACTTGGACATAAAAGCTCTAAACCAATGCTACTGTGGAAATGGAAAACTCATAAACCTTCATAATTAAATGATGGTAGCCTGAAACAAAAAGATATGGAAAACAAGGACGGGGCCAAAATAGCATAAAATAACCAGACGTTTGCTGTGCTGGGGTATATTCTCTCTCCAAACATGTGACTGATTATAATGAGCAAAGACTGCTGGAGAGCACAACAACTGAGGCCATTCACTGCAAGACTGTGACAGGATGTCAACATCTGTACAATGGGTGGATATCGAGGCAGAAGAGAATCACAGGTGAACTATAGGAAGGACAAACTCGACTTGTAGTCACTTCCAAGCCACTGTGTGGACAACATGATTAGAGCCCCAATTCTGCTCAACTACCTCACAATAGCCAGAAGTCATTTGCCTAATTACCTTACACTGACATTTTATTAGGGAACACACACAGAGAGAAAGAGGAACAACACAAGACGGAGGGAAAACTCAGGAGTGCCAGACACTAAATCACTATCTCAAACACAAAGCATTCTCATCTTCCCAATCTCCCTTTCTTCTGGGGTTTTTTGGGGGGATTTGCTAAAGCTGTACATTCTGCAGAGCAGATTCTTCTTTTTGGATGTTGGAGGCGCTGTTGAAAACAGCCCCACAGATTGCATTGTGCTGACTGAGGTACAGTACAGATAGTGCATAGCAAAGTGCACAGGAGTGGGAGAGGGAGGAT
Source organism: Pholis gunnellus (assembly GCF_910591455.1). Classification (NCBI taxonomy): domain Eukaryota; kingdom Metazoa; phylum Chordata; class Actinopteri; order Perciformes; family Pholidae; genus Pholis; species Pholis gunnellus. The sequence continues at coordinate 11,828,082 of NC_136529.1, read as the reverse complement.
TGTGGTGTGAGCTTCCTTTTATCCTGGTTCAATGGCTCAGAGAAAAGGGTGATTAGTTTGCCCCATCTCAAAGTGCTGCCACGTCTTTGGTTACAGAGATAAAAGCCCTGCATCACGTCGAAGAGGGCAGCCATTGTCACGCGGCAAAGAGAAACAAAACCTCCTGTCTAAGTGAGGGGAAACACTGGACCGTCCTGAGGAATGCATTTTTAAGAGATGTCTTTATGGGAGTTTGAAAACAAACCAAACTCATTGCAGAGCAGACAGCGTGATGCTTCTTTGTACTGTATAATTTAATACCATAACCTTCTCTGTGGAAACAAAGAGCCCTTTGAAGAGAACATAAATGCCATAATAAGACACCGATGACAGGCACATCCAGGAGATCTTCTCTCGCTCCACATCCCAGCCACTTCCCATCTGAGAGGGCTTTCCCGGACAGTAACGGGCCTGTACTACTGGTGTCAGCGCTGGCCATTGAGCACGCGGGTCAGTTCCAGGTAGAGCAATGAGAGTAAGGAAGTGGGAACTTTCTTGTCAGTCAACCGGACAGGGGACAAACTGTTTACAGGAAGGCTTTGCCAAGGGTCTGTCTATGGTATGCAGGCTATGTGCTCTGGATCACTGGCTGTGAAATCCCATCAAAGGGGGCTTCTTGGTCTCAGCGGTGTGAAGCTAAGCTTATCCACAAGGAGATGAGCTGCTGGCAGCCCCAGTGTGACCAACAGAACTACTCTTCCATACATGGACCCGTGGATTGGAATTTACAGAGGGGAGATTCATATTTGTTTTTTTGTGCATATCAGCAGGTGGTCTCCCCAACATGACTTGATGGGTATTGTTTTGGGGGCCTTGACTGTGGTTGGTTGGGGTAAACACTGGATGGGCTTGTCTGTTTTCATATCCATAATGCAATCCTCTGACCTGCACTGCCATGTCACACGTCTGAATGAGAAGAGTGGCATGACTATATGGACGAGAGACAAAACGTAAACATGGGACCACAGCTAGAGGGGCAATGGGGTCCGTTTGGAGTTTCAATGTATTAAAGTAAATATCCCGTCTAGTAGAAGCTGTCTGCCAGACAAACTATCTGTTTAAAACTAAAGGAGCACTACAGAGCCATGACCTCACCTTAATCGTAATTGTTTTTTGCTGAGAGTAGAACAAGAAACTACAATGCAAACCTCTTTTGAGAGCGAATGTCAACACTTAAATTCTCTCAACACTTGAGATTTTTTTTTTCCCACCGTCCACATCTAAACCTTGTGGGACTGTTGTAACAACACAAGTAGTTAGGACACGGCACTGAATGATAACATCTGCTGAGGAGTCTGGATGGGCGAAGCATCTCTTGACCCTTTTGACCTTTTTCTGAAAACCTTTCATTCGGAGGTCTGTGCCAAGGGTGAGGTGATGTTTGAAGCACCCTTCCTCCAGCTGAGTCAGGAAAAGACATATTGCCTTTTAGTAAACAGACCTAACCGCAAAACCTGATAAATTAGATTTTTCCAATTGACGAGGTAGAAAGTAGTACAATCTGGATAGTTGAGGATACTTACGATACAGACAGCCTGCTTCTCCATTAAGTTGAGACCATCCAGGGCAACACTTGTACACAGTCTGATAATCCTGTCTGTAGACTTGTCTGTATGCGGTGTAGTACGCTGTCCTGTTAACATGACAAACATCAGGTTAAAAACTTCCAATCGCACCTGTTGAAGTTATAAAACAAATAGAACAAGAACTGACAAAATACAGGGTTTTTTGTTGTATTCCACTGTAAGACAGTAGTGTGTGTACAGTATATACAAAGGGATTATCTGACATTATCTGACATATCACATGTCATTTTTAATGTTTCATGTGGTTGAATACCATGAGATTAGGAAAAACAAACATGTAATCTGATCAAATGACTCACAGCCTTTTAAGTGACACACAGTATGATGTTCAGCAAACATTTTCCCAGACTTTTAAGGCGCCATTTTAAAGTGAGACTGGCAGAGTCAACTTCAGAGAACGGTGCCTATCCCTGTACTTTGGGACCCCTCTCATTGCTCCACGGTCATTACGCATTGTGGAAACACGTTTTTGTTTAAAGCGAGTAATTGTGGCTTTGGCTGCCTTCAAAGCAGCCTTTGACTTTGTAACACGGTAAATAACGGCGTGAAAGCGAGCGTGAGCAGCAAAGTGAGAAAATGTGAGGCTAAAATGTTAGCATTGGGACGCTCCATCACAGCAATGCTGGCTGCACAGACGCCTGGGTGTTAAATAGCTGGTAACCCCGATGAAGTGGGGCCGCACCTTGCACTTAACTGTGTGCGAGGTTCAAAGCCGCGATTACAGAACAAGAGCGAGAGAGGCTGAGAGGAAAGAGGAGGTCAAGGAGCTCATCGTTTGATTCTGTTTGGAGGTGGAGTCAAATGAAGGATCACACCCGCTCTGATCAATTCTTGCATGACTCATGAAGACATAATTAATACTTTTCTCTAGCCAGAGATTTAATTAGCAAAGCACTACGTCCACTGCTGGTGAAGATGGGAGTGTTTTTGTGTCGACAGACAAACAAATGAGAGGTATTACTCACCTCCTCTCGTATCCCATGCACCATGACTGTCCCACACAGCCTTGCTTCCACACTTTAACCATGCGTGTGAAGGCCTGCACACACGGCTGCCTCTGGGCGACCAGCGTCACCTCCTTCTCCACACACACATTGGGCCTGAAACAAAAGCAGTGATGAAAACACTTAAGGTGTCAAAATGTTTTTTACAGATGTACAGATGGCAGCGGGGAAATTTATGAATGCTGTGAGAAACGTTGCAGTAAAGATAGATGGGCAAAGCTTACGAGGCATTTTCTAGTAATGCCTGTGAAGGCATTACCTGTGCTGAGGTGTAAGGCTGCTTATGATGGTATATTTTAAGACTTAAGGGGAATTCCTCATACATTATCTTTCAGAACTCCAAGCCGCACAAGATGCTACCTGTAGTTTAACCTAAACCTTGTTACCTGAAAGTCTTTTAGAGGGTGCCATTGGTATGAAAGTGGCAAGGATTTCCTGTTATTTTATATCTTCTACTCCAAATGTAAAGAGAAACTAAATTTCAAGTTACTAAAGTTAAAATGTTTTAGATGTGAGCCACTGGTTTTCTGGGAAACAAAAACATATGCTGTACAATGTCTGTAAATAGTAACCACTTCACTGCACAATATTTTCAAAATAACACAAAAACATGCCACAATTTTCTAGACAATTCACACAAGACATGTATAGTGTTTTCACTGGACATAGGGTAGAACGTGCATGTTTTCACTTGTACGTACGAGACTGAATGTCAGCAGAAACAGGAGACAGCTAACATGTTTTCGCCCCCAGGTAAAACACGACAAGCCTTTCTAATTGTGATGTTTTGTCCTCCTTACGCAAAGTGTGCCTGGGTTAACAGGCAAACCTGCCACTGACGTCTTTCACATCACTTGCCGCAGCGTACTGAGGAGCCTCGTCAAAAAGAGCCCAACATGATGTTTCTACTCCGTTGGTAACACTCCAAGGACAGACAGACATACGGAGCTCAGCAGGAATCTTAAGACAACATCAAGCTGCTCTTCTCATAAACGATAGTAATCACGATCACTTCACATAACTGAAAGACCTTATTGTAAGAGACCGGGAACTGCAGAGAATATTCTCTCACATAATTCAAGCTCCTTCATATATAGAGGTTTAAAATACTGGCTCTTTGCTTTGAGGGGCTTCAAACTAACTTTGACAGAGTTAGGAATGCAGTACAGACCATCCACATGGAGCGAATGTATAATCATGTTAATTACAGTGATACTGTGCATGGAAGCCAATAAAGCCCATGATGAGAGTGCACAACAGTTAAATGAATCATCCAGCATCTAGAAAAGTGTTCACCCAGCTGGGATATCTCTAGCCAAATAAAAGTTGTTTGCCTCTGGTTGAGTCTTAAGACACACGTTTTTGAATGTGCAGGTGAACCAGCAGTTTCCTCAAACTGAAACTTCAAAGGGAATGTGAGGCTGTAACAATATCGTAGGAAAGATGAAGAGTAAACATCATCCCTAAAGAAACAGTGTACTAATAAAATAGAAGCAAGTTAAACAACAACACATAGGGAAAAAAAAGGTAACTCACATATAAGGTTGGAGATTGTTGGTGATGCCATAACGCAATGCATGAGCCTCTATAATAAATATTAGGACAAAATAAAAAACAACACTATCCATGACTCTTCTTCGTGGATCAGAGTTTTAAAAATTGAATGAATAACTCATTCATGAGTAGGTGAGTATCTCTCAGCGGTTTAACCATTCAAAAACGTAACCTAATAAATAACCAAATAAAAAAATCCGAGCACTTAACTGTGAGAAACTTGAAAAGCGCGTAAAGTATCTTCCGCGTGGAAATGATCAGCGCGTTCCAAAAAATGACCTAGCCATCACATGCGGTGCGGTTTCTCGCGCTCGGCCGGTGTGTGTGTGACACTGACGGAAAACTGCAGCTCACCGACGCTCCTTCACTGCACATGTTGGACTGACGGGCACGAAGTCGTGGAGGCTGAGCGCTTTCTGCCTCCCTCCATTGACTTGGTAATGATGGCAGGGGTTTGGGAGGGGGAGGATGGAAAGGATGTCATTTATTATTCAGAGCTTCAGCAGCTTCTGAAACACGCACACTAGACACCCTGCAGTCTGCAAAGGGCACTCACACACGGGGACATCGGAGGTTTCTTTGGGTTCAGATTTTGTTTTGGACGTCGCATCAAACGTTCCTCTTAACAGTGATTTTTAGTTCTCTTGTCTCACTCCTGCATCCTTTACTACAGTAATTTAAAGTGTTTTAAAAACGGACCAACGCAACGCCGATAACAACCCCGCAATTATCTTTAGCCTAACTGTAATATTTATATTAAGACTTACGCTATACATTTACTTTTTACATGCAGATATCCAATCCCTTCACCAATATTGCATTTATCTAGTTCAATGTGCGCGTATGACGATGAAAACAAAGCTCGTGGAGCTGAGAAATAAGCGCACATGGAGAGCAATATGTGCGCAAAGGGAGCCATCAAGAAAAACGGAGTGATATACTACCACGCGCGGAGCAACAGAGGATGTTTGGGGTTGAGTCTGAAGCAGCTCGTGGTCACTCTGCGGGGCAAACCGCTGATGGTGCGGTCACAGGGTCAGCCGCCAAGACCGACTACTGCTGCTCTCCAAACAAAGGCTTCATTGCGCGCATGTGTGTTCATGACCCTAAAGAGTCCTGGGTCACCGCTTGTACCAGCTACAGCATGTTGTTTGAATTAGATCGGATGCTCTTAGACATATCAGAGCTCATCTGAGATACGTCTGTGTTGCCAAAGTCTAGACGGAGAAAAAAATAAGTAAATTGTGTTTCACTGAAACAACAAAAGTGAGTCTTTTGATAAACACATTCATTTGTTTGTCTATTTGTGGGCCCACAAACATAAATCCATGGCCGAATTAAGCTGTAAGGAAGCCCCGAGGTAAAAAAGAAATGGAAAAAAAAAGGCCCCCCATATTCACCCCCACGTGCACTGATGCCTACAAGTACCCATCAAGTACACATAGCAGTACAAAAAACAGTAAAAAACAGTAAAAAAAACACATAATCGTCTTTGGAGCCTGTTTTGAGCAAACAATGATGGCAAGCGAACCGAGAAAGAAATCCCAACACGTGACCCGGAACTGTGTAGCTATATGTTTTAGTGCCGCGGGTCAATTTGTTTTTGTATTTTCTTCTAAGAAAATGTCATACCAACCCTGTATTAACTAATCACCATAAGTCCATAGAAGTAACTTTGTTTTATAGGCGTGTCAGTAATGTAGACAGGTTAACGACTTGGAAAGTCTAAACCGTTTTGCTAAAGATGACTCAGTCGTTATGAGAAAACTAAGCCCTTATACCCCTTAAGCCAAGAGTGGCTTCCATACTATCTTTAAAAAAAAGATAAAAAAAGATAAGACATGCACGAATGTCTGTGTTTTTGCAACTAAGAATCACAGATATCCAAACCTGTGGGATTTGGGTTGACTGTGAGCCAGTGAACCTTGCACTGGCACACGCCTAGAAAATGGATTTAAATGCTTAAATTTGGACATCTGTGGGATATGCTTTTGAGAGTACCCAGAACCATCAGTGTGCTATTACATGAAACCAGATGATGTTGAAGCAGGAGTTATGCTTTTTATTGCTTTGATAATCCCCATTTAAAATCAAAACCATTGTAAGATGTACAGCACACAAAATCACATTGGCTTTCTTAGATTTTAGAGAAAATAATGTCTTAAAGTCTGTTTCTTTACAAAAGTTGCTTTACCAAAGACAGACGATGTTTGGGAATGCGGTGTAGATTTGGTGAAAAAGTCCAGACTTCAGGATCAGGAAAAATAGGCCTCAGTTTACAAAATGTGCATTGCACATCGTTGGTGAGTTTAATTTATTCATTGCTCATTTTATGCTATTTAATTTTTATTTGTGCTTATATGTTTTCTATAAAATTGATATATTTTGCATTGCAGGGCCACCACACAGAGTTCAAATAGCGTCACAACAATAATGTTTGTCACTTAATGTAAATGTGTGTATATATGTTACTATGGCTCCTAAAATATTTTAATGCTAACATAGATGAATTACTTTTACAGCTTGTTTTAATACCTTCATGGGGGCCTTGGAGCTGTTTCTTTTTTTCCAGCCGTGCCTAATTTCATGCGCTTTTTTAAAATTAATTTTGCGCACCTACCCGTGCACACACCGTGCGTTACGGGTTTGCTACACACCCCCGGAAACGCTGCACGCTCCCGCACCCTCCTCTCTGCCACCATCTTCTGGCGCACAGGAGTTTAACTTTTGGTTTCATGTGGGCAACTTATTAACGATAACCGTTCATTAGTAATCGATTCGTTTTTAGAAACAGCTTTAATTTATTTAGTTTATTTTGTGAAGGCTGAGCAGCGCGTGTACAGACCCGCAGTCAGTCAGTGACATTGACACGTTAGTGGTGATGGTGTTATGGAAATCAACATCACATGAATCTGATACAATACACAAAAGTGTTCACTGTTGAATATGATCCTCTAAAAAATATTTTGAAAAAATTCTGGAATAATAAATACTAACGTCTGACAATTTTGACACACATGGCCCACATTTGATATTGCAATTTACTGGTGCTAATTTCCAAACGAATGTCCAATTAAGAAAATGAAGAAAACCTGTTGACACATAGTGAACCAGGGCAGTTGACCACATTGCCTGGTTGCTAATCCATGTATTGCATCCAGCAACCAGGTGCCTGAACAACTATTTCAATTAGCACTACTAAAATAATGGCATTAACTCCAAAATGTCAGCAGGCTTTCCTTTAATCGGCAACTTTCCATAACTGTGACAAAATGCCCAAATTCAATTACAGGAAACCTCAGACCATTGTGGGCCAGTAAGGATGTCTGTGTGGCAAATATATTGTGCAGATCTGAATATGTATTAATACAAATGGTGATATGCCTTACTAAAACAATATAAATAGACATTTTAAATATCATACCAGTCTAATCTTGAGGCTCTGTCTTACAGGAGCCCACAGTCAAAGTCTAGATTGTAATACCTTCAATATTTCAGACAATTGTATGGTTATATGGTGGACATTCTTCAACAAATGTGTTTAATCAAACTATTGAACTTACAGCAAACCTTGGGTTTTATTCTAGTGTAGAAACACTTGGTTTCTTAGACTCTGGGGGCTTCCAAAGGCTTCATATGAATGGTTCTTTATCCAGGATGCACTCGAAAAACTATACATTTTAATGTTTACGATACAGTATCAGTTTATCATGTCTGCAGTCTGCACGTTGATGGATGCAGGAGAAACCCATGAGCATAGTTTGTAGAAATGTATGGTAATTTACTGACACCTTGTGGTTAAAGTTATTAACTACATGCTACAGCTAGCTGCTAGAGTGACAACTGCTGCACAAATTATGCAACGAAGAAACCTGAAAAAATATTAACTTACATGTCCATAACAACAGGAAGTGGTCACAGAACCTGCACTTTGCACTGCCTGAACTACAGCCAAGCAAATAAGACATAAGCGACGTTATTCGGTCAATTCGGCCCATGTTGCGTTTTAAACCGGTTAAGTCATTTTACGACGCTCCCATATCACCACTTCCAACGACCTTTAACCCCCTAGACGCCTGCATGCTAGTTGCTTCCTAGTAGCATGCAGTGGGTAATGACAGGACGACTGTGCACACTTGGACAGAGTCACATTATCAGAGACGTGCTCACTCAGTTGCCGAGGTTTGTGTCTCGTCGAAACATGTCGTCGTGTCAAACTAAACGGCCGGTTTCCTTACTGGGAACTATGGCGTTCGGTGGACGAGCCGACGCCGAGCAGAGCTTGGACATGGTGAAGACTTTCCTGGACCGGGGACACAACCTGGTGGACACAGCCTTCATGTATATGGATGGAAAGTCGGAGACGATCATAGGGGGCATGAATCTTCCTAAAACAGGTATATCAGATGCACCCATGTTCGTAATGACTCTGCGCCGACTCAGACCGCTTTGCACAAGTGGACTAATCAAGCTCATTAGGTGCCGGGTGGTTCCCCCATGGCCCGGTTGGCACCAGCTTGGAATCATGCGTACCAAAACTGGCCCAGGCTCCCCTTTTACCAGCAATAACGAGCACTGGGCAGTGTTTTATGACTTTTTCACGGATAAAGCGTTTTAATTTGTGCTTATTGCATTTATAAGGGACCATGTACAATATTTAAGACACATGTTACCATTTGTATTTACTAGAGCAGTGGTGAAAAGTAAATAAGTACATTTACTCAAGTAATGTTACTGTACTTAAGTACAATTTTGAGGTACTTGTATTTCCATTTCCCACTGCATTCTTCACTTCACTGCATTTAACCAATAATTCTAATTACTTTGCAGATTTAAATTATTAATAGAAAATACAATCAACAAATAAATCGATGACGTAATATTATATGTTACGATACATCTTTATTAATTCCTGGAGTGAGATCCACCATGTTCCCAGCAGTTAAAGTATAATAAGTAGCTCCACCTTTATCAGCTGAAACATTACATTGAGTAAGATCAGCTACTTTTCATCTGCAGTCACTTAATAATAAAAACACTTCCACACACATCCTGTAAATGACATTTTACATTTAATTCATCGTTTCTGTGTAACAGTAAGCATGGCGACCAAGGCCAACCCCTGGGGTGGGAAGACGCTGAAGCCAGAGAGTGTGCGCTCTCAGCTGGAAACCTCCCTTCAGAGGCTGCAAACTGATAGTGTGGACCTTTTCTACCTCCATGCCCCGGACCACCAGAACCCAATCCAGGATACCCTTAGGGCCTGCAATGAACTCCACAAAGAGGCAAAGAGACCAGATACCCCACTCTCTATGAGTTATAATTTCAAACTTGATAATGTTTCATTACATTTCTAATTCATTGTGAAACTATCGCCCTCAGGGAAAATTCAAGGAGTTTGGTCTTTCAAACTATGCATCGTGGGAAGTGTCTGAAATTGCCAGCATCTGTAGACACAACAACTGGATTGTTCCCTCTGTGTATCAGGTATTCTGGCACTTTAAAAAAAAAAAAATCTGTTTAATTTCCAATCGTCACTAAATGTATGTCCACGTGGCATTGCTCCATGTAAGTGCCTGTGATAAATCTTTTGTGCAAATGCTTATCAAGAATTACAAAAGTTTATATTACGGAGAGAAACCTTAAATATCCTTCATAGCATAGAGAAAGTCAAGGTGGCCCCAATGGATTTCCCATCTCAATTTAATCTGACTATTTTCTGTACCCTAACTTAGACTCTTGAAACCTTTCACAGGGGATGTACAATGCCACTACAAGACAGGTAGAGACCGAGTTGCTGCCATGTCTGAGATACTATGGAATGAGATTCTACGCGTACAATCCTCTAGCAGGTGCATTTCTTCTGTCCTTGCAGTCGCTACTTGAAAAGTAGAAACTTATCGTGGGTGATAAATGGTGCTGAAAAGATGAATCCTTATGATTTTGTTGATCCCCTGAGTTTGACTCTGGCACCACCATGAGGTTGACATTAGTGGTTTGAGAGAAATGTCTCAACTATACTTACTATTGGATTGCAATACAATTTGGTACAGACATCCATGTTGACCTCAGGATTAATAGTGATCACTTTGGTGATCCTTTAACTTTTCATCCAGCAACATGTTAGCATACTGACATTAGCGTTTACTGTAGCTCAAAGCGTCACTGTGCCTTCGTCCGGCCTCACAGAGCCGCTACCATAAACTGCAGTCTTCTTGAGTGAGTGACAATATTGAGTGCATAAATAGTAGAATCCTAGATCAGTTTAACTCGAATTCTGACATTACTCCTCCTCTGCAGGTGGCCTTTTGACAGGAAAGCACCATTACCAAGACAGAGATGGTTCCCAGCCTGCAGGACGTTTCTTTGGTAACGAATGGGCTGCAGCATACAGGGACAGGTGAACCACCAGCCGTTTGCTTTTGAGATTTTTTTCCAACCACTCTCTTGTTTTAAGTTGTTGCATGTAAGGGATTTCTGCATGTCTGCACTCATGCACATTGTCAACCTCTTCTCTTCAGATACTGGAAGCAGAGTCACTTTGAGGCAATAGACTTGGTACTGAAGGCATTGGAGACAGCGTACGGCTCAGAGAAACCCTCTCTGACTTCTGCTGCCATGCGCTGGATGTACCACCACTCCCAACTTAAGGTACTTAGTGTGAATTTATCACTGCAGTAGCATGAGATCATGTTTTGTCATCATCATCTTCCCACAAGGGCGACTGTTGCTCAGTGGTAGAGCAGTGTCGTCCTTCAATCAGAGGATCTGCTGTTCGATTCCCGGCTCCACTAGTCCATGTCGATGTGTCCTTGGGCAAGACACTTAACCCCAAACTGCTCCCGTAGGCTGTCCCTGCAGTGTATGAATGATTAGATAGTCCTGATGGGCATGCGACCTTGCATGGTAGCACCTGCCATCAGTGTACGACTGAGTGAATGATGACATGTACTGTTAAAGCGCTTTGAGTGCTCGGAAGACTAGGAAAGTGCAATACAAGTTCATTTATGAGATTAGGAATTGTATCTGTAGGGTTAAACGCAGATATCTTACTTTGCACAATATTTTATTTATTTTTACTTAAAGGAATTTGACTAATTTAAAATGTTTAGTCATGCAGCAGCATTTAGTCTAAATAATTTAAACACTTGTCAGTTCTGTATTAATAATCAGTAGTTAAATAAACTAAGCATTTATGTTCCAACTGCACAAATTATTTGAGTATTCAACCAACGTACTGGCTAATTGTAGAATTATAGGTAGTCATGATTTGTGCATATTAACCATTTGTTAATACCAAAATCCTGGCTTTTTCATCTGTTTACTGGTTAGTTGTTGTATATTTAGCCTCAACACTAAAGTCAAAGGCTGTATTTGGTGCTTACAGTAGCTGGAAAATGTTATATCAGCCAACAATTTAAAATTAAACTTGTAATTTTTCTCTTCGACTAAAACAATGTCTTCTGTTACAGGGGGATCTTGGCGATGGCGTCATCATTGGCATGTCAAGTATAGAGCAACTTCAGCAAAACCTGGCTGCTGCAGAGGAGGGTCCTCTAGATGAGAGAGTGGTCGCCTCCTTCCACGAGGCCTGGAATCTCGTAGCCCACGAGTGTCCAAGCTACTTCCGCTAAAGAGCTAAAATCTGCCAGTTCAATCTAATTTCATCCAAGATAATAGAAAAGAAATCTGCTAAAGATATTTCACTCACGTCTAGGTTTTATTTTGTATGAATGAATCAATTGGAGACCAGTAAATAATGTCAAAAGCACTTCATTGATGTACAAATGTAAAAATTAAAACTTTCAAGATTTATTTTTCAGGGGAAAAAAAAAAATTCTGGAGTCTGCCTTAATTACTGTTACATAAAAAATTAAACCAATTTTCTCAGAAACTGTTTTTTCTCACTTAACACATGAAAATGTGCTCATTTGTTTTGGCTTAATGGCAAAATACTTGCATGCAATACCAACATTAGTATTAGTATATGTTTTTTACCAAAACAAGTGACATCCACATGATTACATGTTTACTGAACAACAACTCAGTCCAAAGCTATATTCAAGGTGAAGTTCATGTTTTGGGACAGAAATAGTACAGAGAAGAGAGATGACAGACTCCAGGGGCAGCACTGGCAGTCAGGGCGAATGGTTTCCACACCAATGTCCCTCTGCTGCTGAAGGCCGGCAAAAACTACTTCTGCCCTCGCAGATGTTTCATTCTGCATCTTCTCCGTCGTCTCCCTCTTCATTCTCCTGCATGGGCTCTACCTCACCAGAAACCTTCTCAAACTCGCCCGTTTCTGAGTTCCACATACATTTGATCTGCACCTTGAATTCTGCCATCTCGACGCCAAAGAGTTTCTACGGAGCCAATTTGAGAAGATCAGTCAGACACAAATGCAACACAGTTCTGGATGTCACGGGCAAAATGTTTTGTAGTCAAAGAGTCCAGAACTCACCAGAATACGAGCCTGCTCGGGAGTGAGCGTGTCTCCATCCTTACAGACTTCATGGTCCTTCAGCAGTGTCACCACGCCTTTAATAACACATGATACAAAATGTGATTATTACATATCCAACTAACTGGTATGGGAAAAAGGATTCCTGTTAAGAGTGTCAATGGCTATTGTTCAGAGAAGAAAGGGGTTTCACTCAAACATGTTTAAAGGATGAAGCTAATACTAGCCAACGCCTGATAAAGCAAATTCCTCTGTGCTATAGATTTATTGTTTACAAAACTATTAAAAACATCAGTGAGCCACACTGTTGCAGTGGGGAAGTCAGAAAACAAAGAAATGTACTTTTACATTGTTGGTTTTGGTCTTTACGGGGGATTTGATAACAATAATGCCAGTCATAACCTGTTATTATACCTTTCTTGAGAGCAGTAGGAAGTCCTAGTTGTCTCAACTGGGGCTCCATTGAGTGAGGAAACTGTTCAAGGGGTCCCTCATCCAGAGTTGTGTTCATCTGTGCACGGTTGCCTGACCGTGCATAATCCATCTCTTTGAAATGATCAAAATACCTGTGGACAGAGAACACCACTTACTTAACTATTTAACAGTATTTGGAGAATAACTGAAATAGTGCATTAAGTGAAGCCCAACTTACTCTTGTACCTCATCCTTTGTTTTATTAGTGAATAGCACTCCCACTTCCCCTCGCAGATACTTGCTGACCTGCACATTATCAAAAGGCAGTAAAAACAAATCAGTCTTTGCAATAGAGTATGACATTTTCTGGCTGATCACCACACTTAAGAGCACACATACCTTGTGCAAATTATCTTTGTATTCGTCTGTTTCTCCTTTACCCAGGGCAACCACCATTACTTTATTTTTTCCGAAGAAGAATCTGTGGAAGATTGAGAGTCAAGCATCTTTACTAAGACACTTGTTAAATTAATATGAAAAAACAAAACAATAAATGAGCAGACAGGTTACCTGCTGTGTTTCCATGCCGTCCTGATATCTTTCAGTTTGTTATTCCTCATATTGTCTACAGAGAATACGAACAAGTGTCTGTACGTGTCCACACATTTCCGGAACTAAAAACACAAACAGATGGAGAATTTAGAGCGAAACATGTCAGCAGCTTCAGCTAACCCTGGTTAGCATAGCACACAGCTGTGGCAGGACACTCACCTCCTCGATTAATTTCTGTTTTGACTCCAGCCCTTTCTTGGCTGTTTTCGTTAACGAAACTGAGGGGAAGATCAGGGGGAAAGCAGTCAATTAGCAATGAGTTTGATTAATATCAGCAAGCAGGTAGCTGTTACAAACGCTCCATGTTGCCGTTTCCCCCAGAAGGAGAAGCTAACGTTAGCTTGTTCACTAACTTACGTCAATTTTCAGTTGTCGAGCACACATGTTACATACAATCAACCAGTTAAAAAACTCAGCCGCTTAACGAGTTTGTCCACATTGTAATTTTATGTTTACTTACTTTTCTTGTCTCTCTTTGACTTCGGCATGGTTTCCTCTCACGATGGCAGAGCAGCAGACGCACACGTGAAGTAAAAGGACCCCAAATGTTTCGGTGTGGTGAAGGCGACCATGTGGTGCCTGACTACAAAAATAAAAGAAGACCGTTTAGTCAAAATGTATGCTGGTATGCATACATGAACTACTGCTCCACAACACAACATACGAGTCATGTCTGGGTCATGTTAGCTTCATTTATGTTCCTTATTTCTTCATTTTTAAACTGAGTCAACGCAATGACATGCGAAAGGAGCATTACATCACTTTCAAAAATACAACTTTCTCAAAGATCCCCTTTTCCATTTTGATTCTACCAAGACATTTTCTAGTAGTATTAGAACTATGTCGCAGATTCACTTGGGTACATTTACAAAATGTTGGCAGTCAGGAGTCTCAAGACATTTGCCCCTCTTGCCCTGTGAGTAGCCTAAGGATTGCATGAAGAGAAACTATATAGGCCCACAGTATAATACCAAGGCCAGCTACATCAATGTACTTGATGTGCTTTATTAATTCAAATTAATGCAACTGCAAAAAGTTGTACTGCAGCTTCTTTATATTTCTGAGAAAAGTGAATGTATGTATACAGTGTATGACTTGTATATACACAGGCTATAACCTAGATGCACTTATTTATATTTAAGTATGTAAAATATAGCCTATCATGAGCAATATATAAACATAACATCTGAAATATTGTTCATTACAAGGCAATTGAAATGTGTCTTTGAAGTATAAACAGCACACAGGAGTGGACCAATAGCCTGTACACACAGATGAATACATTATTCCCTAAAATATATAGTTATAAAATAGATTATAGAATACACTTAAAAACAGGCTATTGCTATTATATAGTGAGTCCCACGTACATTTTGTATGTGTTATTGATGCTTTATATTTTGAGAAATGATTCAGCTGTTAACTGTGGGCTCATAACAAGTTAGAAACCTAAATGCATGAATAATATATGTACAACTATATGAATTTCAAATGCACTGTTGTTCCTCCGGGCTACTTTATCCTATTAACCAGGCTTATGTTCATACCCACAGCCAGGACGTGGTCCTCTCGTCGCTGTCGAGAGAAACGCGCGAGAGAAAAAGGGGGAGGGAGATGGGAGGGGCTGGTGTTGGTGAGAGGGCCGAGTTTAGCACTTTGCAACATGATCCGCGCACACCACTGAGAGGCCGGGCTCTGCGGTCCTGCGTCCTGCCATCCCACCGCACCGCATGGAGAGACTGGATAGAGCCATCGGAGAATGACAAAGAAAGAAGGTGGACCATCTACATCTGACGGCCGGGATATATGAACCCGCACAGCATCAGCAGCGACTGACAAAGCGAAAGTCAGAGATGAGGGCGACGGGAAGTCCTGCCGGTGCTTATTGCGGTCTGCGTCAAACCTCTCGCCCCTTCAGAAGATAATGCCCTCGGTGTCTCTTAAAGGACTTTCTGGGTTTATTATTTACCTGCTGCAGTGGTCCAAGTCAGTACCTCGGGGTAAACATCCAGCAGGGACAGTGATGGTCACCCCGTCTCCAGCCTCTCATTCACTATCAGCATCTGCATTGTGAGGAGAAACTCGTCCTGTGGGAGTGGGCTTGCGAAGCAATATGCACAGATAAAAAAAACAACATATTTTCTTGTTGTTGCATACAAACCAGACAGAGCCATAATTGGATTAACCGGTGTTGTTGTTGTTGTTTGCCAACATGAACTCTCTGTTTTTCTCCGACTCTCCGCCCGGAGCGGTCAGCAACGTCCCGACCGGGTCGGGCGCGGTGACCAGCGCCCTGCGAAACGACCTGGGCTCCAACATCCATGTGCTGAAAACCCTCAACCTGCGGTTCCGCTGCTTCCTTGCCAAAGTCCACGAGCTGGAGAGGAGAAACAAACTGCTGGAGTGCCAGCTGCAGCAAGCTCTGCTGAAAACGCAGTACCGACACCTATACGCCCGGGACGTGGCCGTGCAGACGGACGGTACCGATTCGCGATTGCCGGGAACTATCTGGAGTTTCACCCACGTCCGGAGGCATGGGGAGCGCTTTGAGACCCTGCGCGGGCCCGGGGTGTCGTGGTCGCATCCGGACGGAGTTGGGGTCCAAATAGACACCATCACCCCAGAGCTGAGGGCTCTGTATAACGTGTTGGCCAAAGTCAAACGGGAGAGGGACGAGTACAGGAGAAAGTGAGTAAAGGCTGATGCTAAACTAGTGTGCATGTGTTGATACTTTCTCCACAAAGCTGGCAATTTATGTCAGTCTGTATGCCTGGATTCATCGTAATTCACTTGAATATACATTATATTTTGTAGGGGAGTAGCAAGGAGTTAAAGGTCCTTAAAGAATGTTGCTGTGGGCCCCCTATTCACATCTGGGCCCTTATCATCACGCCCTTATTATCATAGGAGCTTCACAAAAATAAGAGTGAAAGTGAAAATCAGTGCAAAATATAGACTATCACATTAAGCCTGCAGGAGTTTTACAACAGGAATATTCAAGTCATTTCTTGTCACGCCTTGTGACTAACACTGCAGTCACTCAACTGCCAGAAGTGCAAAGGTTGACTAATTGAAGATGTAACCTTTTATAAGCTGAGACGTTGCTCTAACGTGGTGCTACATTAAATCAAGACATATAATCAATATTGCTCTTTAATAAGATAGGCTCGGGTTTTTTTGCACGTTAAATTGTTCACATCAGAGCTGAAAAGATAAGTCGACTGACAGAAAATAAATCAGCAACTATATTCTGATAATCAATGTATTTTTAAAGTCGTTTTTTTAAACAAACATGTTCTCCAATGTGATGATTCACTGCTTTTCACTGGTTCCTCTTTGGGTCGATGGACTGTTGGTTGGACAAAAATCATGGGGGACATGTGAAGACGTCTCCTTGGGCTGCAGGGAAGCCGTGATGGGCATTTTTTCACAGATTATGACATTTTATAGACCAAACGATTAATCATAGGTCAATAGGTTGCAGAAGCGATCAACTCTCAGCAAGATATCTGAGTAGGTTGAGAGATTTAAGCTGCTTTTCATCTACCAATCACGATGTGACTTCTTACTTCTCAGATTGACTTTTTGCTTCCCATGTGGGTGTGGTTCTCCAGTGTCACCAGACACTCATCTGACAGTAAAGTGAGCAGATGACAGACATCACAGTGATGGAGTTACACTTGAGGTAGTATTTCACATGAAGGATGTCAGAGCTGACCTCAGCATTTTAACAAAGAGGTTTGTCGTGAATTGAACTGATCCTGTTTCTCACAGTCTTCTGAGGAAATTCCTTTGCTTGGCTCAGTCTCCACCAATTGTTCTAGAGACACATTAATTGTGTTTGCTTGAGGACTGACTGCAGTGTCCCTGGCTGACCCACGTTATTGCTGGCCTGCTTGTCTTGGCTACTGGGGGGGGAGACATGCCAAGCAACCACCTGCCTCTGTTTGCTGCCATGATTCAAGCCGAGAGGCATTTTAACAGGCCTCTGTCTGCCCGGTGAGGTCGGCGATGACGAAGGCCGACTTCCCTGTGAGCGCACTGACTCAGTGACACAGAATGTGCTCTCCCACTCCTCTGAACTGGATATCCTGTCCAGTCATTCTCTGTAACATATCCTTTTTAGTGCATTTCTGCTTGAGAAGATGGACGGCAGCGTCTGGGACGCCGGCCAAATTTAAAAACTACTGCAGCCGAAGTAAAAAATGTTGGATCTCCTTTGGCAAAAATGGGAGCTGCTGACTTTATAAGTCATTGAAACAGCCGTCTCAGTTGCTTTTTAATTTGGGTTTTAGCGAAATACAAAAAGTTACGGCCCTTTGCACGTTCACTCATGAAACCTATATTATGCCTCAAAATAGTGGCAGTTGAGTTGTTGGTAGACTGGTTTTCTACATGTTTTATTCATTGGCATAGGTATTTTGGGTGATATGTGTGTTTACATGTATCTATAATGATACTCACAAGTACTTAAGTGTCAAACATGTTCTTTATGTTCACTTTACGTCCTGAGAAGTGAGGAGCAAGACATATTGTTAGCCTCTTTTTTACCGCCTAGTAATCATGATAAGCAATCTCTTCCCTTTCCTTTTCCTCTCACGTTTCTTCTCTGCTCTCAGCTTAATAATTACATCACTGCTGAGCTCACCTCCCAGTTGTTTTCTCTCCGTCTCCCAGTCTAAATGCTCTTTACTACGTCACGTTTCAGCATTCAATCCCCGAGCTCCGTCCTGCCGTGCCTTTTCTGTTCTGTGCTCTTTGTGTTCGGCCATTCCTTCGCCCTTCACTCCACCCCTCTACAGGCCCTCCACCCTTCCTCTCCTCTCTGTACCATACAGACTGCTTTGTAAGGCATCCTTGATCCCGACGGAGCCCCCCCCCCCCCCTCCCCGTGCTCCCACACTGCCCCAGTGATTTAGTAAAGCTTTAGTAGCGTAGACACACACAAGGAGATGGATGTCCAGCTGGTCCATATCTGATTTCGTCACTTGTATTCATATCACAATGTACTCTTACAGTACGCCTTTCTGATCAGGACACTTATATCTGAGCCTGAGGAAAAACGGTGTGATTGGTCATTCGTTGATTTGTGTACGTATTCACTTATGAAGTTTAAAGGCTGCTTAAAAGGGTAAAATATAACAGAAAAAGGACAAATAAGAGACACAATATGGACTATAAATGTGAAAGAACAGGAGCCAGGATGACAAAGGTGTTCTTAAGATGAAACTCATGATATGAATAGCATTAAAGGAAAAAAAAATACAATGTTGTAAACAAGCGTAAAAGCAACATACTAGTGTCATTTAAGAAAGTACTTCAGAACTATTCTGTGTATCAACTTTTATTAAATTATAATCTCAGACAAAAGTTACAAAATCCTATTTGATTACGTTTTACAGATTTATTGTTTTTATTTGGTTACGTTGGTTTTTTATGTAACTTTTCGATTTGTCTTAAAATTGGAAAATGTGCAATTTTTGTCATATCGAGAAAAATGCAGATTCGGATTGAATTATACTGTCACAAAATAGTTCAAAGGTTTGAGCATGCTGTTGATTTCCATTCATATATTTCCTCAACTATCTACAGGTAATAGCAGTTTTTCTGAGCAGAAAAGTTAATCTCCCCAAAAACCTTTATTGACCCTCATAATATTTTCATATCAGATACTCTCCGTTATACAACATCCCTTTGGTAAGAGAACAGCCTTGTTCTTTCACAGCTACTGGATGTATTTGTGGGACCTTGAAAAGCGATTTAGTCCACCATCTCAACTAATTTATCTGATTTTTTTACTATCAAATGCGAACGTGTGCTGGATCACACACACACACACACACACACACACACACAGTCCCTCTCTCTGTCTCTCACACGTACACATACATTTGTCCAAGCATGAACCGCATACATCAGTGAATACATCATGAGTTTCCATTCAGTGCCACAGTGTCTGGACTGTGGGGTCACATACCTCTCACGCTGACAAACGACCGAGCAAAGGAAAATGGGTAAGGTCTCATGCCCTCATCAACACTGTTTTTATCTCTTTGTTTTGCATCATTGTAAAATGTATCACTTGGGCGTTACTGAGTCTCAGTAATTGCCACTAGCATGCGATTGTGCTCAAGATGCCGTGAAAACAGGACGGGCCACTGACGGACATATTTGACAGTAGGAACTGTGTTCTGCCTGTGACAGCTACCTTTCTGTCGCCAACAAGGCAAAGTGCACATTTGTTTAGTATTTACATGTTATGCTGTTGGTGCAGGGATATTGCCGCTTTATCTCAGCAGACTAAAGTTATACTGTACTTGTGATGATATGCTAATACATTTTCAAAGAGCTGTATGAAAAAAGATACGGGTAGTTATTTGCTTGTTCCAAAGAACACAGATCATAGGATACTATTGACTAGTTTACATGCATTTCTGGGGAATAGAGGTGCTGTGAGAGGCAGCTATGGAGATGATGATGGCACAGGCAAAAAGAAAGAGATTCAGACAGCAGGGTGGTTCACATTATTATACAATTTAAGGTGCAATGCAGTGTTTTAGACATACTGTAGTGCTATAGGACACATCAGCTACAAGCTCTGCCTCGGTTGAGACTTGAACCAGAGACCAGTGCTGTGGCCTCTCCTAATTGGTTGTTTATTCCGTCAGTGAATGGAGGCCAGACAACGGTCATGCTAGATCACAATGTCTCCATATACAGGACGTATAGAGAAAAGTGTCTGGGCGTCCTGGGCATGAATAATTCACGTACAGCTGAATTTAGCTGTGTGTGGATCAATACAATGAGGATTCACCGAAGACGCTTTTCCTTAGGCTTTGATCTTTCTTCCTGTGATTAAGAGCAGTGAAAGGCAGAGCTGAGCATCTCGTTTTGAACGTAGGATTCGGGGTGGTTTGTACTAAAGAAGTGACTAATTACAGGGCGAGGTAGACTTTGATTCCGGCGCTGCAGGCGGCATTGCGTTTCAAATATATCCTATTTCTCCACAAAGAGTGCCGCGCTGATGAGCTCTTCAGCCTGTCTCTGTCTGTACGGTGCTGACCTGCTCTGCCAATAATCCAGGCCGTCTATTCAGGAGAGGGATTTTCTCTAAGCCGTCACCTAGCACAGAGGCTCCAAACTTCAGCCAGCCCTGCACCATATCCTGGCACGCAGCCGCCTCACTGAACTGGGCCTCTCGAAGTGGGAGACTCCCTGCTGCTGAGATACAGAGAGAGAGAGAGAGAGAGACAGAGAGAGAGAGAGAGAGAGAGAGAGAGAGAGAGAGAGAGAGCGCTCAGTTCACGAAGGACATTGAGCTCAGGATTAGAGCCTATATTGTTTCTCTCTTACTCCGTCTTCCTGTCTGTGTTTGCTTAAGCTCACAACATGCCTTTGCAGTCTCTAGTATTGTAGGTCATCTTTGTTGTTTAGACAAAGTATTCATTTTGTAGATAGCATCATCACTACAAACCTGGATTGTTGCAAGTGGAAGCATTTAAGGATATATCTTATCTGTGCCATATACCTCCACTGTTGTCCAAGAACGTCGAGGAGCCACACTGTTTTTTCATTACGGTGAACATGGCCACCGTAGTTTATTTTAAGTGAATCATTAACTGTCCTGCTGCTGTAAATAGCAGTGGTTACCAACATGGGGGTCAGGAAGGGACAAGGGGAGGCAAGATAAACCAGAGGGTCCCTGAGGTGATTAATGAGTTAGGAGCAAAGAAAAAACAAATCACATTTCTGCAACACAAAATGCACAAATCATTTCTGGTCTTTTCTTTCTTGCGAAATAGTAAATGGATGTGTGGGTGTTGTTTGGCAATAAAACACTACAAGTCAAAAAGATTGAGGACAAATGCACCAGAGCACCAAATGTGTATTAGGGTTATTTTAATTCAAAATCTATACATTTATGACATGATTTTAAGGATTTACATTTTTCAGGAATCCTGGGTGATACCATGATGGTAGTGTGTTTCTCCATCTGCTTCGTTGCACCTTTGTTCTCTATGTACTCGTGTCTGCTGTGCTGTGCAGCCGTTGTTGATTATTCATGGGTATCGATACAGCTGAGAGCAGTGGCGCGTTGCCATATTTAAAAGTGCAGGAATGCACCTGTCTTTTGTGAGCACTGACTGCGTAGGAGAGAGTGTGCTGTGCTGTAGGTTTGGTTGGTGGATTGTTTTGGAAAAGCGCTGCTACGCCTTGCTGCAGTTATGGCCTGAGGCAAAGCAGGAGACGTACAGTTGGATAGGTCAAAGTCAATTTCACTGCTAAGTCCATAATCGTCAGACGTAATCCTTATTTACACAGTTATATTTTAACCATACTGTTCAGACCTGCTCAGTTTAAATAGCGTTTGCTCCTTTTCTTGGGGGCCTGGATGTGCTGGCACAGCATCCTGACTTAATAACCGTTGTATTTCAAAAGCTTATTCCAGAGGAAATGCAGTTTTGCCAGCCACCTTCAAAAACACACACACACAAACACACGCACGCACATACATCACTGAGCAATATATAATGTCGTACATGTGCCAGATTGAGAGATTGTGTGCGAGCGTCTTGACGTGGTCTTAAATCTACCTCTCGTGTACTCGACCTCACGGTAGACCAGATGTGTCTCTCCTCCGACCTCCTTGGAAATCTTAATGTAGTGAAAGTGCTTAAATCTCCCGTGGCAGCGTTTTCACTACGGCTCTTACAGACGCAAAACATGTTTTTATGTTAAAGACACAATCTGTAAATCTAAATATAAACAAAGTTGCTGTGCGAACACAGGATTGTAGCTTACCGGTAGCCAACACTACCAAAATTAAGTCTGTTTAAACACACACTAACAGGTTTTAAATGTTTTCTGATACTGAGAGGTTTGTTTATCTCACTAACAACATACGGAATGCCTATATTTCATCTATATGTGAACAAGTAACGTACATATATAATTGATATCGGTAAACATTTACAGATTGCGTCTTTTATAATGTGTATCACACATTCTGCATTCATTGCCTGTATCGGTTTAGTTCTTCTTACTGGAAGCTGAGAAACGTATCATTCGCTCTCCTCTCCTCAGTACCCAGTTACTGCTCCATGACATTGTAATCCTCGAGAACAGCATCATCCTTACAGCTGACAGTTTGCAGTTAAAGTCAACATGAAAAACATAATCAATTGTCCACCTTAACCGACATTTTGGTGTGAGGTGGTACATTACCTGTTGGCCTGAAGGTGTTTGTATCGACAAGCTGCGCAGTTAAGCTTGCGTCGTGTTAAATAGAAAGTCAACTTTTATTTAGACCGCAACAGTCTATCATTGTCTTGATGAAATCTGTATGAATATAAAAAAACAAATCTCAATTTCCCCAAAGTGCAAGGTGCCGTTTTCAGATGTCTTGTTTTGTCCAACCAACAGTCCAGAACTCAAATATATTCAATTCACGATCACAAAAGAGCAAATATACAGAAAATGAGCACATTTGAGTGGCTGGCCCATGAGAATGTGATGAGTCAAAACAATGAATGATTAATTGCCTGGAATTGGCTGTGGTTCAGGAGGAACAGTGGGCCCAATCCGTGAATCGCAGGGTTGGTTCCCTGAACCCTGAAGGACAGTGTCTCGCATGGTAGCTCACTGCTCAGTGTTGTGAGTGTGTATGAATGGTGGATGAGAGCCACATTGTAAAGCACCTGGGATAAATACAGTCTATTTACCAAAAACAAATTCAGTCTAAACATGCGGGGGATGTGATGAAACTGGATTTGGCCTCCAGGCCGGTAGTTTCGGTTCGCAGTACGAGACTAATTGAAACATAATTGTGGTCAAGAAAACAGATTTCCTCTGAATAGAGGTTGTAGTTTTATAGTGGCTGCTGGGGTTCATCCTACAGGTGTGTGTACCCAGAGGTACAAAAGACATTTGACTAGCTTGTGATGTGTCATAGCTCTATTATGCCTCACATAATTTGACTGACCACACCCTGACTGGTGAGGATTTGTGCCAGAAGTTAACATCTTCATCTTCCTTTCTTCTTGAATGTCACTCCCAGTGCAGCTCCACCCTGACATGGCCCGGGCATGCCGGCCGTTGTTTGCGCTCTTTTCTTTGTGCACTTACAAGGAATCTCACAAATCCGTGTCATTATTTGTCAACCAGAACAAGCAACTCAAAGCCCCTGCATCGTAGGTTTCTTAAGAACTCGTTAGTGACGTGTTATGTCGTTAGTGTTTACGTGCAGTTAAATGTCTTATTCTTGTACTGTTTGTTGAGTCAACAGCCAGGGGCTCAGAGCTGTTGTGATGGCACTAAAATATGGAATCCAATAAATGAAATCAGTGGGAAAATAACTACTCAACAGCACAGTTGTGTGCTCTGTAGGATGTGGGGTGGGGTCGGTTTGCAGAGAAGACTGCGGGGAAAACTGATTCTCTGTCACAACACTTTCTCACCACCCCACCCTCCACCGCTGCAGACGACATTAATAAACAATGGGTGAAAATACAGTTTTTCCTTGCAAGAAAACAAAGCAATATTATCAATAATACATTTAATGAGTCACACAATTGTTATAAAATCTCACTTTCCTGGTGGGAGTCATTCTTAGTTAGTAAGAAATCCTTTTTGACAGAAAATCTTTTGACTTGTTCTACCAGCAAAGACATTTATTATAAACCTTAACAAACCATTAAGTTTTTCTTGGTTTCACAGACAGGCAACACCTTTGTATGTCCATACAAAGATTTATCAGTAATCATTGTTATTATAAACACTTACATTAGGTTATAACTATTAGTCTGAAACTGGTGGTAATTACAAGTGAACAACACCAATGTGTTTGTCTCTCATCCAAAGGATTTACAGTTAACCTTAGATCAACATCCCTCAGGCCAGAGAAAAGAGGGCCAGGACAGGCTTTGTGAGTTAAGCAATTAGATAATGCAGATGCACAGGGAAAACAAGTCAAGCTCACACCCATATTGTTGGAAAAAGTCAGTGTAGCAATGTTGTGGGGCCGGATAAGGACGGAGGATTAGACATGCTACTACATTGGCTTCCAATTATCTGTCAGTCCATCCGTTTTAAGGGAGTATCCACTGATGTTGCACCAAACCCTCTATTCAGATTTATGCTTTGATCAGTGCAAAAAAGAGTTCGTTATAGTCTCACCTTGTTCCAAAGTACGTCAGAAAGATGATTTGTGTCTGGGCCGTACTTTCTCTTTTGATCTTTCTGTTGTTGTGTTGCGGCTAGATAATTAACATTGTAAAAGAGTTTACTCTGTCTGAACTTGCTTCCCAGAGCTCCTGCAGTGTTGACACGTTCCACTTATTTACAGTAATGATGCATTTACTGTTAATGATGCATGAAGATACCTTGACACAAGTGAAGCATATAGAAACTTCATCCCAAAGTGCACACAAACACACTGCTGTTGCAAGAACTTTAATTGAGAGACAGAAGTCTGGTTTAACACAGAGAACATTCATCAAACTGGCAGATTACATTTCCCAGTGCATACAACCTCTCATCCTCAGTGTTAATGCTATTTCATCCAATCTGTTCCAAACATGCATTACATCTCAGTATTTGAGTGCGTACCAGCTGATAGTGCTGCTGGAAAATGTACCATAGTACATAGTACATTAAACATAGTCATTAAAATAATTGCAAGATAATATAATACAATTGTTATAACACAAGTTATTTTTGTCTCAAGATAATTTCATTATTTGTCAATTAACGTCCTTAGATGAAAACAACTTACAAGTGCTGTGTGGTAATAATTACCAGTTTATGTAATAAGGCAAGTTAATGTAATACTGTGACTCTGCATGTACATTTGCATAGCAGAAGGCAACCAAAGAAAGAAAAGAGAAAGAAATGATTACATCAATGCAAGTAGTTTAAATACATGCATACACATACACACATACATATACACTGGATATGTATTCTTATATGCACATATGACATATATCTCATTTAGAGCACATTCATTGCATTTCACATAACATATCTAAGAGCATATCTAGCTGTTGTTACATTGCTTTTCCCTTTGAACAAACTCGATCCACTCCGTGGAAACACGGAGTGGCTTCAGTACAGTTTGGTTGAACATCTTCATTAACATAGATAAGCTTGTATTTAAACACCAGGCGCTCTAATATGATTAAACTTACTGCATGAGTTGATTTTATTGCTGTTAAAGCAAAAAGGACATTACTTTGCTGAGGCCATTGTGCACACAAGACAAACGGGACACAATTAAACACATCATACACAAAAATAAGTGACTAAAATTACAAAATGATATTAGAAAATATGTATGAATTTATATGTGCCAGCAGTTTGCCATTCACAAGTCGAATGACCTTGAGGAAGCTTCTTCCCAGATGTTAATCAAAGCTGTGTATTTCCTCCCTGAAGGAACTATCTCATGAAGATAAGATACTCTGTGAGAGATGTCTCTAACAACTTTCAAAGCCTTTAGATAAAGAGAGATGGGAGGGAATGACCAGTTATATATAGTTCTCACTGTCGTCACATTTCACAACCAGAAGGTCTGAAGTTAATCTTCGAGCAGCCTGGTTTATTGGGAAAGACGTAAGACTTTTTGATTCCATTCCTAGGCTACATCTTTCAGGAGTAGAATAACACCAATATGTGGACGAATCAATTGAACAATGACAAATACTGTTCCCTATATCAACTACTGGCACAATTGACTCGCTCCCAAAGGGCTAGTGATGATGATGGCTTGGGAAAATGACTGCGGTCACTTAGCAACACCGACATTCCTCCCATTCGGCCTGGTGGTGTCTGTGTCCTGTCTGGGTTAGCAGGGCTATATATAAGTCTGGCCAAGCCTGTAGAACATAAAGCAGAGGGAATCAACCGTCAGTGAGCGATGATCCTGCTCGACGTCTCTGTGCACAGTTTACGTGATTTAGCGAGCCAGGAATTAATCTGCATTCACTTCCGATGGCACGGTTTCATTGGACACAAGATGGCTTGAGAAAATGGGGTGATAGAGTACAAATGTGTGTGTGTGTGTGTGTGTGTGGTTGTGTTTGTGTTGTCGATATGGATTGAGGTCAGGGAGGGAGGTTGAGCAGAGCAATGACATGAGCTTTAAGATTGGTGCGTTGTCTCGTCAGCAGAGACCCTCGAGCAGTGCTGCTGCATCATTAGCATGCCACACATGTGTCTCTGTCTGGGTAGGCTATAGTTTACAGAGCATCATGACATTCAATCGATGACCTGCCGTAGTCATACCTCCCCCTTTTCTCTCTCTCTCTCTCGGGAGCGCCTTACTAATTCACATCTCTGTGCCACAAATGCTTCTTCCCATCATGCTCCTCTTACGCCCAAGATTATAGGAAGAATCTGTCCTGAAAGTAAAATATGGCCCTGGCTTGTCTGCTCTATGATTGCAAATATATGGTGGGGGATGCTGGTGTCATGGTGAAGACATTATATAGGCATCTATAGGGATCCATGGGAGGAACCACATGCCTCTGGACTCTCAGATGTGATTTGTCAAAGCTGTCAGAGGCATCGTTTCATACGAGCAGCCGAGCTGAATGAGTGTTTGTCCTGCATGTAGCCAGATGTATTGATCCTTTAATCTGTTATCATATAACACTTCCTGCTTCACTATTGCCTGCCCTCATGAGAATGAATTGTAATGGCCCTATTATCTCTTCATAGTGTTTCGACTTAGATTCTATTTTAAAGAGCTTGCTTCAGAAAAGGCACATTACGATTAGCGTCGACTAAAAAAATAAATAAAAACACATGAGGTGTAAGCAGAGTGAGCGCTAGTTTAAGGAGTGCGCAATATTGTCGTGATTTGATAAAATGATTATAGTATTTAGTATTGCTAACATAGACAGTATGTGATAATTAGTTTATTTACTCGCCAAGCATTCCCATATACCCTTATATACCGAGACTTATAAAACACTGATTTATTTATGAATTAAAAAGACATTACTTTTTAACCTTTTACAATATTAGTACAATAATAAACTCCAAAATTGAAATGTGACCATATTTAATTAGAAGGGGTGTAATAAGGTCTCTCAAGATACATGGTTAAGGTCTAATCTACTCTAATACATGGGATCAGATTTTGAGCTTGTAATTTGATGTCTGGTTACTGAGAATGTCCACGGAGTGAGTATCGCATAGTTTAAACAGGGTGTTGTCTGACTTAAACTTCAATGTGCAATGAGCAACTGAGGCTTTGTGAAATGATACGTAACCACACCTCAATGTTTTCCCTGTGCTCCTTTGGTATTTACCGCCTGTTGCATAACAGATCCTTGGAATTTGAAATCAGTTAAACATTTGATCATTAAAGTAATAAATCATTGGATAGTTACCTCCAAGACATTGTTTCTTCATTTTCAAGTCTGGCAGAGATAAATCAGCCTTCTAGATTAAATCGTTATGGGTGCCACAAAAAGATCATCACGCACTGCCATTAACAAGTATCAAGCGCAGGAACTTTAGAGTAACAGATGTGGATGTGTGCATGCGGTGTCCTCCCGCACAGTGATGAGAAAACATTGAGGAAGCTTGCGCGCCAACTCTCAGACATACCACACAACGCAGGGAGTGTTAGTTGGCAGGCGCTGCAGGAATGCTTTTGTTCAAGAGACAAAAATCATATGAGAAAATGTTTGAAGTGAGACAGTGTTTTCTTTTTTTCCTGCACTACTTAAATTGCCATTTTTCATGAATCACGGAATTTGGAGTTGAAATGGGAATTGTTCTGTTTTTGTTACTTCTTCATTAATTTAACTAGAACAATTATACTTAGCCTATGGCCCACTGATGAAAAGCCTCACATTTGCAGCATTTGTTGTCTGTGGCAACACTCCCAGGATAAATCTCAAAAGACGCACATTGTTTGTATCTCTGGGAGGCGAGATCCAGATACGCATCTGCGTCACACTTATCAGCATAGAACGAAACGGATATCCTCCAGATTGTGACTTTAATTGCTGCCGTAGTTAATCATACATTACTGGTTTAGGAAAACAAATATTACATGTTGATTATTAGATAACAGGGGCTTCTAATTTTCTCAATGAAAATGAGATAGTATCTTTATGTGGCTCTTGAAAAAAATAATTGATTTGATCTATTAAATCTATTTTAGGTTGTTTTTTGTCTCCCAGAAATGGAAAAGAAACCATTCAATTTATTGCATTAATTTAGGTTGGCTTTGCAGGAGGAACTAACACATCTTTAACACCGCACAGTTAGCCAGATTACAGAGGACGGTTCTGGGGGTAAACAGAAGTCTATCAGTTGACACAGGCTCCAACCCTCCTGCTGTCTTTGTCCTTGTAAGGAGACTCCGAGTGTGTTCGTTTGACTGAGTCACAAGAAAACCAGAACCCCAGTTATGGCAGACAGGCCAGATCAAATAGTTTTGCTATGCGGTCGTGTCATCTTTGTTTGGATAAGCCATTTTTGTATCTGGATGCTTGAAAACAGTCGGTGGTTTTCCATTAGACTTTTATGGACTGCTGAATTGTAGCTGCTCCAAGTAATGTGGAAGCACTTGCTACTTATTTCTGTCAATGACTCCATTACCTTTGATAGATGACATAAACGGCCTTGACACATTGTTGACACAGGGAGGCTTGCCCTCCGTCAGTAGGTCGATTTAATCATGTTGTCCAGTTATCACCCTGCTGCATTGAAGGAAAGGACGTGGCGGTTTCTTCAGGAAGTGACAACACAAGTGACGCAGAGGATGTGATGCAGTTGTGAACCCCAACAACTTTAGCCGGAGTCCTGCAGCAGACAGGTGGCGTGTTGTAGACACAGCTCTGCCAGCCTTTTCAGAACAAGGCTTTCATCACAGTGCGAGCTGGCACGCCCTGCCGAAAAATACTTCTCCGTAATTAGACAGTGGGTCCTGGATGGAAACAAGGCTGTGTTCTGTTGAGAAAGGGAATATCTAGTGACACATGCTGTGATACTTGAGTGACTCCTAGCTGTGTGTGTGACCCTCCATGGTAAAGACTACAGTGATGTGCCAGAATGCAGAAGTGGTCATCAGATTTCAGCTTTCTCCCTTACAGTAAACGTATGGTATATATGGTCAGGCATGCGCTAATTACAGTACGGTACAAAACCTCCCGCACACACGCACACAGAACACCCCTCTCATTTTGTCCTCCGCTGTCGTCGTCCATGTGGCCCACAGTGGCTCATCCTCCCACGGGTGTCTTGACATTGTGATCCTCCTGTCATCCTTCATATTACTGAATGAGTTCCTTATCCATTCTGAACCTCAAACTCTCTTCTGGGAAGCGTCCGTGACTCAGCATGGCTTCTGTCTCGCATCTAAATGAAAGGGATGTGTGTGCATTCGGAGGAGCACGCTGAACTGACTGATGCAGAGCGTTCTGTGCCTTGCGTGCAGTACATACTGCACATTGATTTTACATAGCTGCCATAGCAAAGATGAATGAACTGTCAGGAGAGAAGGGAAAGAGAACTGTGTTCCTAATAATACCCTGCAGACTATGGGGTGGGGGGTGTCTGGCACTATATTTTTAGGCATGTTAGCTGTATGGCTGTGGGGGTGGTTTGTTGGTTGCCGGTCAGTCGGTTCACCACTTTTTTCCAGACTGAAATATCTCAACAACTATTGGATTGATTGCCGTGACATATGGTTCACACATTCCTGTCCCCCCTCATGAAGTTTAAACCAAATGTCACACATTCACTTTTGTGACATTCATGCTACGCATGCATGCAATAACATTAAACCAAGATGGTCAACATAGTAAACATTTAACCTCCAGAGCATTTTAGTATTGTCAATGTCATTGTGACATTAGCTTTTAGCTCAAAGCACTGCTGTATGGCTGTAGACTCTTGGGTCATCTTATTGCTTATGAATTGACTAAACCAATAATATGAGCTGCTTATTTTAATGTGACTTATCTGCCTGACTGGCAACTATGATGTGCTTCACAATTCAATCTATTGGAATTACTTCAAATGACTTTACTCAAGAGTCGGTAGCACGTCAACTCTATCTGTGAGGGTTTTATCTCAATGGCATGACTACAAATTAATTTCATCATTTGCTTTGAATTGTCACCTTATAACTCTCTCCTGAGACTTCATTAGGAAAGAGGCAGTTAGCATGAAGGTATTCAGGCTGCAGCAGAGATACTCCACCCTTTTTTGTGTGTGTTAAACCTCTGCAGTCACATTCTCATTATCACATTCTCATGAGCAATGTTGTGTTTGGAGAAGGACGGAACTCCATTCTCTCTATAGTTTTTACTGAGGCAGTTGGATTGCAAAGATGACTGCACAAAGAAGGAAGTAGACAAAAGATTGAAAATAGGGGGGAAAGTGGGTGTGAACCCACACTGTCAAGGGTATTTTGTAATCAGAGATGGGAGTATTATCCCCACAAAAGTGCCATTAACCTGTCTACTGGCCCTCAGGAGACCGATCCCAGCAGTAACTGACCCACCTCTGTGCTCTGTGTTGCAGATGGGAGGAGGAGCTGTTCAAGCGAGAGCAGCTGGAGTCCACGGTGGAATCCATGCAGCAGGTTTGGAAACATGAAGAATAGAATAGAATCCACTAACATGCACATCTGTTTGAAGTCTTGCCAAAGGCCATTTACCACATGCAGACAAGGCGCACAAATACGATCAAAGGATAAAGCATATGCATACATACATTTTCAAAACTGCAGCACAAGCATAAGCATTTATATATAGCTCTGTTCTTCTTGGTGTTGTATTCTGTGTGTACTCAGCAGATCTTGACTAGAAGCAGCAGGAGGATGTGTGTGAGATTATAAAAACTATATTACAAACCCATCAGGAGGAGTCTGTTGGCCTAGATATAGATATAAACGTAAAATATCACCATCAGTCTACCGTTATATTCCTGTTCATAGCAGGCAGGGGGAATAGGTGTTGAGGCAAAATCAATTTAGAGTGTTACACCTTGAGGCTGTATCACAAAACATACACCAAACCAGCTGGTGTGAGTACCTCATCTGGTCGGCGTGTTTGTCTTGGATTCTGGGTCAGCAAAACCCCAGATAGAGAGGTGGAGTGCCATCCCATGAGGGCTCTAACCTTTCAGAGTGCACAGGCAGTGTGCATGGGAGGGCTGGAAATCTGTTGAGAGATAGTAAATTCAGTGCAAACAGCCATTTATTGTTAAGGGCTCAGAGCCAAAGGACTGTTACCATGTGCTGACAAAAAGTGGCACTCCTTTAATGACGCAATGAAGTCGATAGAGTTAGTCATCCTGTCAGTCCTTGTATAAGTCAGTCAACTGCTAAACACATGTTAAATTGATCGTTAAATTTGATAGCCATATATTTGGTGGGAAATTATGTGATAATAATAACTTGTTTTGCAAGCTCCCTAAAGAAGACTCAGATGAATTGACGAGTAGGTTTATGGTAATATTTATGAGACCAAAAGTGAAGCCGGACCATGAATGTGATAAAGCAGGTGGGAGTGGCACCAGTTGATTGTTTTAAGTCTTAAAGTGTTGTGAATGTAGTAGATAAGCAGAGTCCAGATGTTTCGCAAGACAGGATTTTAAGCTTAAAAGAAAATGTTGACATCTTGGTAAACATCAGAAGATCGATTCCACTCTCATGCCCGTAAGGTGCCAGCTAGCAGCCAATTAGCTTGCTTAGCATAAAGACTTGAAGCAACAGCCAGCTTGCCTCTGTCAAATGGAAATGATATCCACCTACCAGCGCCTGTCTAACAGATAGTCTAGCACAACATCTGCCTGTAAAAATCCAACATGACTATTTTCCAATTAGCTTTTTTTGTAAGAATTAAACCAACAAGAAATAATGTGTCAATCGGTGAGCTTTAGAGGTGCTGGTAGACATATTTTGCTATCTTCAGAGTTCAGACAGAGCCAGGCAAGCTGCTTCCTCCTGTTCCAGCGTTATGCTAAACTGAGCGGCTGCTGGCTGTGGTTTCATGTTTACCTGAGGCATGAATGTGGTATCGGTCATCACATCTAACGTTAACTCTCCACAAATTAGAGAACACTATTATCATTTCCCCAAATGTTGAACTATTCAGTAGTGTTCTCTTGTCACCAAAACCTTCTCATGTTCAGTTAACACACACATCCAAGGATTCTACATGGTTACCTTCTCTTACATACCGAAACACTTTCAGTATCACCAAATGAGTTTGCAAATTTGCATTATCTCAGTTATGTAAACATAAAAAGGTAGGTAAACTAGGATCTCTGGGTACTGATCATAAAAAGCTAAACAGTAACCAATATGAAAATGTAACAGTATAAAGGCTTTATTTGATGAAAAGGGCTTTATCTGTATGCAAGTCTTTTATCGACCCGAATGACAGTTATAAATGTTTTATATGAAGATTTGAGTTATTTAACTTTATTTTACAAGTTCATTGTGGTCGAGCATAGTATCTGTGTTGTTATGTGTCTTATTTTAATTCCTTCACTGTGACGTCCTCTCAGAGCGCCCAGGAGTCGACCGAGGTCCAGGATGAGCTGAGCGAGAAGGTGGACAGACTGAAGTCTGAACTAGTGGTCTTTAAGAGTCTGATGAGCGATGTAAGTATTTATTCAGTGCCAGAGTGACATGTCTGACAAAGCTTTCACACCATATGTGCTCTGTTAACTCTCACACTCAAAGCAATCATGTTAAGCGTTCCGGCAGCAGTGTTTGAAGGACGTACAATTGTTTTCCTGCACATTACTAAGCGTCATTCTGAGAAAGGCTATTCATACAGGTCTAGATAATAAAACTAAACACACACCCTTCCTTCCTTCCTTATTTGGGAAGAATAAATAATCCCGGAAAGCCTCCAAGACAAGCATTCATTGAGAAAAGCTGTAGATCAAGATCACTTCCTGTTCTGTATAGCAGTGTGTTGTTCTCTGGCAAGTCTGCCCAAGAGTGATATACAGATATAATATACTGCAGTGGGCCCAGTCACTGCTAGTGCTTGCTCAGGGATAAATAAAGTCAGATGTTGTTTTTGTTTTTTGGAAAGCTTTGTTGTTTACCATGCTTCTGTTATCTTATAGCATCTGTACATTGTAGATTTTTCATATTATGTTCTGTGCTTGACTTGATCCCTCGTGTGTGAATCCAGAGACGGGTAAGTGACATAGAAGTAGTGGCTCTGCTAGGTTAGACTTAGTGGTTTGACATTTTGTGTTATTTACTATAGAGATGTTG
Source organism: Pholis gunnellus (assembly GCF_910591455.1). Lineage (NCBI taxonomy): Eukaryota > Metazoa > Chordata > Actinopteri > Perciformes > Pholidae > Pholis > Pholis gunnellus. The sequence goes on along the minus strand of NC_136529.1, from coordinate 11,794,146 downwards.
TGACCCTCTTCTCATTGCTCCTATTGTCAAAACCTTCACTGCAGCAGGAACAACCAAAATAGCTGTGGCCTGTTTATGTGATCCATATATGACCTGCCAAGTCTTATCCAAAGAGAATATCATTGCATAATTATTGAATTGACAAAATGATGATGCAAACTTTACATTTTGTAATACTCTTTATAGACAAATATATATAAATAGACAAATATATATATATATATATATATATATATATATATATATTGTCACTAGTGTCCTGGCCAAGATAGGCAATGGTGACAGTGAATTACACACTACACAATATATCTCACAAGATCAGAATTAAAGGCCAAAAGGTTTTGAATTATTTGAATTATTTTAAAAAATTGCATCATAAACAGTAACATAAATCTTAAAAGAGCAGCCAAAACCCATTCGGTAATATATGATACGAACAGTACATATTTAAATACTACATACAGTATATGACACCAATTAACGGAAGTCAAATTCACCATTAAAAGAGCAAAAGACCACCTGGTATGTAGATGATTTTACCAACAGTGACTTTGTTAATTCCTGGTGACGAAGTTAACTTACTGAAGTAGAACTTAGTAGAACTTCACATACTGTATGTGTCACAGTGTGAGAAGGAGTTTGGACTGCACATATCTTCTAAACACTATCCCTACCCAAGCAGCAGATGTCTGACCTGGACACACAGATCCAGGAGAAAGCCAGGCGGGTGGACATGGACATCTGCCGGCGGATCGACATCACGGCCAAACTGTGCGACGTGGCTCAGCAACGCAACTCAGAGGACATGTCAATGATGTTCAGCCTCAGTCCGGCCCGGTCGCTCCCAGAGAAGGTGGGTACTTATCTGCTGTTTCACTGTTTGACAGTAATCGAAGAAAAAATATGAGTTCTTCTGTGAAGGAAACGGTCAGCACTCTCGAAGTGAAATCAGAGCTGCCAGGGGCTGTTTGTGTGTGTGGTGACTGTTTCTGTTTCACCAGCTGATCATATACTCAGTGACCCTTCTAAAAGGTGCCCGCATGTTCGCAAACCCACGCACAAACATATAAACATACAGAATACTTACAGTAGTGAAATGCTGAAGCGGTAACTCCCTGCACACAAGGTTATCACATTGCGCTGACAGTGCTGGCTAAAGTCCAAGTATGAATCCACCGCGACTCAAGCTGGTGACTTCTCTTATGTTACATGTTGTTATGCAGTATGTCCATACTTTCAATGGTACTTCTTATGTTTACCGTATTCATAAAGGTGACAAAAGGTATCTCATCTGTCGGCTAGTTTAATAAGAAGCAGGCAGAAAGTAGAATTGCACCTTGCATTCAGAAAAATACTTGCTGATGATGATGATCTAACAGCGGTTTTCTTCCTCAGCACATCTTTATCCGAGAAACTATGTGCAACTAAACAATTAAATCACGGTTTTCCCCGGATCCTCAAGCCGCAGGTTTATGTTGTTTGGTGTGCGTGTGTCTCACAGGGTGCCATGGCCTGCTGCAGGAGAAAAGAGCGTAAAGCCGTGTCTGATGAGGAGAGTTCAGAGATGGATGCCGAGCCCAGCCCTTCAGAGGAGGACGTCCCCAGTTCGGTCAACATCACGGACGAAATGAAACGCATGCTCAACCAGCTGTAAGCGGCTCTGAGACACACACACACACACACACACATCAGAATAAGGTCCTCTCTGCTTTAAACAAGCCTAAATATTATCTGCAGTTATACCGTATCAGTACAGATGTTGTTTTGATGGAATGGACTGTGTATTTCTTCATCTCCCTCTACTGTTTATATGAAGTGTTGCAACTGCCCATTCAGCAAAACTGAGCAGATATGAATACTTATGACATTAACTTGCTTTGTTAAAGTCACAGTAGTTGTTTTTGGATGCTCTCTATTGGTTTTTACTCTCACAGTTATTGGTGATTTTGGAATAGCCTATTTGCTAATAACTTACCCATGAAATAGTTTTCAGTGACTGCTCTTGTTTTCCATAAACTCTTCCTTCCACCTGTTTGTCTTCCTCATAGGCGCATCTTCCTCTTTGCTTGTGACCTTTGCTGTATCGGGTGTCTGTTATACTTGTTCTTCCTCTCCTCTCCCCCTGTCTCTCCTGTCCTTTCCGTTCCCTGTCCTCCTTGTCCCTACGCAGACATTGCTCAGATAACTCCTTTGTTGCCAGGCGCGAGACGTTTGAAATTGACGACGACTGCGATAGTCTGACATGGGAGGAAAATGAGGAGACTCTGTTGCTGTGGGAGGACTTCACAAACTACAACTTACCGGGCAGCAGCATCACCGCAACGGCCGGCACGACCGCCGGCCCCTCCAATGGTAACGGTGAAGCCGCTGATCCAGTGAGTCCTGTCTGCGTTTACGGTCCTTTTGCAAAGTATTTGGTTTTCAAACTCATGCGAGGCGGTTGCTGTGTCAGACATTTACTCATGCATGATGAATGAGACTTCTGTCTGTGCTCTCTAAGGACTCCCAGGATGGAAGTCTTGGCAGCCTAATTGATGAAACAGAGTCACTATTTAAGACCAGAGAGCAGGAGTACCAGGAGAGCATCGGCGAGATCGAGGTAGACGATGTACAATGCCGTGGACAATGCAAAGAAATATTGGAAAACATTTTGATGACTATTTGTGAAGTTTAATTGGCAGTGATGTCCAACATTACAGTTCGATTTACAACCAACATATATTTTTTTATACTAACTGCCGAAACAGTATATTATAATGTTTAATATGATGTACATACTGTATATAATTAGTATGTACAGTAGTATGGATTTGGGACAAAGCTGCTGAGTGAAGGAAGCACTCCATATTTTGATCTATTTTTCTGAAACATGTTCAACTAATTCCGCACTGCTATACTATATTCTATTGTATTATTTTGAGATATTAGGGTGTTTCAGGGGAGAGTGCATTTAAAATGTTAATAAAGCTACTGAGGGCCTAGCTTCAGTCAGTCCCCCTCACCACCTCAGCCCAGTCTCTTACATCCTCACTCTGTTTAACCCATTTCCCTTCTCCTAGATGGAATTGGCCACAGCAAAGAGTGACATGAACCGACATCTGCACGAGTACATGGAGATGTGCAGCATGAAACGAGGCCTGGACGTGCAGATGGAGACCTGTCGGCGGATGATTAAAGGCAGCAGGAACTCTCCCACTGCCAGTTCTGTGGCCAGCAGCGACTCAGGGAACACAGACGAGATCCAGGACGAGATCTCGGACAAGGACGCAGAGGCCCAAGTCCCCGTTAGTTGATGGCTGCACAGCCGGCCGTTGTCCCATCTCTTCCTAAACACCCCTCGTCACCACAGGGGTCAAATGTGTATAGAGCTCCACCATGCTAGAGAGGTGGAGCAACCTAAATCTGGGCCTGTTTGACCTGTTAAAGTTCTGATGGTCATGCTCACTGTTGCAGGACCTGAACTGGTGCTTTAATACTATTTATTTTGTTAGGAAGTGGTGGTGGGTGGGGTGGGGGGGCGTCTTTGCTTCACAAAGAGAATGGGTGCAAATAGAGTCCGAGCTGTGCTCTCTTCCTCACTGCTGCCTCGCTGGATCCTTGTCCAGCGCTTCATTTTAGGGCAGAGAAAAAAAATCTCTAATATTTTCCACTGGCTAAGAAGTATTTTGGAACTAATTCTTACCCTATTAATGTCCTTTTATTCTAAAGGAATTTAAAATAGTACATATTGTGCTCCTCCACATATAATTCATTTAAAAAAAAGTAATCATCCATCTTTACATATACTTTGTATATTTAATTTAGATTGGAAAAACGTATGTGCACCTAAAGTTGGAACACAATTTTGTTTTCGTTTGCAGTCCAAATTAAACTGTTGGGGGTTTAAGTGTCTTCTGCCAAGGAGACAAAACAAGGAGTGAAGACAAATGGTGTTGGGAGTTCTGGTGGTTTCTGAGGGAACTCTGCAGAGTTGCCAAAGTCGACAGAGGAAAGGAGCACAGCCTTTTGATGCATCAGTGCACTACTGAAGTTCTATGCAATTTAGCTGGCCTTATTTTTGGACTGGCTTTCACCCTTCCTTGTTTCTCTTCAAACCAATACGATTAGCCTTTTCAGCAAAGCAGGTGTTTTCTATGTATCAACTCTTTTGTGTGTGTGTTTGAGCGTGAAATAATATTAGTATGGGATGTTTTTTTTTCATTGACATCAACAGTAAAAACTGGAACAGTGCCCCCCTCAACAAGGGACTTATATCTTCATTTATTACTTCAGTAGTCAACATCTGCCTGATGCTACTTGCTACTGAAACAGGCAGTGCATTGTTCTGAGTCTGATGTACTTTACTGAGGAAACATCGTTCTCGTCTTGTGCAGATCATTGATTGATTTAGAAAAAGCTAAAATCCAGTATTTTTCTGAAAGAAATCAAAGTAAAGTTATCAAAGCCAAACAATGCCCTCCAACGTCTTAAGAAAAATCAAAGGACGCATTTTGAAAAGTTTCCCTTTCACATCTTCATGGACGACATCTTTTTGTTTTTGTGTGTGTGTGTGTGTGTGTTTTTTTATGAGCTGTCACCTGCTGTCCTGCAAGGGACTCTGTTCCAGATGGGTCGCACACGGTTGCACATCCTGCTTTGTCTCTTCTGAATGGGGGCTTGACGTGTCAGACTGTACATAGAGGGCTGTAGGCATGTGATCGTATACCCCAGAGGCCTTTTAGTTCATGTTAAGTCTCTTTGCAACTGATTGAGATGTCTCACAATTTCGCTTTTCAGTGCTCTCACTGGATTAGCGTGGAGAGTGTCCGACGCATGGGGGGAGAGGTGATCTTTTTATCACCTCTTTGTATTATAATGTATGTACGGTTTGCTGGATCAAAGATGAATTAAGTGCTACTTCTATCTTGGAAGTTTTATAGAAGCAGAATGTTAAAATCAGGCCTTTTGTTATTTCAGCATGTTTGTGTGGAGAAAGTAGCTACCCGTCTTTCTTTTATAACATTATTTTTTTTAACTAAATAGCTGCAATGCAGACTGTGAGTCGATCCTAATCATTAATTAATTGTGTTTGTGGCATAAAATGTATTTTTCACTGTTTTGTAATCATTCTATGTTAAGCAAAAAATGTCTTATTGTCGCCATATTCTGCTTTTATTAATTTTGCAGGACTATTAAACTTGTTCCAGACGTTATGGTCACTTGCAGACCATATCAGATCACGTATAATAAAAAATTATATAAGGTTGAGGAACCTTTTTACTTGCAGACATCCTCCATATCATTTTATGTTTGAGTTGATGCAAAACCAGCCTGATAAGTAACAAAGAGACTTTGTATCGACATCCAACGCTTTATTTACGTCCACAAGCCTAAAAACACAGTGTGCTCCCTGTAGCCTACACCACACCACCGTCACACTAACCAGCCAACCAAAGCAAAGTGTACAGTAACATGACAAAGATGGACATCAAGCTATGGATTTGACTAACTGTGGTAGTGTTAGTGCATGCCCGCCACCACCATACGCGTTTAGTTTGCAGACATTTACCGGATTTTTCAAAATTCTTGCAAACTACGAGACATTACATTAAGTGTTTGTTGGAGCGGGTGAAATTCAAAAGACATCCAGTTGGTAAAACTGTAGCAACCGTCTCTAATGAATGTAGTTCGATTGGAGGCATCCTCCAAAGAGCTTACAGATAAAAAGCTGAGCAAAAAAAATGTAGCTGTTTAAATCCAGGGATATATGGTGTGCTGTTATTGGAGACCTTGGTATATTTTGCTTTAATAAACGGGTTCTTACATGACCAACTTACAGTATGTGTGACCTAGATGTATGTAAATTAGGTCCAGTTGGATGTGAATGTTTCATACTAAAAAGGGTTTTATAGGATTGTTTTTTATCAGTGTGGCAATGGGATTAAGCGGTTGTCTTAACTGTTGTGTCAACATACAGTTTTAGGTGTTCATAGACATACCTCTTTGCTGTTGTCATTATTTCTTATATTTAATTTCATAAACATGACGGGGATAAACGGTGCAGCAATACTTGTGGCCATATTTCGGTGAAATCCACTGTATTGGATTCTGGTGTTTGTGTTTCATTTGCATCACAGGAAGCGTCCTGTTGGGTTCATTTTAAGTGTCTGCTTTTATTGAATTACTTTTCTCTTAGATATGTTGTTATTTTTGTTTCAACTATTGATACAATGTATTCATGTGGGTCTGGGGAAGATCGTTTCAAAATTATGAATGTACTCGATTGATATTGGGGGGGAACTTAAATAAAATGGTGGCTTGGATAGAAACCAACAATAACTTGTTTCTTTTTTTCCACTCAATAAAAACTATTTAAGAGTAGGATGACCATATTGTTTGTATAATATACTTAATGCTCTGATTACAACCATTAGTAAAAGTGATATATAGTGTATTATTAGTAACTTGTAGAGTAATTGCTGTAGTCAAAGTGATTTATATAGTAGTAGTTTATTACTGTAATTAATTTACCAAAGATTTTCAATTATAATTGTCAAATAATAGTAAAACTGATTTCCATAATCAACCATTTAGTTTATTAAAGATGATTGACTTTAAACTGGTAACCATTGGTATTAATTAAAAAATAAAGACCTTGTGTTTCTCTTAACTATAAAGTGGATATTAACTGCTTTCACACCTAAATCTTACCTTTTTACTTTCACTTGGAAATCAAGAAGATTTTGACATATTGTGAAAAATGCAAGAACTTGGTTGCAGTAATATTTATGATATTTAGAGTAGTAGAGGCACATTTTGTTAATCTTAAGAGCACCAACTTTTAGTTTTTCTCCCAGCAGACATGTTAACTCGAGGAAGGAAAAGCACAGGTGTTACAAACAGGATCGAAGGCTTTGATCTATTTAAGTGACAGTGAGCCAACAAGTACAATACCACTGAAATCAAAGAAGCTGAATGGAGCCATCATCTATTTTATTATTTACACCTGTGTATATCTTACTATGACAAGTGTATATGTCTGCTGTGAAAAATGTCGCATATTTTGACGCAGGTTTTAATTTATCTGCGACCGCTAGAGATCCTCCTCACAGATTTCTTTCAAGGCTCAAGTGTAATTTGTCTTTTAACCAGTCAAAAGCAATTTGTTCAAATATGTGATGAAACACAATACATATAAAACAGGAAATTTATTTAATAATGTAAAGCATGTTTTTAAAATGGTATGAAACATTTTAAGCAATTTCAAGAAAGTAAACAAAAAAAACAACATATTTTCATTCTGAACACATTAAAAGATTCTGTTCCCAAACAGAGATGTATAGAGAATGGCACAAACAACGGCCCTTACTTAATCTACCGAAAACGGTTAAGAGTTAAACCCTCTGGTTTAATGTTTCTGATTGTATCTCTTTAGAGTTAGACAGGAGGAGCAGCAATAAAAGGAGAGGGTCACAATATTATAGTAGCTTTCATGCTGAAATAATCCAACATGAGCTAACTAGCTCATACATCACATGAGTTAGGCGGCATAATAGATGTTTGCTCCTAATGTCCTCCTTCCTCTCTTTCATTTTCATCCCTCTACCTCGAGGAACACGATTCTTTTGGCCACGTCCTCCTCGCTGTATTTCTCCTGCAGCTGCTGTCGGACCACGGGATCAGCTGAGACCAGAAGACCATCGTCGCAGCGATTCCAAACTGGTCCTGAAATGGACGAGGGATTCAACAGACTATGGAGAGCAGCAGAGAAGTCTCCGCTGGTCTTCAGCAGGGCTTTGGTCACACTGATCAAGTCCTGAAACAAAGATAGTTCGGCGAGATTAGACACGGCAAACAGAATACAACCAAGAATAAAGAGCATCTCTCGGGTGCATCTGCTGACCCACAGTCCTCACCTGGTTAGTCTGGTTCATCAGCTCTTTGATTCGCTGCTTGTCCTCTTCCAACTGGACCTGGGTCAGTGACAGTGCGGCGTCTTTGTTCACTGTTGGCTGTCGTTTGGACGGAGCTGCTGGATTATCACCAATGATGGACTCAGAGTCCTCCTGAGATTCATGGTCAAATATGAACAGGTGGACCTTGGAGGCCGCCGGTTCAGGGCAGCCTGTCTTTGGTGGGCGGCTGCTGGTGGAGGCCTCGGCCTCCTGCGTGTCCTCCTGGAGGCTGGGTCCATGTTCAGGGTTGGCCGGCGTGGAAACAACATCTGCAGCCGTGTCTGAAGTTGGGAGTGGAGGCTCTGTTGATGTGGGTTGTATCGTGGCCGTTTGGAGATCTGGACCTCCATCTTCATCAGACTTAGAGATGGGAACGCAAAAGTTGAAATATTAAAAGAAGTGATGAAGCAAAATATAATAGCTGAAATCATGTGTTGATGAATCCGAAACCTTTTGACAAGAAATGATATATTCATTTAACATATTCTCTGTTGTCTTACCTCACTTCCATCTTCAAACTCCCTTGTAGCCATCTCTAGAATCCCCAACTTTCTCTTTTCTTTCTTCTTCTCTCCTTTCTGTGGCACTGAATTAGTCTCTGTACCTGCAAACCAGTGACGGAGGTAGAAAGAGGAGAAGAGAGAAGGTTTAACATTTAACTCAAGTCTGATGCATTAAAGCTCTTAAACGTATGAATGTGTTCTGTGCCCCACTCTGATGTCGGTATAACAAACCTGCTTGTGTTGTTTCAGGCACAGCAGCTTGTTCCCTCTCCTGCTGTTGACTTTCTGCCACACGCTCTCCTCTGGCTCTCTTAGCAGGCGGCTGTTCTACTGTTGTGTCCCTTTGAAGAGTGGAATTAGCATCTGATTTAGTTTTCTTTGCGGGCTGAGGAGATGATGACGATGATGATGATGTTCGCCCTGGAGAAGTTGGTGATGATCTGAGTTTTTTGCCATAAGTTTCAGGCAATAAAGACATCTCGATCATAAGCTGCCTCCGCGTTACTCGACGCTGTGGTTGTTCCAGCGTGGGGGAGTCTTTCTGATTCTCTTTGGGCTTTTTCTGAGATGAGGTGTCAGGCAGGGACTCAGGCTCAGCTGGAGGAGAATCCTCTGGCACACTTGAAATGATTGTTTGTGATTCTTCCGTTTCTGGTTCTGCACTCTCAGCTGAAACGGGTTGGGCATCTGTCTGTGGGTCCAAACAAGGTCCCCCAGGTTGGTGGGAGGAAGATGTTTCAGCTTCTGCAGTCTCGACCTGTGTGCTTTCAGCTGGTTGTTTATCTGTCTGTGGGTCCACGTGTTGCACTTCCTCTTGGGGAGGGATGGGTGTTTGAGCTTCTACAATTTCTGTTTCTGTGCTTTCAGGTGGTATGGACTGGACACAAATCTGTGGAGACACCAACTCTGTCGTGTTCAGTTCTGCTCCTTTGAATAGATCATTAAATCTCATGCAAACTTACAGTTCAATACTTTCACAGTGGTGATTGTTGCAGGCAGTGAGTTCTGGTTGTTACCTGTGTGAGGTCTGTTTCTGTCGAATGTGTCTGAGGAGAAGCAGAATCTTCTGCACTGGAGGTTGTTTCTTCTGTCTCTTGGTTTCCTTCTACCTAGGAGCAGACAGAGGAGAAACTTCAGGCTTCATGTCTTTAGAAGATGCAACGGTGAGTAGTCTGGGAGTATTCTAAAGATTAATTTGTATTTCGATAGAACGTATGTGAATGAAGTCTGTTGGATTATACTGTATGTGTATGATTACCATCTTATGTAGGAAAATGAAAGCAACAAATTAATTTATTTTGTTTGGTGCCACCCAGTGGTAGTATCAAAAAATACACTCGATTAACATGATCCTGCAATACTAATATTATCTTGATTTACTTTTGACTGTATAGATTGTTTAATATCTCGACATCTGAAACACAACCTGGATAACCTGCATACGGTGGCATGTCTAGTGAACGCTAAATAACAAAGTCTAACTCCATTGTTTCCCTTGTATTACTTGGACGTACTGATCGTTGGTTACCTGTGAGAACTTGCACTAAAAAGGTGGCTCATATTTTGTAAACAGGCATTTACAAACATCACAGGGACATAATATAATAAAATAAATATGTTGTAGCAAAATATGGTAAACAAATGAATAAACACCTCTCCTGCCAACAAAAAACGGACTATTATAAGCTTCACAAATGTTGGATTATTGCAGGATTGTGGTTTGGAATTAGTTGAAGGAGATTGTTGTACAGTTGCACTATAACCTGTGCCTCTCAACAGAGAAATATATGACAAAGTAAGTTACCTTGGTCTCACCCTCTGCTGCCTCGGGGTCTTCCTCTGCTGTTGCCACCTCCACAACCTCCGACTGTCTCTTTGCCAGTTGCACTCTGTAATGGTATTTCATCGACTGCCAGCTGTGACTGGTCACATGCTGCTTCTCCATCTCTTGCCAAAGACAGTTTCCCCCAACCCGTTTCTTGTGCTCGCTGACATAAGTCAAAATGGCAGCATCATCTTCAGTGGTGTAGGCAACCCTGCCTAATCATAATGAAAGAAAGTATAGACATCAGTAGATTTAAACAGAGTGACATTGATTCCCAATTTAATAATACATTGTACAGCTAATTTATGATTAATTAATTAAAGTTAGGTCTTTGCATCATACCTACTAAGAGTCCAGATGAGACCTCTGTGTTATTGTTGAGTCTAGCAGACTGTTTCGGGACCACTTCAGGATTTAACCTGTAATCCTCTAAATTCAGCTGTTCATCCTTCTCAATGCAGTCAAGAATGTACTGGGTGGACACAAACCTGAGAAAACAGCCGATTCATTAACGTGCTCTGAATATTCTTCATTTTGATAAATATTAATTATCCAGCTGATCACATACATCTACATGGCAATGTTTGAGCTCACTATGCCAACAACTTAAAAATGCTTCATCATTAAACCAGAGGGAAAAAAAAATAATATAGTAAAACATGTTAATATACATGACATGTAATTAAAGCTCCCCCTAACAGCGCAAAATGCTGTTTAATTGTCTAATAATAAAGGTAGGCGTTATTTTAATGAGCCATAGAGGACTGGCAGCAGCTACTGTACGAGACAGACTGTGCAAAGCTACAGTGTGACTTATTTAACGCCATTATATGTAATAATTGAGTTTTATATGAATGTGTTGAGCAGACTAAATGTCAAAATATGACGGATACATTGGCTGAATAGAACCGTGAAAGCAACACAGAAGTTTTGCATGGTTTCATTTGATCAACTGAATAGGCTAGACAGCATTTCCCCCCCGACATACACACTTTCTAATGGCGTCCCGGTCCAGTAATTACCAGTGAGCACCAGTTTCAGGAATAGAGCCTCTTTCCTCTGGTTCCATCAGCAGGATTGCCCCCGGCCGCTGCACACTGCACAACACCCCTGCCCCGGCTGTGATGAGTGGCTGGAGCTTGCGTTTGACAGGACCCGGTCGCAGGAAGAAAGACATGGGTTCACCGTCCACGGTCATGAACAGAACCGGGGAGATGTCAGGTTTGACCACATCCTGCTGGTTGGACGTCATGTTTCAACGTGTCTCACCTGGTGGAAGAGAGGGAATCATAGAGAAGACCTCATCAAATATTAAGGTGCTGTTATGTTATGAGCACAAACATTTAAGTACCATCAGAACCTGTAAATCACGCAAAAACAACCTTGCATATGGCATAAAATATAACATGTCATGCTGTAGTTCTAGTTCCGACAAGAGCTGTTCTGTAGGCTATATGGCTACATTTGTGTATTATTGATTCGTGGATCAATCAACAGCTAATTTCATAATCGTAATTTTACCAACATTTAATTGTTTGAGGTGAGAACTTCCTTGTTATTTTAGCATATTGAATATGTTGTGGTGTTTGGCCTGTTACGTTGGGCGTTTTTCACTATTTCGGTTTTAAATACAAAACTGTTTGAACATCAATTGAAAGGATACAGTGAACCATGTTCAACACAATTGCTTAATCGTGACTCAGTAACCTTACTCGAGAAAACTTCGTTTCCCCTTCACCAGTCACAGCTCTTCATTTAATGTATCCGTTTATTAGAGGACACAGCTAAACGTAATGCAGTCTAACGCAACAGCACTGTATCCATGAAGGCTATGGCGGTCACTTTGGAGGATGAAGGTTGTGCTTTTGAATGTCATTACATGATACACAATTGTGCTAACGATCACTAATAAACCGAAAACGTATTGGTGAACATTGACAACACGGCCGAGAGCCACCTAGATGCAATAACCCCATTTAAATGACATAATTAGACGTTGAAAGTAGCCAACTGCCGTCTCCAGCTACGTTTCCTCGACAACTCTCCTATGAACAGCTGGGGAAATGTTTCCGTTGATTACTGTGGCTAAGTCATGGTTAGCAAGATTAGCTTTAACGTAGCATGTTTATGTTTGGAGAGAGTTGCAGCCTAATTATGCCATTATGTGATTAACGTTGCATACAACTTAAACACTGCATACAGTAGATATTGAACTTTAAACTCACCATGTAGCGTTCATGGATGTACAAAGAATCTCGTTGGTTTGTTTACGTCCTCAGTGGTCTCGCCCGCCAGTTCCCGCCGCGACGAGTATACAAAACACAGCCTACTTCCGGGTTTTCTTCTTCGCCGGTGGAGTGCACGCAGTTAGTGTCGCATTAACGCCCCCACTGTTTGTATCCACAATCTACCAATTCTATCAAAAACATACAATGCATTTCCTCAACAATTACTACATTATTAGATGCAGAGGCACAGTTCCATTTATTATCCCGTTGATTTTAAAATGTAGACATATTTGACATTTCTGTGAAGCCATTTTTACCCTATTTGTTTAAGTCTGTCTGGTAAAGATATGGATACACATCAGCACTTCACAGTGACCCTGCAATAGCTCTAGCACTAACTGTATAGAAAGTTAGGGTGAAAGAGATGCGTATTTTTAGAATACCTGAACTCAAAACGTGCACATACCCTCCCGAAGGGGAGGAGAGGAACCAGAGTTAAACAAATATGTATAAAGTAATCATTATAAATCAAAGTGTAGGCTCTAATATGGTGTGAAAGGGCCGTTTTCACAGCTGACATTTTGACTTGTCATAGTATAGGACTAATACTATATTAACATTAATGGCAGCTATGTTCTATTTTATTGCCCCAGTAAGCCTTCACAATGAGCCAGCATGCACAATACCTGGACCCTGAATTCAGCTAACATTGATTTTATTTTTGACACTTGTGCTTTTTCTTCTGTAACATATCAAAATCTCTTCTGTGAGAACGGCGTATTGCTTTGAATGATTGATCTGAAATGCTGGAACTGGCTTTTCCTCTGAATTGTTACCTCCTCTGGGCTGCAGAACTTGCTTATATCAAAGTCTTGGACTTTTAAATAGATGTGTGTTATGTGTGATAATATTGGATGGCCTTCCTCTTTTGGAAAAGTATTTGTCAAATTAATTGCTAAAATGTGGCTTAAAACTGGTCTGAAAATATTAGAATTTGTTTTCCTATTCAGAACACAATGTGTAACTTCACTATAATGTAAGCTAAAAGTGTAGTTACAGGGTCAGGACCACACAAAGTCAGAGTGATGTTATGTTCAGAGATCAGTGGACTGCCAACAACTCCAACTGAGCTGGGAGCTTCCTTGAGGAGAGAAAAATGATGTCTACAGAATCAAACACATAAACACTGACAGTCCAATGGGAGATATTATTCCTGTTCAGTTGATTGTCCCCCCGAGGCAGCTGTGTGTGGAAGGCATAATGGATGACTACTGCGCTGATTTTAGCACCTCATTATGAAAACCATAGTGGTCAGAGAAAATTAGACCTGATGTCCTACTCTGTTAGCAGGGAATCAACAAAAAAGTGACATGCACACATATTTTGTGTTGTTTTTGGATGTTCTGAAGCTTTCTCATAATACAAGCAACACTGATTGATGGGCACGGTTAACCAAAACACTGATTCTCAAAGACTGGAAAGCAATAACTTCATTTTGTTTCAAAATTTTGTTGCACAAAGTATTCAGAAAACAAAGAAAAAACAACATTTTCGGCACTTCTTCGGCTACATCTTACCGCAAAGTGAATGTTGTTAAGTTTCCTTGATACTGCTTTGTTTTAAAGGAACTATAAAGGCACGGTGTTGTAAATATGTTCTGTTAAAAAAAAACTAAAATACTTTTTGTTTGGTTTTGTGGTTGTTGTTTGTATCTGACTAAGGGTTCTCAATATGATATTCAGAGCATCAATATAGCAGCAAACAACTATTATCTATGTAAAGATATAGTGGAGTAATATCTACCTTGGCAGAGAATGAAGTCTCTCTCCCTCAGTGTATTTTTATCAGAGCTTTTCTGTGCTTTGTTAACATAGCTGGACTGGCAAGTGCCTTTTAATGCATGTTAGTGCACTTAAATGTGCCCCGCAGATTAGCTCACCGCTGTTGCTCCTGCACTCATAACGCAGCTGCAGCTGGGATACCGCCACCATGTTGAGAGCCGTGTGGAGGCTTCAAATTTAGCACCTTTACATTTTCTAGTTTTTTTATTTGTCTGTAAACTAAAAGAGCTTCTGGTGTTTTCATGGATAATTCTGATTTGATCCTGTGTTTATCCAAATCTTCCAAAAACATTTCCGAAGACAATTACTCACTTTGAGGAACCCAGAGTCCAGGTTTAACTTATTTTGTGTTCCGTCCTGGAACAAAGGAAGGAATTGGGCTGGTGTACTGTATCACTTCACCGACCTTGCCTCCCTCACAGTCCTGACAGCTACATTATTGTTATTGGCCTCTGTTGTTCCTCTCTCTCTCTTCGACTCAACCAGCTGAAACAACACATTGTGGACAATCTGTAAATATTGATGTGTAAATATTCACTCCTGCAAGCTGATAGTGATCCATCCTCAACCTGAACCTCTGCCTTTAAACGATCAACTCGTCAACCGTCATCACACCTCTGGACTGTGTTTCGTATCAGTTCATGTCAGACAGAGGATGTGAGACAAGGTCACCACAGCGTAACACAGTGTGGTTTGGTTTGGCTCAGGCAGAGGAAAATGTCCCTGCTGTGAGGCTCGGTATAGTTGTGTCCCTCCTGTAGAGGGAGATGTTATACTACTTTACAAACCACCAGGGCCGTCTATCAAACAAAGTGTTACTGAGTCCAGAATAAGGGATACATTTTCTTACTGTATCCCAAATAAAGTGACTTGTAATCTGATCTGCTGAACAGTGTGCAGCCAAGTGCGTCTGTTTGCAGAATGAGCATTTGGAAACAGACTTCATAACTGATGCTTTTGGAGTCCGATCAAGACTCCAGTTGCAGTGTGTTTTCAGCCTTGTGTCTGGCACGTTGTGATCCTCCCTTTCGATGTGCTGCTTTGGTGAAACCGGGCTAAAGAGACCCGGTTCACTCTGAACCACTGGAAGGCTTCAGTTTCATTGTAGCCATTTAGAGCAGCATTGCTACTGACGAGAACTAGACAAACTAAAAGAAAAAGTAGCAAAATGGATTAAGCTCTGTCCCGCTTTACTCTAGATCTGGGGAGTGAACTAGTGAATCTTTAGTCAACGTTTACCCATCTTGTCAGCTATACTGCCACAATCTTCCTGAAGAAACACATTTTTGCCATTCTTCCCAGATTTGAACTTTGGGCAAGTCCATTCAATTTCTGCATATTTGGGAAAGTACATTAGACCAGAAAAGGTGTAAGACTCCTCCAGAGAGTGACAGACAGGAATTAATCTGAGCACAAAAATAGGCTACCAGTTAGAGCTGAGTTTGTCGGAAAAAATGCTCGACACTTTGATGAACAGAGATAGATATAATCGCGTGCCCGCAGCATTTTTCATTTTCTTTTCAAGAGTTAGATGTGAAGATTGATGCAACTCTCACATTTGTCTTATAATATGAGTCTGGAGACAGTAGACAGTTAGCTTAGCATGAAGACTGGAAACAGCTAACTTTGCTCTGTCCCAAAGCAAAAATCATCATCTCATAAACTCACATGTTTCATCTGTTTGATATGTTAACAAAAACCAAAGGGTGTAGGTGGGTTTTGTTACCTTATGAAATGGCTGATATACAGTAGGACGTTTTCAAATAGAAACCGTTTGTTCGGGGTCTTTTAATGATCTTTTCAATATTTGAGGAACTGTAATTCTCACCCATAAAACAAGTTACATGACACCCTCCCTGTAGGAGCCACAGTGAAACCAAATGTTACTGTGTCGTACACAATGACATGACATGTCATCTCTTTTAACCCTCCCTTACTCATCACCTGATTGTTACAGACACAATGATTTGAAATGTGTTCAAATGTTGTAGTCTCAGCAGGCACGTCTGTTTACATATGAGGAATTAGTGAGAGACTAAAAACAAAAAAACGCTTTCACTTGACAGAACAAATCAGGAATGATGTGCAACACGTTCACCAGCAATGACCTCATTTGAGTCATATAACAGAAGGGCTTGAACCCGGTCACATTGCAACACGTGTCATTAACTTTTCCATTCAAGTGTCAATTAACGATGCTTAAGAGTTTAGAGTGAACAAGTGAATCACTTGGAAAAAATCCACCTGACAAAGGTAACGTGACCCATTGTGAGCTCTGCCAGTTACACACAATGTCTGAAAAATGTTGGTGGGTGGAAAAAACGCGGTGATGTCACAAGACGTAACAATAACATTCCTACAGTGTACAGAGGAAAACGTTTGTCTTATCTACGCCTACTCAAATATGTTGCGTTCGATTGAATCACCCGTAAATCCAATCCAGTGAATTGGCACTGTTATATAATCTCAATTAAAAGTACATTTAAAATCTTTAAATGTAGTTTTGATTGAATACTTAAAGAGGAGGTGTGTAAAATCTGGTGAATTGATGCAAGCTTTGCATAGAGCTCTACTTACGTGTTGAAATTGTAAAATTCACACTTCCTGTATCTTACGTATTTATGAAAATGTACTTTATACCTATAGGCTTATTATTATTGTAGGGATAGAGAAAGAAAGAAGACACTTTCACTTCATTGAAATGCTGAAAATCTGGTGCATCAAGTCACACTCATTTCAAGTATCCCAGAATGAAAACAGAGAATCTACATCATCTCTTCTGAGTCTAAAATGTTTCCCTCTATAGTTCACAAGAACATAAAGTGCCACTGCCATCATACAAATTCTTGAGGTGTTTTCTATACAAACACCCGATTAAACACAACTATTTCCTGAGAACTATATTCGTCTTACAGCGGCAGGTGTATCACTTCAGAAACTAGGCTTGTTCAAGGACACACACGTATCAGGTATCACACCCTGGTGGGAGTAAAATTCCTTTCTGATACTAAAACAAAAGAGGCTAAAAAAGCGAAGCTGCTGTTTCTTAAGGAGCTCAAACAAAAACAAAACTTCCTTGTGTAAATCACAGTCGCTATCTTTGGACTTGGCTCTGTGCGGACGGACAACTGCAGAAATATACTTTATGAAAATTATTTGGCAGATTAGCTCAGGAATCTTGGCAGGGCTTGGTCTGCAGAGACCGGCCGTAACAAAGTGAGGATATGCTGACTCGACATAAAGAACACATTTAATTACCATCATCATCAACCATCCAAGGGGACCATCCGGGTCAGAGCCAGAAATCCCCCCCCATCATCTGCCAACTCAAAGACTTATTTTTAGGGGCCATCTTCTCCTTAATCTGCTTCAGTCTCACGGCCTGGCTCCCTCCGTGTCTCATCATTTCTCCTTTTTTACAGCTCACACATATTCCTGTTATTCCTCATCAGATCTTATAGTTACCGTTCATTTAGTTTGTCCTTACAACCTGAGAAATACACATTACATTACAGTCATTTGGCAGACGCTTTTATCGAAAGTGACGTACAATTCAGATTCTATCACATTTCTACACCGTAGGCACAGCTTCGGGAGCAATAGCCCCCATCAGATACATGAAAAAAGAGAAAGACAAGGAGTCCCATTACACCTCCTTGCTGCCCTGAGACGACTCTTACACGCTCCCTTTTCAAGACAATTTAATTTTCACATATTGTAATGTCAGATCACATGTTTTAATCGAATGAGCAGAAGTAGGTATAATGTGGCTTGTGAAAGTAAAGGTAAGATACATTAATTGTTTATCTTTAACTCATTCGTGCCCACGGTTGAATTTGGATATTTTGGGGGGGGAGTGTCCCCTGAGCTTGCCTAAGCACAAATCTGAAGAAATGTTCAAAATTGGTCCAATCGTTGAACAGGCTGACGTTTTATTTTATCAAAATGTATCTTGTCTGTACACGGGACTACTGTTTTTTTCAATAGTAGAAAATGGCCTAAAATAGAATTTTCTTCATGTGATTTTCTTCATGTGATTTTAAAAATGGTGTCATTAAATGTTTGCACAAAGTATGGTCCTTTGGGCACAAATGGACGACCTGATGTACGTATGATTTAATACAGAAGGAACACTGATGATTTAAAGTGGCTATAATCAATATTGCTTGTTTTAACAATGTGACAAATGACGACATGTACTGTGAAAAGCTCCTCGTGACGAACAGCTGACTCTTCAGTTCTCCTATGTGGAGCGCTTTAGTGTCTATCAGCTTGTTGCTTTGTGGCCCCAACTTCAACTGGGTTCACTGTCACTGCTCGTATTGTGTCGTTTTCATCAACAACAGGCAGCTTTTATTGCATAATCAGCTA
Source organism: Pholis gunnellus (assembly GCF_910591455.1). NCBI lineage: Eukaryota > Metazoa > Chordata > Actinopteri > Perciformes > Pholidae > Pholis > Pholis gunnellus. Next base: position 11,775,444 of record NC_136529.1, on the reverse strand, counting down.
TGGCAAGTTTAAAGACATATTTAATATCTAGTCATATATATATATATATATATATATATATATATATATATGACTAGATATTAAATATATATATATATATATATATATAAGTTCTGTATGTGTTGTTTAGAGCCAACATTAAGAAACCAACAAGCTTGGTCCTTTCTTAAACTAAGGATTGCATTTCTTAGACAAAGGCAGAGGGTAGAAAATGTGAGGCTCATCTCTGTTTCAGGACCAAAAGCAGAAGCTTTCTTGAAGTTAAACATAGAACGAGAAACCACAAAATGAAGGTCCCTAAGATATATTTGAACATAAAGAAACAAACAAACAAGGGACAAACAACAGTTCTGCATATCTGATATTTTTTTGATTGACATATATTCAGAACATCACAATCTTACTAACCCCTTTTTAATCAGGTTTACAGTGAATCATATACAGTTTATGCACATATTTAAGCACATATAGGTGTTTTCAATGTGTCTGAAAAGTTCTACTTACTAATAATCTAATTTACATTGATAATAACATTTTTAGAGCTTGATTCTAATGGTGGACTTTATAGAGTGTATATTTCTTATATTAAGGCAAGCATCTACTGTGAGTTTGTGTTCTCAAAAGACTTGTAACTTGGCAAACAGCCAGATATCAGGAAGGCTTTGTGTCAATGAACCTGTGTTTTGGTGACCTGATGTTTCAGTGAGCTACATTGTGATGTCCTGCATTTGACTCTGACCTGGCTGTTGTTTGCTTTCTCCTCTATATCCTATTTATTTTCAGGGTTAACTGTAAATTGATCCGTTGAAAAAAAAAAGGAACAAAAACTGGTGCCAATAGAAAAACAAACAACAAACATTAAACTCTTATAAAACAAAACCACCTCCCCGCTTGCTAATCAAACGTCTATCCATAGACTTTGGTTTTCTGGCACGGTTCAGCAGAGTTCAGATGTTGCAATCGCTCCATCAGGGTGTGTGTGTGTGAGTGTGTGTGTGTGTGTTTGGTAAGAGACACTCAGGACAGCTGATGTAATGACTGCAAAACAGATTTCAAGAGTCTGGGTGGCTGGAATGCTTTCAAGAAAGACATTATTAGGAAATGTTTTTTGACGGTACATAGCAAGTCCGCTCGAATGACTTGAAGCAAGACACAGATTTCAAATAAAAAGTTAGAAAATATTTTATTTACAACAACCCCCTCTGGTATTAACCCAACCTCTTTGTCTGTAGACAACACCCCCCCCCCCCCCCCCCCCCCATCCCCCCAAAAAAACTAAATCTGATTGATCAGACATAGTAGACACTTTGCATGGATACAAAATAATTTTATAGCAAAAATTATAACTCAAAAATTTCAAATAAAACAAGGCTGAAAAGTGTGTTTGGCAGACAATTTCATCCATACAAAAATATTACATATGAATATATATTATACATTATACATGTGTAATATATCTTTTTTTAGATGGCATTTATTCCACAGAAAACAATGAGTCAAACAGCAATCCTTAAAGACACAATATGGCGTATACGGTTTCACCGTCATGGCAATGTGCCTTATGTTGGCTTCACACTTTCTCACAGTTTCTGCATGTGGCCGAGGCTAAAATACGATACAGGCAATAATCTGATTTCTGTCTTTGGATAAAGCGGTTTGAAAAGAGATAGCACCTTCACCCTGCTGCCAAAACAGAACATGACATGTGCATTGTTTTGCGTTCACAGAGGTATTGAAGCACGTCCACACTGCTGCTGCCTATGACGGTTGTAACGCAAAATTTAGATAAGCTGCACATGAACAACGCATACGCTACTGTGTAACACATGGTGTAAAAATATTCACAGTGGTTTCTCCTGAAGGCACTTGAAGCAGGCTGTGTTGAGCACTCGCCATTTTACGCTGAGGCTTGCCAAAAAAGAAAGTCCCGACTCTGATTTCAGTTAGTCACAGACGCTCGTCCTGATTGGTGGTAGTTTCGTATTTAAGTTGGCAGCCCACTTATTCACAAAATGACCAGGATCAGCAGTGGCTAAATGACTGTGCTGCAAGTTATTCACATGCTGCTGTCTAGACAAGATCGAACACTCAGATTCTGCCTTTCTGTCCTCGATTTCTCTTTTCCTGTTCTTCCTCATCTCTTTCTCAATTTCAGTCAGCCTGTCTGGCTACCTCCCTTTATTTCAACATACCAGCAGCGCAAAGTACTTTATCATTATGATTTCACAAGTCATGGTTTTAATAATACAATCTCTTTATTCTCTCTTTCATTCCACTTTCTCTACTTGTCCTTTTCTCCTGCTGAATTCTAATACAAGTCCTTCATGATCTCCTGCAGCAGTGGGTGTAGGCACATGTCCACCTCCGTCTTCTTCAGCAGCTGGATGAGGTGGACGTGGTCGGTAACGATCTGACGCAGGTCGGTCATTTTCTGGAGCAGCTTGGCGAACAGCTGCAGACAGTCTGGGTGGTTTAGCTTAAGCTGCAGCTCAAGCGAATGGAGCACCGTCTCCTGAAGCTGCTCGATGGGCTTCACGTTCAGCAGGCCTGGGCGGTCTGGACGGGGGACAGGGACAGGGAGGATAAATCAGTGACATTTCTGGGGACACATTAAGTATCTATTAGGTCATCATATCTGTTGGCTGAAAAGCTCTTAATTTAGCTGTCCGTGATTACCCGAAAAAGCTGTATCATTATTGACAAAAGCCTTCTTATCTTTATTTCAAGCTATAATCTTAGTTGTTTGTGTTAATAATTGACTTAAATGCCTGATGTTTCATCCTCATAAAGGTTCAAGGCCAGAATTTTATCAAGTGGTCACACGCTAACGCTAACCAGCAATATTAGACCACATAGTCTGGGTTTCTGAGTGAGGTTGGTTTGATTTTGCTGTTACACAGGCATGAAAAGTTACGATTTTTAAACGATCGGTTCCTAAAAAATTACTATCTAATTACTATCAAGACAATAGAGGAATGGCAGTACAAACACCGTGATCATCATCAATAACAGTAGAAAAACGTGAACAAGCAAAGTAAAAATCGTGCTGTTTCTTGCTGCCACGTGAAGCCTCCCTGCAAACTGATGAATGGGTCAAGGCTGGCCATAGATAGTGTGCAGTATAATGTATAATGCAGTGGGTTCTTAACTTAGATTGTAAACAGCAGACAGATTACAACACTTAACATTCACAGAGAACTAAATTGTCCTGATGCCACATTGTCTGCCGGAAATGATTAGTGGTAGTAACTACACCATCATAAAATTCAATTTACATTATTGCTTACAGTTACTTGTTTTAAATAATTATACATACTCTGTACTATAAGGCTGAGTGTCCACAAAGCTTTTTTATAGCTCGGTAGCATTCATCCACAGTAAAGACACCAACACTGTTATTTTGGTCTGTCTTTGAAGCACAAAAAAGTCGGAGCACTCTGAAAGAAAAGCTGGGTGCAGCGCTTTTTTCTTTAGGAAGTCTCATAAGTTATCTCCTCAATGGGAACAGTTGAAAAAAGACGCTGGCTGGTAGGGACTTTGAAAAGAAATGTCAGTAATTTTGTGAAATACTATTTGCTCTCGTCAGGAGAAGGTTGATACCACATTTGTCTGTTCAGCATAAAAAATGTAACATTAAGACTTAGTATAAAGACTCTAAAGCTAATACGTAACCTAAGCTAGCTCTCTCCTGGCTGCAGCTTCATATTAACCGACAGACACAAGAGTGAAATCAAATTAATTCTTAAATCCGATTAAGACTAGGCTACTATGATCTACATATCCTGTGAAAAAAACCCACTCACCCCCGCTGAGGATAATGACAGCCAGAAACAGTGCCATGTCGCTGTCGTCCAGCTCCAGCGTGTTGAATTTGACTGAGAACTCAAACTTTGGTTCCAACATTTGACTGAAAGGTTTCCTGAGACTCTTGAGGAACTCCCGCGTCATGAAGATCTGTCCGTAGGAGATCAGGGTCCCGTCTTTGTTCATCAGAGGCGACATCATGATGATTAGGACCTCGATCACACCGTACTTCAGCAAAGTCACCTGGTAAAAGAATTGACATGTAGAGCCGATGCTGATTAGATCTTCAGGAACGACAGCTGATACGTGATGCTTTTACAGTGATGTATACTCACTGCCTCTGCCTCTCACCTGATCATTGAGATCCAGATCGACGAATCCTGGGATACTCTTGGCGAACTCTGTCACTTCTCTCACTGCTTCGGCCGAACGTGATTGACAGCTGTGGAAGAAACGCAGCTCCAAAGCGTCCGATGGAGCCTGTCCGCTGATGCTCATTCCCATTCCCAAAAAGCCATACTCTGACCCCTGGTGAGCTCCTATGATTCCTGAAATCGGATGAGATGTGCACAGAAAGAATGGAAGTCCCTGATGAGGCGGTTCAGTTGCAGGATTACAAAGAAAACTAGACCACTGTTTTATGTCTTCAGTGCAAAGAGCAGCCAGAGTTTTAAAACCAATTCAACAAGGAAGGTGACATTGTGGGACGACAATTTAATTGATTGATAAATACAAAAAGATAGGAAAGAAAACGACACAATAACAGACTTAAAGCATCTCCACATCTTGACAAAGATAATTTTGCATCTCTAACCTCCAAGTCCTGCTGTTAGGGCGGATGAGTGCTGCTGTTGCTCCTGGATGGGTATCTGCTTACAATTAATAAACTGCTCTCCTTCCATTAGAGACTTCATGTCATGGATGACAAAAGGCTGCAGGTTGAGAGGAAAGAAATGGAAGAAGAGAGATTTGTAGGAAGAAAAGGGGAAAAAAAAGAAAAAAGAAAGCGTTAGCTCCTCGTAGGTCTTCTGAGGACCCGAGAGCTACAGATGTAATCATTTATCCTGCGTATGCACTTTGGTCATGGCTCATTCATCAGATCTGCAAATGCAAACACTGCCCATCTCATATGTCTGATGGACAAAGTAAATAAATCTTCGCTGCAGGCTGCGGCAGTCAAAAACAACATTAACAGGTAAATGAAGCATAACTAAGTTAAAGTCGCACTTACTGGTAAAACACTGGCAAAGACATGCACCGGCCTGAACGATGAATGGTGCCATTCATATACTTAAATCTTCCTTTTCCATAGCAGTGGAATGAATAATAAAGACAACCTACAAAGAAGTGCAGCCAACATAATGTTATGAAATGAATAATCATTTCTTATGTGAGTGAATGAAATAGATGTATATACTCTGCCAAGTCAGTTTACTGTAAGTACCAGAGTTTGTATGGAGGTTAAGTCATTTAAAACACAGTTTTGAAAGAAGAAATAGCACATGCATTCTTTTATAAATGAAAAGTTTAATTCATAAGCTTTAAAATGCACCTTTGCTCCGTTCAATACACTTTTTGGTGCTACAGACTTACTCTGTGAACAGTTGTCTAAGTTGTCTAATGTTAGCAAACCATTAGCTAAAGCTAACTTTAGCAAAGAACTAAGTGTTCTCTGTCAAACTAATTTAGTCAAAAAATGTGTCTTCCTTCACCTCTGATGGTGCGTTTGGAGTAAAACTTTGATTACACCAACTCATATTAAACAACGTAGATATTCTACAAAAGATAAAATCATTGACTCCCAATTTGTTTCAGGAGGTTAGCTGTGGTTTAGTAAATAACCCAAGACTTCCTCCAACCAACAGATAATGCAGTGCCATTTGGCTGCTATCGCTGTGATGAACAGTCATAACAATCAGAAGAAAGGGGGGCGGGGCAGCCTTGAAGTTATCTGACTTTGCAGAGAGAGGCAACAGAAAAGGGAAGTGAAAGGCTCCACAGTTGTAGAGCCAATAATAATAACAACCACAGTAGTCATCATTATAAGTAGTGCTAGCTTTAACTGGTGCATTTTGGAACATTTGCAACTTAATTGTTATAATTCACTGTACACTATTCACATCAATTAAATGTAAATATATGTTAAGTGCTTGATCAATGTGTTTGGGTGTAACTGTCAAAATCGATCAAAAGCTACTGGACATTTAATTCAATTAATGACAATTGACTTGTTTAATTAATTGGTTTAGTCGCTCAGATTAAGCTGTTATTCAGTAATATTCAAAAAGATTTATTCCCACCACACTTTTGATAAGGTTTAACTTGATCACAGTTGCTTTAACAAAGAGTTATGAAAACAGATATTGATAATCGCAAAGGAAGATGATACTTTGATTTTTTATTTGTTGGCCTTATCGACCTTTTATAAAAGTATCATACCAGTTATTTTGAGATCAAACATGAGACTGAAGAAAACACCACAAACACTGTTTATCGTTATTAAATATTTACAACCGTTTTCTTTTGTCTGTCAACTTGTAATTCAGTGGATGTGGATTTCCTGATTAAGTGTCTTTTGAATACTGAGATTCAATATCTCAAAACGTACATACAAAAACACAAAAATAGATGATATCTCACATTTTAATGCTTTTGGCCAACATATTTCCCAACAGTCCACTTGTATAAATGACCACATGTCTTAATACATTAGTTTGTTGAGTAGGAATGTTGAAGCCTTTACTTTATATATCCTGTTTCATAGCTTGAGCTGTGTAATCTGAGGTGTTTTCTAACAGCCAAGACACGTAAAAAACAGAAAATCCACTTTTCCTGTTTGAGCAGAAATAATAGCCTGAAAAGACCTCATCTGAACTACGCTGAGCGTGGCAAAAAAAACACATGCAGTGAGTTGGAAAGTTTGCACTGCATTAAGTTTAAAGCTTCTAACCTCTGTCACTTCAAGCTTGTATTGTTTTCCATTATTTGGGAAAAATTGTGGTAATTATGTGATTATGATGCATGTGTAACTCAAGATACATTCAAGAAGTGGGACATAAAAGTGGGATTCATAAAACTACTGATCTATATCTGACAATAGGTGTATAATATACTGACTGAAAACGTCATTCACTGTACTGTGATATCCAGGAGACAATTTAATAATAGATGCAAGTAATATAGATCACTCCCCCACCATTATACATACAACTACATAGAGGTAAAGTAGAACTATGCAGTGCTGCTTACCACGTTGTCTCCGGTCTTCCCAGAGAGGATGGCCCTGGCCTTGACCTTGGTGAGGGGGAAGTATTTCAGATAGGCCTCGTACAGATGCCGGGACAGAGCCCTCAGATCTGCTGCCTCCGGGTGCATGTGCACCACGTCCGATGAGAACTCAGCCAGCAGTTTCTCCTTCTCCGCCTGGGGCATTCGGCCAAATCGAATGGCTGGGAAAGAGAACAAGACAGACACAAACACACATTAGCGCACAAATAGACACAGGTTGGCACACGGGCATGATACAGTATGTGAGAGAGACGGTATGCAGGAATAATCATAGAGATAAACACACATTTATACATGACATGAACACGTGGTGTTTACAATTTGAGGTAAACAACAAACCCTCAGTGTAACTTCCTCCTGTCAAGTTATCCAAAACAATGAGTTATCCAAAACAAAGTGACGACTGACATCAGTGTACATGTCACAATCCCGCCATGCTCCAAAAAGTCCTATTTTATCAAACCGCTGACAGAATGTACCATCTCAAAGCCATTTTATACGACCTCGAAAACTCAGAATGAAACTCCTGCAACACAAGATTGTTTATGCTAATATGTAGAAATGAATGCATATACACATATATGATTTTCACGATACTAGTATTGTTTCTTTGTTTGTATTGTGACCTCCTGCTGCCAAATAATTATATTGCATATATTACAAATGAAGTTCAGTCAGGAAGACTCTTTACACTGCTTTTCATTCATAGTCTCTCTCTCCCTGTGATTACGCTTATCGGCTGATTGTGGATATTCACTTTAAATGTAACCAACCAGGTTCTGTACAGTTTCTTTAAACCAATCACATCGTTGCTGTCAGACTTTGAAAAGTCTTCTCCTCTCTACTGCTGACAGTTGTCATTTCAGCACAATCCGATGCGACCCTCCTCCACCCGTCACCTCCAGTCAGCATCACAGTCATGCTCCTCATTCATCAGAGCAGCTCCCTTCATCACCACCACCACCAGTGTCTGGACATGACAGGATGGAGTCCAATCGCCAAAGACTTTGCACTATTCAATTTGTATGCACGTGTAATAAATTATTGTTAAATTCTAGTAAAGTCTCTCCTGGTTGAAATTATATTACTTTACTTTATATAGTTTATTTCTAATCTGACGTTGGGGAGTGAGCTTCGGTGGACTTCCGCCATGGTTGTTAAATTTCTATCATATCTCTAATATCTGGACGGTGATCAATGAGTCAGATCGACCAGCTAATGTCCACAAAATGAGCTGCGGTCTACAGCAAACAAACACTTTATTACTAAATACAGAAGCAAAACAAAAGAAATGAAAGATCTTAGGAGACATGCAAATCACTGCTCAGACAACTTTCACAAGCGAGTCAGAGCTTATATAATCTTTCAGGAACAGGAAAATCAACACACAGCAGATTTCTCTCCTGTAATTATATGAGGTGTGTCCGTCTCATCAAGCACTTACAAAATGTAGTTCTCTTTAATAATAATTTTTTGTAATGGTGTTTTCACAGCTCATTGCCAAACCTGAAAAACGGTCTTATACATTGACACAAGTCTCTTTTCTCCTCACTTCTCCACTTGTTGCTGCAGTTTATTTTACATTGTGCAATTACAAATACCCACAAAGAAGAAGACGGGTCTAGTTTCCCTTTTTAAAAAGTTGGGGTTTATGTAATTTAGAATCTATTTTATGCTTTTAATGCCATATTTCTCATATGCTTGATCAATTTACACATCTTTTAACATTTCAGAAAAATCTCAGGTGATGGTTTGCCATATTTCCTGACGCTGTTTTGAATTTAACTGTATTCATAACTTCACATTGTATGACAGAAATGTCACTTTTTACTTGACTTTTTCTATTTAGCTTCCATATGGATTATACAAATAAAAATCCAAAATGGTTATATTTCTTTTGATGAAAAACAATACCTATTATAACAGATTTTCCATTACCCAAGTTAGAAATCATTATATCACTATATAATAAGTTACATTACACTTAACAAAGGTAAAGGCGAAATGGTTGAAGCCTCTTTTTTATGTTGGTGAAAGCCAATAATTATCCTCTATTCAGGGCTCTGCACAGATTACTGAGCATTGTGTGCTGAGTGTATAGCAGTGTATGTGGTTGTGTAATGGTGACCGCGTGATGAAAGCACACCTTAAGCAAATGAATATCATATAAAGCTGCCCTTCCACCAGCTGGCAACGAGCCTGCAGCAGTGACACAGCAGTTTGGAGAAATCAGTTGTGGTTTAATCAATCGTTGACAAGTTAAAAACCCAGACAGAGCAATTTGTCAATAAGAACCAACTGTAGCTCATGAAATAAGGGGAGGAGGAGACAAGGAGAGATAAAGAGAGGTGAAACAAACTAATATGGTTTTGTATAAACTAATAATAGTAGATGCTAGTATCATTCTGTAAATATAAAGCCGTTTTGTTATTGAGCTTCATTACTTGACTGGCTCCAGTTTAACGCATCCATTTAAAAAAACAAAAAACATACACATATATATTTTTTTTATAGTGTATATATATATATATATTTACAAACTAGAACCATATCTTTATTTACAAACTAGAAAAGGCTTCAAAGAAAAAATGCTCATTTTAGGTGAAAGACTTAAAGTGCCTCAACCGATTTAAATTGCAATGCCAGGCAAGCGTCTTGGTTAAGGCCAGAAGTTATAATATCTATAATCAACCAACATGTATTTTAACCTGAATGGACGTCTAAAACTGGACAGACATTGCGCGGATGAAGCCCCATTTTTGCCGTGCCCTCAAAAATTCCTACAATGGAACACCAAAAAGTAGTGTCCATGGCATGTACACTACTTCCTGCAGGATCAGGTCAGTTTTATGTATTAGTGTGAGAGGGAGATATGGAATGCTCTTTTATAGACGTAAAAATGAACCGTCGGTGGAAACAAAATGATGATGTTTCACGAGTGACGTAAATCTCAGTTAATGCTCACTCACTAAGCAAACTACTGAGTGTATATTGTAACAGAAGACATGTTGACGCCAGGTGTAGATGGGGGCTAGAAGCCCTGCATAACCAAACAGGTGATTTTTAATCATGTATCTGATTACACATCTTCTCTTGGTCACTCTAGATTTTACAGTGCAGACTGGAAAGCACCTTTGTTAGACGGAAGGCAAAAGACAACGACGTTGTGTGAAACTATGCTGAGAAAGTTTATTTATGAAAGAGTGAATGCTGTAAGTTGTCCCACCCTAACAGGTGCAACAAAACTAACAGGAGAGTCAGGGAGATGTCAATCAAGCGCAACCTGTGCTCGCCCACACAGTGGTGCAGGTCCATGCTGAAACTCACCCGGGAGGGCGGAGTCAGCATTTTTATAAAAAATGTACTACAGCTGTGCCAGTTGTGACCAACAAAGGCTAACAAAACAAACATTTCTACAGCTAAACAGTCACGGATGAGGGCAAGGAAGATTGTATTATTAAGTACACGAGTTCTCCAGATATCGCACTCGTGAGCTTATGACGTGCTGTCGTCTGGTAGCTTTTACCAAATAATGTATCGTAAATATCAAATCAGTTTCTTGTCTATAAACGGAAACTAACAAAAACCTCTAATGAGACACAGCTTGTGAATCTAACCGGCTACAAGCAGCAGAAGCAGCAGCAGTAAACTGCATTTGCATTGACAGCCTAATTGATCGGCCCACGGGCCGCTGAGCGTGGGAGGTGTCAGCCGCTTCTTGCGACCTTGCAGGTTTTGGTGCAGCTCTACCCTGATCTTGCGTGTATAGGTGAAAACCTATGTGGGCGTACCGCGGCTGAGCAAGGCGTGTACATGTGGATTTGCTGATTTCATTTGATTGTGTTGTAATCTAATGTTATATTAACAGTGTGTGTGTGTGTGTGCACAATGGGTGTTGTGTAATCACCAAATAACTGGAATAGCAATTGCTTTTATATTGTAAGCTGACAATGTATCATAATGAAGTTCTGCATTATTTATTTACTTATAAAGCATTATAAGCAGTAAATGCTTTCATTTGAAATATTTTTTGAGGGACCACAGATGAAAAAAAACCTTTTGGCCAACTTTGGCGCACTTACAATGTTTATCAAGGTGACAATAAAAAGATAAAACAAACTAACTGCAAATAAACTGGGGAACGTTAGCCTCCCTGACGCATGCTGATTGGGTGGCAGGTACATCGCGCGAGCGATGGGACGAAACATACGACGCAGGTCGAAGACCACAGAGGAAGCAAATGGCAACATATAAGGCAGTATTGTACATCGCTGCATATGTTACCGCCACACCAGAGACCAAATTAGCAGCAGGTTAGTGAAGATGCTGTTCTCAGGGGGGCATCAGAGGCAGTTACCAATGTCTGCTTATTCATAGTGAGCGTAAATAGAGGGTCATTTGTGTCTGAAGACAAAACACCCAAATGTACAGAAGCTTTGACCTCTCTTATGATCGTGCAGCTCAGCTTTTTAATTCACATGCAAGTTTATCCTCTAAATAAAAATGTTCAAGCACGTCATACATTCTGCGATTGTACACTCGTCGTTCTAAAAGGTGTGTGAGACAGTATCGCCATCTTACCGTTGTGTGACATGCCGACATTGAGGCACTTCTGGAAGCGACAGTACTGACATTTGTTGCGGGACTTCTTGTGGATGCGACAGTGAAGATCACAGTGATCATACACCAACTTTAACCTGATGGTGCGTCTGAAGAAACCCTAGGAGAGAGAAACAGAGACAATAAGGTCAGATGAGGCTAAAATATCCCCCTTTTTTGAGAAGGGAGACTATTTGTGTTGCCAAATAAGACAATAGAAGTATGATATGCCATTTAGTAAAGAAAAATGTGTTCCTAGTACTGTATGTGCCATATAAAACAGAAAAAAACTGAAATCAGTATTCTAGTTGAGACGTGAAAGGAGAAGGTTGAACAATTAATTATGATCATCTGATTCAAGTTTGTTGTTGGTGGAGTAGATCCACAGAGCATCTATTTACTGATGCAGATTAGATACCTGGTTCTTTCTAACCTGAGGAAGTCAATCATACTGCCCATGACTGTGTTTAAAAGCAGATTGCGTTTCAGGGTGGATTTATGCTTTGATGTGTTCAACCTTAGGACCGAAGGAGCAACAACACGTTTGCTTATCTCAGCTAGTAAGTATGGCGCCGCGGTCAAACTGCCAACACACACTCCTACATGCAGTCACGGGTTTGTTGATGGCTTGCGGTGTTTGTCTAAGCTGACTAAGAAAGCTAACGGAAAGATGAATTGAAAAGACGCAAAGAGAAAAACCTGAAGGCTGTAAGTGTTACGAGGGGAATAGTATTGACTGGTTTTGTAAGCGTACAAATCCACATGTGGACTTGCACTATGTGAAGGCTGGTGTGTTTGGCATCTGCATTCTTTCGTCCACAGATGTTCCTTTTTTAATCGTAGGTTATTTAAAGAAGGAGGAAGTTAAAGGGGGTCAAGGCTCCACCTCAATAAAGAATGTTTTCTGCTTTGAAACAATTAGGTGTTTGCCTGCTTGGCTGACCCCCTCTTCTGCTGAGTCTCTCCCCTGAGACTTGAGCAGAACAATGACTGCTGTGCCTTACCATCACTCAGCCTCTGAAGGTACAGTGTGATATTTACGTCTATATATATATATATATATATATATATATATATATATATATATATATATATTTATATGTAGAAGATTTCACAGGTCTATAATTATTCCAGATAAATTGGTATGAAAAACTACTTAAAATGTGCTGTGTATCTGTCACCCTTATATAAACTGTGGGTTTCTTTGGCTGTAAGTATTGTATTTATGGCAGCTGGTTGGTTGCTGCTTGTGAGATAGAGTTCAAATAAACCACAGTGCCCATGTTCACGGTAATAAAGAAACATGCCCCGAGGTGTAACCGTGTGGCTCACTGATGTGTTTTTAACATTCTTTGGAGGAATGAGATATACTAAGCTACATAGCCACATAAGCAGTACTTGTTAGTAAGATCAACACGTTGTTGATTTTGGTCTTTTCATGGTATTTGTTGACAGTGAGGAAAAATAAAGAGAATATCACCCTTAACAAATGTAGTCTATTGTATTGCATTGAGTTACATCGTACAGGTGGTTTCATGGTCATTCAGTGGATGTCAAGGTTTCTTTTTTCTTTGGCAGTAACAGAGCGAAGGTTTCTATTCCTGTAATGTCGATTACACTGAAACATTGAAACTATTGACAGAAGCCTATGTTTTATCTGTGTTTCCAAAAGGTTGATCACTCTCTAATATAAAGTCATCTAACAGGACAAACTATATCACGTTCTATTAAAAGTCTTCGGGTTAGGGTGAGCTTTTCTTACACTTCAGAAAGGACGATAGACACACAGCACATTTTAAGTAGTTTTTTATACTAATTTATCTGGAATCATTTCAGACCTGTGAAATATTCTTGGAATCAAACAAACAAACAAAGTACTGCGGCTGTTAGGACAATGTCACAATTTAAAGCTCCTCTTCTTATAATGTCTCAGTGTTTCAAAGAAAACATGTGTGAAACTTCCCCCGCACTCTATTAGTTATTTATACTCTATACTGACTGAGTTTAAGGGGCTGGGTGTGCGTCTGTAGAATCACAAGTCTTTGTTGAGCCCATGCTGGGCGGAAAAAGTATGGGGCTTGTGGTTAAAGTGACAGACATCAAAAAGATGAAAAAATGCATTGTAGAATTATTTATTGCACAAACATGTTTCACCTGCGAGTGACACATGGTGACAGAAAAAGAAAGACTGGCAGAGAAACAAAACTCAAGAATTTGCAGTAGAAGTTAGCGTTACCATTTCCTGACATGACTCTCGGGTGGTATGACTGTCAGGTTTTTTTCTTGACTTTTTGAGAGCAGCAATCATTTTATACTCCGCTGCTGTGCGCTGCAATTTAATAATATGCATCTCTCAAAGTAATTGGTGGCCAGAATTTCTAAAAAATTCCTCTTGAAAACAACAATATGACAGCAGAGCCGTCATATAACAGTTACCCCTAAAATATCATAAACTTTCAAGCTCGAGACGTCTGAAGCCCCACAAAGCAGATGATGTGCTATTTTGATAACTGACTGAATCATAATTAAAGTATTTTTAAGACATAAGTTAGTTCCTGCCTTATTATTGAGAGGATTTGCTGCTTTTTCATCTTTTGGGATAGCAAATAGCACATCTTTGGGTTTTGAAATGGTCGTACAAAAAAAAGCCAAGTCACTTTCATTAATCTGCAGATTATTTGATAATATAATCCAACCGTTTTAAACACTGGTTATACTTCCCTAGTGTGTCTATCCATCGTATTTTCATCTTCACGCATGATAATCTTTCAGTCCTACCTTACAGCCCTCACAGGCATGGACGCCATAGTGAAACCCAGAAGCTTTGTCTCCGCACACACGGCACTCGATGTTTAGCGCTGCTGGCGACGCATCGTCCTGGAGCTTGGAGAACACGGGATTGTCAGAGTACTGTGGAGGCGACTCCGGCTCCAGCTTGATCAAATCTGATAGCAAAAACATCATCAGGCAGGAACAGTAGGACACCAAGTAGGCAGACAGATAGAAAACTAAAACGTTCCTACTTCACCTCTTTTATCCACAGATTTAATACTCAGTTGGTTTTTATCTGGGTTTCGTCTTATGTTCATCCTGTAACTCTAACAGGCTATAATCCCTATTCTCTTGTTTTAAGCATATGTGCAAATCAATATCTTGATCGACTCTCTTCTAAATGTGGCACCTTTGATGTATTTTCACGTTAAAGCTTTCTTAAGCCAGGACTTGAGCAAATGATTGACATTAATTTCTACTTCCTGTGGTTGAATTTTGCTGCCAAGCTGAAATCAGCATTAAAAAAAACTAAACATGCTTTAGGGCTGGTTATCCAATTACAAAGACCGGACTTACTGTGCATGTCTGGCTCCATTCTGTAGCTGTGCATGTTTGTGTAGTCCATGTTGGTCAGTTGTTCTTCGTTCTGCGGCGGACTGGGGTCATAGGCCATACCGACAGAGGAGATGGAGGATACAAGCGGGGGAGACAGGGAGGACGGGATGGAGGAGGAGGAGATGGAGGCGTAGTCCAACGTGGACAAATGCTTCATGTCGAGGGAGTGGGAGCTGTCGTCCAGCTCCGACAGCTCCACGGCGTTCAGACTGAACCCGACAGGCCAGGCTAGGAGCTGCTGGGTGTCCACCATGTCTACTGGGGAGAGAGATGAAGCAGTGACACAACAGCTGACGCAACATCCTTTGTTGACTTTACGTGGCCTTGTTAAAAGAAAACACCAGAAGAACCAGAGAGAGGAGAGGAAGAGGAAAAGTCGGAGAGAGAGAGAGAGAGAGAGAGAGAGAGAGAGAGAGAGGATGAGATAAAACATAAACAGAAAACAGTGGAAAGGGAGAAAGAAAGATGACAATGAAAATATACATGCTGTGTTGCGCATAGTGTTAATGATTAAATACGTCCGTTCAGAAAAGCCCAAACATAACACACACACACACACACACACACACACACACTGCATGAGTACCCCCCGGCCCTCCAGCTCGTCCCTGCAGTCTGTCTGTTATCTGGTAAACAGGGAGGCAGATTGTGTCACAGTGAGAACAAGACGAACTCTGGCACTGAGGAGCGTCTCTTCGGCTCAAAACACTGTCTTCCTCTCTTGCTGTTTGGGTGGCTCGCCGTGTGATTGCCCAACCAAAGGACACGGAGAGCAGGACTGTTTGAGCTCCCGTCTGTCTGGGGCCAAGGATGTGGCACGGACTGCACCTTCTGAGTGTGGAGATGCGTGACTGATTTGTTTAAGTAAGAACTGTGGTGGCAAGGGTAATGCTCCAACATCAGAGCTTCTTTCAACTTCCAGGGCTTTGTAAATCTTTGAAAACAGATCACAAATTTATAGTTTGTCTTGAAAAAGGCAAAAATGATTATACATTTATATATATATATATAAATGTTGACTGTTTTAAGCTGTGGATTTGGTGCATTAGCAGGTATGAACAGCAGCAGGTTGGTGTATGTGCCAGCTAACATCATGTAGTCCGTGTATGGGATTCAAGGATTATTTTTGACAATAAGAAGATTATTATGTATACCAGCAGTATACTTAAATAAACTCTGCTACTTATGAAAAATTAATAAATTGACCAGTACAATGTATAAAAAAACCGCTTAATCAACACTCAAATACAAACACAAATGTTTGATGATAGAAATAATAAACGAAGGCTCTTCAGTCATTCAAATACAGTATCTAACTCAGAGGGTCAGAAATGATTGGAAGAAGTGAGCCATGATGGTCAAAGTCCAGTCCACAGAGGTTACTACAGTCCACACGTGAGCAAACCACATACACGGCTTTATAGTCAGGGGGACGTTTGTAGAGGCTTGTTTGGTGAATATCTTGTTTATGTGATGTATTTAATCCTTAAAGTGGCTTTTCTAAACTACAGGCATCACAGCTATAAGTAATTGTTTGAATTGGTCTTCTATGACAAGAAAAAAAGTAAAATATATCTATAAGAAACACAGGCCAGACACAAAATATACTATTCTTAGTTGTAGCACTAAATCCCAGCTGTTCTTTAAAGTCCCACTGTCACGTAAGTTAGAGCGTTTAGCTGCTGCACTGTGACGTATTCCAGAGTGAAACGAAATATTTGAGCTCTGAGCAGTTACAAGAGGGGTTTAAATTAAATCCGTTGCATTTGATGGGATCACTAAATCTGAATATCAATACTGGAAACTATTACATTTTCCCGTGCTTTCTTCTTTTTGAGAAGGAAGAAGCCATGCTTGAATTCTGACCTTGATGTAAACTAAAGAAACTCTGAAAAGGAAAAGACAAACTAGCAACAGTTTATAAATAATCAGCAGAGTAAAAGGTCTGTGCACTAAACCACCTGGCCTGACAAACAACCTTTTGTAAGTTTTAAAATAAACCTCCTCTAATCAACCTTGAGCCTCTGATTTGGGGAAAAATAAGGTAACAAAGAATGCAATGTATTATGCAACAGTGCAACCCTAAAATAGCAATACTCGGATGGCACAGCAGCACCAGGTATAGAAATGGCTTGAGTTACTTGGCAAAACATCCCCGTGCAGCAAACATCCTCTTCTCTCAATCACTTATTGTTTCCTTTTTACTTGTTTGGACTGTGGCAGCAAAAATCAGCGGGTGATCCACTTAAAATTCACATGGACTGTGACATTGTTTCAGAGCGAGAGAAAGAAAGAAAGAAAGTGTGTGTGTGTGTGTGTGTGTGTGTGTTTGTGTGTGTGTGTGTCCGCAGGCTGTAGCTCTACTGTCTTTGGAAGCTGCGGCGGGGGAAAATGCTGACTATTAATAACCAGAGAAACTTGGATATTTGGCCAGATAATTGTTGGCCAGTTGCCAGCCAATCCAAACCTAAAATAGATGGAGCATTGGAGTGACTTGTGTCCTGGTTGGCATCAAGTTAGCATATGGATACAGGAATAGTGGGAGAAAGAGCTCCAAAGATGAGAGTGAGAGAGATAAAGTGAAGGGGGGGGCCGAGAGCGAGTCCTCAGACCACTTCAAGAAGTCAAACGGCACCCGAGAGGCTTCAAGAAAAGCCCCTACTGTTAGGAAATGCATGCTCTGTACTCAACATGATGAACACAACCGGGAAAGTAAAGAAGGAAGGCGACTGCAGCCAAGCAGTTAAGGTGCTTAAATCATGTCGTAACTGAAGGTAAAAACAAGTTTCTACTGTTACTTCTCCAGTGTTCGTGGAAACAGTGCACGAGAAAATCCACTGCATTCAACATGTTGGT
This sequence comes from Pholis gunnellus, assembly GCF_910591455.1. Lineage (NCBI taxonomy): Eukaryota > Metazoa > Chordata > Actinopteri > Perciformes > Pholidae > Pholis > Pholis gunnellus. Next base: position 11,757,510 of record NC_136529.1, on the reverse strand, counting down.
ATCTGTGAGCGCTGTGTGGGCAAACACCATGTCAGACATTATAAAGGATGACAGATGATTAGTATGGTTTATGAGGAGTATTTGCAAAGCTGTGGGTGCGTGTGTGTGTGTGAGCACGAGCGTGACAATTATGCCGGTGTTTCCTGCCAGTTCTTTGATTTCCACATGTCAGAACTTGTTTTCCAGGTACGAGTACAGCGTGTAGGAGTGCTTATTATCAGCTATTGCCTCAGACATGACATAATAACAAAAGGCCAACGGCAAACTGGCAAGCTACTGTACTTACAAGGCGGATTGGTACTGTGTGTGTGAGCCAACAACGTACAGCGTCAACCTTCTAAGGATATTTAACGACATTGATTAAGGCGGAGTGAATGAACAAAAGCAAAGGACTGACCCACAACAGCTGGATCCTTAAACAACACTATAACGCCGTAATGTCAACTTCAGGAGAGGGAATGATGCGGTTCTCTCAGTCTGAAAGCAGCAGTTCAGGAAAAAAAAAGAAAAAGAGGTGAAACCAAGAGGTCAAACGGAGAGATGTGAAATCTCTCCTTCAGGGACAAAGTTGCAAAATGAATGAAATGTTTTTTAAGTTTCATATTTCTTCACAACAGCAACGGTTCGGTGCAAAACAGACTGAAGCTCAAGCTGGGGATCAGATTACTGCACAGACGGTGTCGAAAGTCCTTTTTGTACCTTTGATAATGGACAGTTATGGAATTTAATGAATGAGCTTTTTTAAAATTATTATTGATAAAATACAAAAAGCCCAAAGAAGGAAAACAAGCTTTTAAACAAAAACTCAACAAAAAGACTAAAGAAATTAAAAAACAAAGCCCTCATCATAAAATCTTCCTCCTACACAGTAAGTCACTCAACAGTCAAGCAAAGAAAATGTACAAGGTGAGGAGTTTAGGACACAGGAGAAGCCGGTCTGGTCATAAACGGGGAAACAAAAGGCAAAAACCTGCCCAGCTGCATTCAGAGGCATTAACACTCTTATCTTCTGTGTTTGAATAAAAACTGAGCTCCGTCTCAGTTCTCATTAGTGGTGAGAACTACACCACTGATGTCACAGCAGACACTCACTCTCTCAGAGCCACTGTTGGGGAAACGTATTTAGTTAGAAGTTATTTGGGTCGCTGTACATGAGAACTCTATAATTGGATACAATATATACAAATGAATACATGTTTATGATGGTGTTTGCATACTATGGCTTTTTCATACATCATAAAGTGAAGTATATTGGAAGTGAATTTAACTATGTGCATCCAAAAGGACATGTTGCATTTGAGTATTTCCCCTTTTTGATTTCTTTCCCTGTACATGAAGCCATTCGTGTCATCACATTTGTCCTGTGTGTGTCTGTGTGTGCATGTGTGTGTGTGACACACAGAGACAGGGAGCTAGTGCACACAGCTCTGTGACTTCCTGACCTCTTCATGTAAAACAGCATGTGGTTCAGTGTCAGTGACTAAAACGAAGATATGCCTGCCTGCACGTCTGCCTCGCAGTTTCTCTGAAAGGACAAAGTGGGCTTGATATTTGCCTAATTTGTCCTGCATAAGGAAACGGTGGGGAAACAGTGCAATGCCCACGTGTTGTGATAATGCTGTAAGTAACTGATTTCACCAAATACAGCAGCGGCTCGGTGTGCACACTGGGTATAAAAAGCCGCCTGCCTCACTCTTCAGGAAATTGCCTTTTTTTTCTCTTCTTTTTTGCTCTGGTGCTGTGAAGTCACTATGGGCAGAGTTACATGGAAGGGCCTTCCCCTTCTGCATCTACATGATCAAACAGGAGAGTAATGGAAAAGCAAGTGCACACAAAGTGTCAACCAGAGGTCTAGACTGCCCTCTCGACCGAAGCGAGAGTCTCCACGCGTCTGAAAAACCCACTTGCACGGTTGGTACTGAATTCACTCATGAGACTTCAAAGCTTAGCACAGTTACAGGTGAGAGACCATGATATCTGTCTGCTTGGCTCAGCTCTGAGTGACACAGCACCCACACTCTGACTGCTATTTGACTTTTTTTGTCAAATGTTTGTGTTTAAACTTCTAAAGCTAGGAAAGTGTAGCACTGATAAAAATCAGGTCAACCTGAGGTCAGATTGAGGGGGAGGCAACGCTTCTTACAAAATGGGCACACATTGAAGAAACTGTGCTTTTCTGCCTTTATAAAAAGCATAGCTGCATATTTTATGCCCACACAGGTTTGCATTATTATGCAGCTGAGGAGATTCTTTAATCCTAAATTACCACCAGTACTTCATGTCTACTTCTTATGGAAACCTGGTTCCTGCATTTACACAAAAACATACACAAGAACACAAAGTAAAGAAGACTAACTGAAGAATATGGAGCCGCCTCATATGACCTGTTATTTACTCATTCGGGAAAAGCGAAAGAATTTCAATGAAATGCCGGTTTTTGAGCTCACTGGGGCCACCAAATGTCACGAAACTCTTGCACACAAACCCAAGCAAGCTTACGAGGCAAAGAACTTTCCTTGAGAAAACAAACTCCGTATCAAAAGAAAACCGGTTGACCTACAGTATCTCACCGATAAGCACCGATGCTCCCAAGAGACTAAAAGTGGAAATCGACTCACCACACACCACGCTATAGAGGCTCCAATGTATTCAGTGCAGCTATCTGACAGCCTAACGCCTTTATCAGATGTAGCGGTACACCGTTTTTGTTGCATTCATTGTAGGTATCCACAGCTCATGCATCATGAACTGAATGACAGTGACACACACACGCACAGAGCACAGGACAGTCCACTCACCCAGTTTCTCCCCTGTTTCAGTTGAGAGAGTGTTCAGCGGCAGCTCATTGACCAGCAACCAAGTGACAGTGACAGAAGAAACTGGTGTGTGTGTGTGTGTGTGTGTGTGTGTGTGTGTATGGTCATGCTTTTCCTCAGGAAGTGATGACCGGTAGAAAGGGAACTACACACACACATTTTTTCTCTCTGTCAGAGTCTTGGCTCAGCAGACAGCTAACTATCATGTGGCCTAAGCGTGTCTTCCATTCCTCTTTTCTTTTTATCTTTTTTTATGTGTGCATGTCTCAGCGTAATCATACAGAATATACTTGTCTATGTGTGCCCATGTGCTTAAAGGTGTTTTCTTGTATGTGTGTGCTCTCCTGTGTAGGTGATTGTGTGTGTGTGTGTGTGTGTGTGTGTGTGTGTGTGTGTGTGTGTGTGTGTAAAGTGGTAGACATCAGATGCAGATGATTTCCTGTTGCTTCACTCTGACAGGCGACCTCATCATGCCTCCCTGGTTGCACTTCTCTCCCTCTGCTCAGTCACTCAGTGTCGATGCGACAGCGGTGACGCACTCACTTCTGCCTCCTCCTGCAATACCGACACCACGGAGCCTGCAAGTTCTCTGATTTAATTAAGTCCAGATATTATGTTCGAGCCAGAATATGAGACAATACAGTGCATGTTTACAGCGATGTCAATCAATTCATTGTCCTTTCAATATACCAATAAAGAAATAAACTTACGCACACACCGCATTCGGTAGAATCATTTGTCTCTTACTGTAAATGTGTTCAAATTCTACTAAATAAAAGGCTCGCAAATGTTCCCAGACCAAACAAGAGAGAAGTGGTTTCTTCTTAATGGTTAAGAACACTGGGACATTTCTTCCTTCATTTTTCATTTGTACATAAATTACGTGACTAAACGGGGATGCACAGAAAATGACCAAACCAACAAAGAGGGATCCTGATCAAAATACTTTGAACTGACCAAAAAACGTAAACACTTTTAAAGGAAACGAGACGAACTGACTGAACAACTCTCAGCTGGACCGCAACCGTCAATCATTCACTCACAACTGTGTTATTTGAACCAAAAGGGTCAAGGCTGGACAGGTAGGGATACGTGGTTTTACATTAGCTCAACAGTAGCTTCCACTACTCTCACACCACAAGTGTGAACTGGGACAACAATCCATTCATCGATGCAGAGACGAGGAGAAAGAATGTTGAACTGCACGTTTTCCAAGATGGAAAGTCATCCGTTCTTTGAAAGATTAAGACACAACAACAAAAAGAATGCGATGTGAGCACTGCAGGCACTGTGGTTGTCCCGAGGGGCTGCATCATGTCTTTTGGTGAGCGAGTGGAAATGTGGAACTAAAGCGCTGAAGTTGGGGTCAAACACACGTGACGACTGTTTTCACCAATGTGCACTTTTCTAGTCTTGACAGAAAGAAACGCACTCCTGAACAACCTAATACAGAGATAACACTTTTAGCGATATGTAGGCTTAAAGGAGTAGTTCAACATTTCAGGAAACATGCGTTTTCACTTTTGTTTATGCTGAGATGGAGATGAGAGGATCAAAACAACTATGGTGTCTGAGTATTAACTATGGAGCTACCGCTAGGAGGCAATTAGCTTAGCTTAGCAAAGGAAATAGCCATCTCCCAAATTCAAAATATATAAAGAACACCTGCCAGCACCTCTTAAGCACATCCTTTACAATGCTGTATCTCATTTGTTTATTTCAAATACAAACAGAAACTTTAAATATATGTACATAACATAATGTATGGTGTGGTTTTTATAGGGAGTTAGGGCTCCAGCTCAAGAGTGCACAGACATGAGTTCTTCTCATCGAACTCTTGCCACCCGAAATGTTGTTAAACTGAGCTCTCTACTAACCGCTGATGAAGTGGGTTATAAATCAGGAGACAAGTAATTCTATTCATTAAACACCACGACGATTTTATCTCCAGACTGTGAACACCAACTGACCCGGATTTGAGCAGACTCGGTTGGAATTGTTCTAATCAGTCGTCACACCTAAATTATTATAATCAGCCCAACAACCGCAACGCATGTCACTTCCCTAAGTTAGCAAGAAACACCAAATGTTTCAGCCATAAGCTTCAGTCTTCACACACGCACACACACACACACACACACACACACAATGATGTTCAGGATATGTTCTACATTGCTGTCAGAATCCTAATGTGAGTGGGCTATGCGCTGGGCCTTGTATTATCAGACGACAGGGTGACTGAACTCCAATGAACAGCACTCTGGGGAAACATATCAAACCCTTTCATGCAAAAAACATGTAAGGACAAACACACATTATGCTGCGTGTATCTGCAGATACAAGGGCATATGTGAGCACGCTGGGATTTAAACACTTATTGTTTAAACTCGGATATGTGCAACACACATGAGCAGGTACACGCATGGAAAGAGAGGGAGAGAGAGAGAGAGAGAGAGAGAGAGAGAGAGAGCGAGCACCCACTACAGTAGTATACATCTGTGTATGTGTGTGTGTGTGTGTGTGTGTGTGTGTGTGTGTGTGTGTGTGTGTGTGCTCCATATGTTGCTCTCTGGGAATCTGCAATAATAACAATAATCTGAGGACGTGAACTTTCCCCCAATTCCTTTAAATAGTTACAAGTTAATGGTTGATGAGTCTCTTGAGCCTCAAGAGCTTCCTCAGTGGATAAGGAGAAGGAGTGCTGCATGCTGTCAAGGCCTCATACACACACACACACACACACACACACATATACACACACAAATACAATGTATGTGCCATGCACATACATTGTCAGACTGACAAACAAATGTGTATGAGGACAAATGTGCACAGCATAAACGAAGCGTAGTTCGGGGCACTCCTTCCATTTATGACAAGTGGACAAAGTCAAAAGCTATCAATCTTTGTCTCACACACACTGACACACACACACACACACACACACACACACACACACACACACACACACACACACACACACACACACACACACACACCTCTCAGCCTGAAAGGAGCTGCATAGAAAACGGGCACGAGTGTCAGGAAGACAAGTAGGGTGACAGAAAGACAGACATGGAGCTAAAGAACTGATTCGACCCATACAATTGTCCTTTATGATGACGTCACATAGGTTAGTGATCACTTTGTGTGAGCGTGTTCTCGGCTGTGGGAGTAGTGTGTGAAATCGCAGCGGTGAAGATGTGTTTTGACAGAGGAGTGAGAGGAGGGCAGCGTGGTAGGAAGAGGGAGAGGTGCAATGTGGGAAGGGTCATACCCTGTTCCTCGAAGTGGAGAGGAAAAGACGGGAGTGTGCTGCCTACCGCTGCTGTTTAGCCGGACAATAACAAAACAACCCATGACGTGAGTCTCATTCACAGAATGTACTGTCAACACGTGTGCACAAAAGAAACGGATTTAGAATTGTCAGTGAAAAAGGAAGGCTCAATAAAGGATCAAAATAAGCAAAAGTGACGCGTCACCCCTTCCCATTTGACTGTCCAATCAACCGCAACTACACACAGTACACAACACTGAAAATCACTGAAATCTATTCTAAATGATCCGAATATAGTAAATGATAAGATTGAATTTAATGAATTTAATCAGAAGGAAAGCTACGAACGGTCTTTCTTCCTGTTTGATTTCCAAGATCATTTGGCGTTTAAACATTATTAGCCAATATTAAATTGAGGGGGCGGATTACGTACATCCTCCCTAACAAAACCTGAACTGGTGATGTCTCAAACAGGGCAACATCCAGTGAACCCACGTAGAACGCTGGGCACATAGAGTCTGAGTCAGTCTTCAGTTCCCAATAGAGACCAGAGAAGCTGCTGTTTGCTCCCACATCTTTCTAAAAGGGAAATTAGGACAGAGGTTGCTAGATATCCCCGCTGTCCGTTGACTAATATCTATGTTAAAGTGCATGGCAAAGGAAAACTCATCTTATTAGTGTATGAGTGTATATTTGTGTGGTGATGTGGTTTCACCTTTATTTCTTATTGTTAAGATATAATTGTACTTGCTTAAGTAATTGCTAAGATCTGGAAATAAGGTGACATTGTCACAACAAAGTCGGACAACAAACACGACCGATCACACCATCACACAGGTTGTAGAAAAGTTTAGCCAGTTTGCCTTAACCACTTTGTATTAAAACAAAAGGGTGGCCTGATAGCCGAGAGATTGGACGTATACCACATTGATGCATATGACCTGAAAAGCAAGCTCGGTTCATTTCCCAGCGGGCCGGGCTGCATGTCTCTTTACGCACATTTCCTGTCTCTCTCTACTGTCACTGTCCATTTCATTTCTTTTTCCAATATGACAATTAGTCTGTAACTTGGATGTTTACTCTGGACAGTTGGACGATCGCCTCATTACCAGATAATTGTCTGAATGCTAGTTTCTCATCTCACCTGACTTCATTTTTAGTTTCCAGATTACAGGAGTGATCTTGGTGAGTAAAATATTACAATATGATATACAAAACCCTTCTCTCAGTTGTAATAACCATAGCTATCCTTCTGCTCTTTTACGTTCAGTATAACTATAACTTCTTGTCTAATCAGGCCCAACTGACATTCTGTATCCTTGACGCAGTTGCAGAAAACCTACGATTGACTTCTGACTCAATAATTAAACTAGTTGCTAGCTGCCGTCCTAACAGACTGAGATCCCACAAAATGTCTAATGTTCACAATCCAAAGCTCCTAGTAGAAGAGGATTCAGGGAGTTAGGGCGTTACTAGACACGTTGTACACATGCTTTATTTGCTGAAGAAATGGCCAACAGAACAGAAACCACATCTTACATTTGTTGCTTTGACTTTTTCACTAATAAAGACAGCAACTGAAAATTGGCACCTAAAAAAACAACAGTGTGGATAGGAGACAATTTTAGAGAAATAGATGTTTGTAATTGATAATGTGTTGATTTGGCCAAACAGCCACACCTTACATTATAATGGGTTCTTCTCTCATGCAAACCTCGACTGCATTTACTAACTACAAAGTGTACACATAACATAAGACACCTTTTAGACAGCAGGTGTTGAGAGAAAATGTTATGTAGACTCTGTTAGCAGTACATTCAAATAAATAAGGAAAACAAATCTAAACTCATGCAACATACTCAACTCAACTGCCCAGAACAGTTTTGCTAAATAGTGAATATTTATGAATATTTTCCAAAATATACTTTTTTCAATAAAACAGTAGATGGATGTGAGATCTTACTACAATACTGCAACAAATACTTACATGTAAAGGATCCTGCTGCTAAGTTAAATCCTGATCCTCGTTCATTACAGTAAAATCAGTGGATAGATATAGGACGACAGAGATTGTACTATAAAGAAGAGAGGACATTGTGGTTTGCCAGAATACGATGGAGGCATGAAAGATTCACAAATAGAGCTGAATGTTTCATCAGCAAACTGATGTCAAAATAAATCCAATTCAGGAGCAAGAACATGATGCTAAGTAGACAGTTAATGTAAGTAGGCAGTAAATGGGTAAATAATGAGACTTGAAGTTAAGAATTACACCTAATTAAATACAAATCAATGAACTTAGGGGCTAAACTAAGTCAACACGATCTCAATGTAATTTGATCAAATGTAATCAAAGGTGAGCTTTTCAAAAACATTCACGAAAACAATAATAAAAGCTGAATTATAGTTCACAGACCAGGACGTAGGCGGTGTGGCTCCAGGCAAAAGCGGTTAACTGTCTGTGGGCTGAAAGCGGAATGTGTAACTCTCTCTATCAGTTTATTTACACAGACACAAATGTGCAGTTGAACATCTTCCTTCCTTTCATGCAGTGATTATGTTTAGCTCTCACAGAGGTTTTATGTGAAACTTTTTTAAAGCCACTGCAAACAACTGCTTAGAAGATTGACAAACTGTTGCTTCCGGTATTTTAAATTAACACAGATTTAAAAAAACAAAACTAAGATGAATCTTAAAATCCTGAATTTGGTCTTTGCACTACCTCAAACAGAGTGGAAGCATGTTGTCTGCAGAGACGTGCGTGCCGTGTGTGAGGGTCAATATAAACATAGCGTGGTATCTCGAGACACTCCTTTCATTTACGACAACAGAGCAAAGTCCATATCTGTGGAGGAGCCATTCACATGCTACACACACCTCTCTTTAGGAATTATATAACTTGGTGAGCAATGATTTTACTGGCTGGCACTCTGTCAACACTCTCAGTCAGGCAGTCAGACTTCACCGAACTCACGCACAGGTTAGACTAAACTCTCTACGGTCGGCACATGAAGGATCCCAACCGCTCGCTTGAGACACAGAGATGTAGCGCAGACCAAACAGTTATGCCCAATGCCACATCGTTTTCCTTATTAACATGAAAGTTAAGCAAATGACACTATATGTGGTGACACTAATCCGGATGAGCGTTGTTAATCAGAGAAACGACCTTTTATAACTTCTCCAAAACAGAAGTTGTTTCTCAACCACAAATTGATCATATGCTCCTCGACTCTAAAATAGCCAAGTTACATCACTGGTGACATTTGAACCTTTAATAAATTTAAAACCTATTTTATGATTCTGATACACATCTTAGAGTTTATAGCGTCAGTTTGATGGGTAATGTCCTTCTTACTTAATCATTACGGGACTGTCTGTAAAACCCTGTGACTCTTTTTTTTCAGGAAGTATGACTTTCTCTCTTCTTCTGTCTTTTAAGCGAGAGAGCATCTTATACTTGGCCATTGTTTATCTGATGTTTTCTTTTTTAATATATATTAGTTAATTCACATTTTTTACAGAGCTGTTGATTCCAACGAGCTTTATTATTACCATGTAGAAGACATAACGAATCTGTGCCGTGTTTTAGCTGATGTATTTACCAGCAGCGTGTTCTTTATGTACCTCTTCTTTACGCTGTTTTCACAAAAGCTGCTATAGATTGATTTTTTTTTTATCTCCCAGGCAGCGATTGGTTTTAAGTGCTGCCAATACACCGTTACAATAAACTTGCAGAGACTTTACCGATCACAGTGAACTTTGCATATAGATGTGTTATAGTGTGACGTTGTAGTGCCATCTGCACGTTCAGCTGCATGGCCAAAAATACTAAAAATCGGACTAAAATAAAAGCAGACGTAATGGTGAGGGATATGTATCTCAAGCAAATTCGTCATCCCTGCAAATTATGTTTTGAATAATATAATAAAACTATTGAAAACGAATGGCTGCCTGGAATGTAGGCGATGGTCTGCAGGAATGTTGAATAAGTTGACCAAACACAGGCAAAAAAACTGCATGATTACTATTGTCTTAATTATCCCATTAGGCCTGTGCACACCAAGAGCCAAAACATGCTTAAATTGATTTAATATGTATAAACTAAATAATTAGCTGTACACTTTCCCTGATTGCTCACCGTGTTGTCAGATTATTGACACAAAGTGATGAAGAAAGACTTCCTCGGCAGTGGTGAACAACACTGTCTGAGTCCCGTACAACACGCTGATAAGCTCTCTTTCCAAGTCCCATTATCATATCATAATAAAACAATATTAGGCCGGTTCACATCGGCTACCACGGAGCACACACGGCAAACCTCAGAGAGAAATCAGTGTTGGCCCCTGAGCTTGTGTCCACATTACTGCTGAGTCACGACCAATTCAAAAACACAGAACCGCTCGAGTGTTGTGCAATATCTTCAAATCCCTCACATGACACGGAGAATAAAGACACGAGAGAAGAATATACAGAATATTTACAGAATATGCTCAGCATGATAAACTCTTATAAACTACCTGAGAGGCAGTGAGACACAGACTGTTACCCACTCACCTGAGAAGCTCTGATGGTAAAACTCTCTGCCTGGTGTTTGCATGTCAAACTCACACTCACACTGTGGCCCCGCAGACACACTGTGGACGAACACCTGACTGTGTGCCAGTTGTCAGTCCTGTGACCGCCAACCCCCCCCCCCCCCCCCCCCCCCCCCCCCCCCCCCCCCCCCCACACACACACACACACACACACACACACACACACACAGACACACCCCCACCACCACCCATCTGTATGCCACTGCAAAAAAAAAGAAGGGTCCACCATAACAACATAAGACAATTTGAATAGGATGGATAAATCAAGAGTTTTCATGTTTGAATGTCTTTGTTTCAGCATCTTTTAGCTCAAATAATATATATTTTTGTATTATTTAATATCACTGGCAGACTGTGTAATATTCCTTTTAAAGCAGACTCAATGTTGACGGTTTAAAATGACTTTTTTTTAAAGGTGGTTTGCAGTGTGTTAACATCCAACCAGCAGCCCCACAAACACTCACACAGCGCGGAGAACCGTGAGCCGAGCGGAAGGTGACTGACTGACCTGATCCGTGTTTTTTTGAATGCGCAGAGCAGACACGAGCCCACCTGAAGTGTCCGGGGTTGGATCGACTTCCTCGGTCCTTCGTGTCAGCCTTTGCGGACCGTGGCGTCGTCTCGTCGCTTCCACGGGAGCGCAGTGTCGAAGCGGTCAGGTCCGTGTGCTGTGGAGGTTTCTGGTCATGCTGCTGGCGTCTCTCTCTCTCTCTCTCTCTCTCTCTCTCTCTCTCTTACTCTCTCTCTTCTCCCTCCTCTCAAACACGACTCGCCCGGTATCCTGAGGACACACGCGGAGGCATCAGATTACCGTTTAGCTCATAACACTGATTTATACAACTGTGGAACTCTTTTGTTTTAAAGCTGAATTTTGATTTCAAGCCCAATCAATTAAATTACTACTTATTTATTTCGACATTTGAGCTAGTTGAACTCCATACCAAGATTAGGGTGAAATAAAACAGCTGGAATCAGCAGCCGGCTAACTTAGCTTAGCACAAATCACTGGAAAGAGGGTGAAACCACAAAGTCTGTCTCTCACACAAAAGATGACAAATCAACACGGTGTATCTTGTTTGTTTTAACCGGAATGAAATATACAAAAGTCGAAACACGTCAGTTTAAAGAGTATTAGCCATAGCATTACTTTTGCCAACCAACAGAGACCCCCTTAAAGTCTTAAAGTTAACTAGATTTTTACATGAACACAGTTTTCAGGCTTTGTGCTAAGCTAGCTCCATATTTACATAGAGCCATATCACCTGACTAAGTCTCGGCTAGAAAGAAACTAAAATATTTAGCGTATTAAAGGTATTTCTCAAAACAGAACGTGGTTACCTGTGTATGAATGACTGCTTGTTTTCTGACTGACTGTATAAGGTTTAGTGGACTATTGCTGACATTACAGTCGCATCCCTCTCACCACAGTCACGCTAACACACATGCTATGGACTCATTTGGCAGGACTGAGTTCACCTGCTGAAAAACAGCAATAGTGGAGAGAGACAATGTGATGAATTCTGCATTTAAATCAGCCCAAAGTCAGCGGTGCAGGGAAACCCTTTGAGTGTTCATTCACTAACAGTTCGCTTAGTGCAGGACAGACTTCTTTTAATCATGCTACATCTCTACAGACTCTGTTGCTTTGAGGATCTTAGACTAACCCCAACCTAAACCTCACTCTATTTTTAACACTAAAACCATGCAGTGAAATCTACAGGCTGCTTTTTTGCAGACACAGTTTTTCACATTTTCAAACCCACTCATCTTGAAGTCACATCTTGTTATCTCGGTGTGTTGTATGTTTTAATGTAATAATATCATTCACATGAGGTTAGATCACAAATTAAAACGTTTAGCATTAAACCTGCTGGTGTCACTCGAGGCTCATTTACACATGAAACTGCAAAGGATGTGGCATCACACGAGTCCTGCTGGCTAAATATTCACCTGATAGGCTGACAGATTCTGGTCAGATTTGGTTTGAAGCTTCCGGTAGAATGCAGAGCAGCCCGGTGAATAACAGTTTCCGCAACCAAAAAGTTCAGCCAGTGAAGAACTCAATGTTCCTGTTTTTGTCAGTGTCACTTGACCAGCCTCTGACCTTCTGTCTGCTCCAGTGACTGCACGGTGGCTCGGCATGTCAACGATAATCATAATTCAGTCCGAATTTTTGAAACATTTTTTTTGATTCAGACTGAGAATTCAGGCACAATTGAAAACGAATGACTCTGATTGTGCAGCAGAATTCAGTGTAAAACAAATACAAATTAAGTGTGTGAACAGATACATGACAGTGACGCTTGTCAAAAATCTAAGTGAAGTTTAACTTCTGTGTCTTTTCAACCTAAAGCATTAAAACACTAAAGATATGAAACCCCACTCTTGTGCGATCACTTTTTTTCAAAAGCAGCAAAATCGACGTGTAGTTCAATTATGCTACTTTCACTCTTCTTAACAGTCAGCTTGACTTCAGCTGCCTTTGATCTGTCATAACTCTGTACTGTGAAGTCAGACAGCTGGCACACTTTGCTTACAGACCTACACACACACAAACACACACACACACACACGCATGCTCTTGCTCTTTCTCACATGTATAACAGTCCTGCCCACGCAGAATTTATTTGTGCTGAACTAGAAAAAAATGATGGTATCTGGTATCTGAACACGTTCATCATCTAAGTGCTTGTGTATCTTTACAAGACTCTCCTACAACTGTCATGACACTGGAGTTTTCAGGCCGAGGAGGGGAACAAGCTGTGGTGACAAAAATCAAACCCTTCAGCACTGGTGCGTAACTCCAGGATTTCAGTCCCATCCTCATATATGTATATATATATATATATATGTACATATATATATGTATATATATATATTGGAAAATATAAGAACTGAATCTGGATGTCATAGTGTTAAATTAAGTGCACTGATTGGTCGTTCCTCCCAACGTTCATACTTTCTTGCTCTCAGAGGCCCCAGTTGGTTGGGATGAGCACCAAGACAAACAGGGTCTGGCCTGTATAGGCTTGCTTTGGTGCGTTAGCCGCCCACGTCCACGTCCCTACGAGCAGTGAGATGTTCCCACAGATCTCTGCTTTACTGATCGTCCCATGGACCAAGAACTGAGAGCAAAGCGTGTTTCCTCTGTCTTTGTTGAACGTCGATGCGTATAAATTGTTTGTGTGAGAGGATCAGGGAATATGTTTCTCATCATCAGTTTATACTTTTCGCCTGTTGTAGCAACATAGTTGTGTTTCACGTGTATATGTCGTGTGGTTTGTGTTACTGCTGTAATGCTGTTAGAAGCACATATTGAAAGTGACCCGTTCCTTTAGCTTTATTTAACTGAAAAAACGTGTGACATTAAAGGTTGGACATTAAATAATTTGAAAAGAAGAACTTAAAAAAAAAAGGTAAGCAAAAAACACACATAGGCATTCGGAGAAAACTGAGTTAATGTGCATAGAGCTGCATTATTCTCATAACCGGCTCAAAGGGCCATGTTAATTAAAGGGAGACACAACAATAATGCACTTAAATTAACTGATTTATTCCCAAAGAATATACCAATTCAAGTGCAAAAAGAGCTAATTAGATGTGGATGGCAGTCTCTCCGAGAGGTCTAAGATGGCAGCTTTTATAGTGACTGGAAGCATTGGTTCTAGTCAGCCCAAGCGGAGGGCCCCAAGTACATGAACCTGAGGTAGAGCAAACATGGCATGACCAATTCTGTATTCTGTACCAATACAGAACATTTCCACATGTATGTAGTGCCATCTGCTGGCTAAGTGCAGGTAGTTCACCCCATGACTCTATTAAGGAGCATGAGACTGTAGGTCTGAAAGTTTAACAAATATTCACAACTCCTTGAAAATGGCTTGTTGACGCCACAGGACTTTCACAACAAGCTGCTATATTCTGCTCGGATCAAGTCTTGATGAGCCAATATCCCATCATTTAAATATATGAAGTCAGCTCCGAGGTGAATTGCCACAACAGCAACAGATCAGTCAAACAATATCTGTAATAAAAGGATAATTTTAAATGATTTTATGGTTGTGTTAGACTTTGTAAGACTTAAAGTACGATGTTCCCTTTCCCCCCTCTATAATATCAATGAAGTACCTGGTGAGTTAGTCAAAACTGTGACATTGCAGCTAAATGGCGAGAAAGTAGCAACAATCACTAATTTTTGGACTGAACTTCAAGTTTGTTCTATGACTACAAAGTCATTGTTGCCTTTGTAGTTGCACAGAATATTTCTAAGCAGGAGGAAACCCATTCAAGGCATCCTCCACCTGCCCTGCTGATGTGCCCTTGAGCAAGAACACAGAGCAAACAGAGCTGTCACTAACCTTACACTGTGAACTCGCCATTTGGCCTCAATAAAGCATTACAATACACCAGTGTTGCTGTCAAATAAAAGATCTGATGACTTCATTGGGAGGAAATCAATTTTGTATGGCCCGAAATCACGAGTTTGTCTCAGAGAGCTCGACAAGCAGCTACAACGAGCAGAAACAGCCTCACACATGCACACAGACATTACAAGTATAGACCTACCTGGTGTCAGTTCAACCTCAGTAAATCAGTGACCTTAGATCTTAAATATACTGTATGGCCTGTACTTTAAAAGCCATTATGCAGTTGGGTCAATAATGGCATAATTATATTGATTCTGTCAACACACTCATAGTCATCACAGAATGTCTGAAAATGAAAATAGACACTCTAAACGTCTGAGCAAAAACCCTCAGTTTATAATACAAACGGTCTTTAAGCCTCACCGAAATTCTTACTTCTGAGATACTTTATGTACTGTATCCTACTTATCCAATCATGACACCTAAAGATGTGTATAAGACTGACATGGAGAGGCAGCTGTAGTCCTCACCTCTAGCCAACAGCTTAGCAGACACATAGTTGAATTATGCTTTTTCTGTGACTTATATTTTTTAGACCCGTAAGAGGTCTCATATCGCTAAATGTCTCATTGCAGTCTCAACATGCAGTTTTTAGCATTAATAGCAGCTACACGTATTTGCTATATAAATTCATTGGGTACTCAAGTGATTCAGTCCATTAAGTTTAAAGGGACTTGTGAAAGAGAGATTCAGCAAAAAAGAATCAAAACTGAAGCAGTAGAGTCCGACATATCCTGACTTTTTGTTTCTGGAATGGATCAAGCTCCAAAAACACAGAATCCTACATTTCCCACAATGCAACTTAATAGGATCTTTACCTTATACCCTCCCTGGTTGGTAAGTAGTAGTATCTTTCCATGCTCCCGGTTTGTAACATGACGGATCAACTGATCTTAATTAATGTGTGAAATCTATGTGGCTCTTTGAAGAAAACGTTGTCCCTGAAACAAAAGGCGCAGACATCAGCATGAATCTTACTTGGTGAATAAGTGGAATGACAGAACCACATCTTTATTATTTATCTGTACAGAAAAAAACCGTCATCAGTCACCAGATCATGCAAAGCAGTATCGCGTTACAAATAAAAACACAATGCAAAACAAACAATATATACTGTACCATAAATATGGAGCGTCAACAAACAACAAATCAATCAATATATTACAAAAAATAAACTCCTGAGATGACACTTACATACATACAAAATACAATATGTTATAGTTTACTTGCAACATAGTACTGGAAATGTATAAGCAGACAGGTTGATGCGGTGTTGAGATTTTTATTTCTTTTTCTTACACGTATGAACTTGAAATGCAGCAGCTCAACTGAAACTGACCAGCCGAGGTACTGGGTTCATTCCAGGTTGCCTTAAATTCAGTCCCACAACACAAACAGGATCAATCACGGAAACCAACAGTTTAAAATGGCATATTAATCTGGAGCCCAGCGTCTGACTGCAGCAACCTGGAAAGTTGCGACTGAAAGAAATCTTAAAGGGAATGTAAGAGTTAGGTATTTAACAGATACACAGGTCCTGTATGTACGGTCATATTTATATCTATAATAGGGTGACAGCGCTCAACAGTCATGTCGAGGTGTTATTGCACTACTGTCTCAATGTCTTTTCATGAGAATAATCAACAAATTACAATACCGTTGAAAGATCTACACAGAGGTGAAACAAGAAATCACCAGTCACAGCTACAGACATGAATCTGTTTACTCTGTGAAAAGCATTCAGTCACTATTTAGGATTGATTTATTCAGTGTGGGGCACAATCGGCCTGATCCCAAAGCTGCTAACAACAGTTGCAATCCTTGCCCGACTTAATCAAACACTTAACGTAAATGAATGAATTTCCAGACGTAATCGATCCAGGTCTGCACAGCTAACACGTAGCTGAATTGAAAACATGTTCACAATAAGGCTACAACATCTAGAGAGAGAGAGAGAGAGAGAGAGAGAGAGAGAGAGAGAGAGAGAGAGAGAGAGAGAGAGAGAGAGAGAGAGAGAGAGAGGGAGAGGGAGAGGCGACGGAGTGCGAAACTCAACACTGATAGAGCTCCCTTCTTCTCCAAAAGTCACACCGAACCACTTGGAGGAGCCATGCATAACAATTGAACACGGATGAACATACACATATTTCCGACTCCCTCACACGACAATGAACTTCAAGGCTTGTAGACAAAAAAAGGGGGGCAGCACTGACGAGCTCAGTAGTCCGTAGCCAAGGACCAGAGACACAACAGCTGGATTTACACAGGAACGAATTCTTCAAGAAGTAGTTTTCTTGACGCACGTAGTTTCACTTACGGACCAAAATTGATTCACTGGAGGGGAAACCATCAAATGTCAACTATCTGACTATTTTTTTAAAATATGTATAAATCCAGCCACTGAATGAAAGAGTTATGTCACTGACAGAGGTGGATTGGAAAGTGCTACTAGATTTTGTTTTATCATTGGCTTATCTCCCTTTATAGTTATATTTGTTTGTATTCATATACTGTATATATATATATATATAAATAAATATATATACTGAATGTACATCCCATCTAAAGTCTTGAATATTCTACTTTTATATACTTCATAAAGAGTTCATTAAAGTGTGCTCTGGGAAAAATAAATATCTTGATATTCTATTCTATTGTATTCTATTCTTCTCTGATCTGCTGTATGGCCGATATCAATGACGTAACTCCTTCGGTCCAATTATTCTGGCACAGCTTCAGTCACTGAACGTCCTACCCAGGAGGCCTCACTGTTACTCACACAGAGAAGCTGAGGATGGAGGAGAGGAGGGACGGGGACGGAGGGAATACAGTACAGTTAACACACAAAGTTTAATCTCAGACTGGTTCACATTTAATGTCAATCAAGTCATCACTGGCTAACGGTAAAAGGGTGGGGGGGGGGGGGCAGAATCAATAAGGGGCTGACTACGGTTAGCCTGTGTCTAGTCAGAGAAAAGGCTGGCGAAGGACTTTCGGAGGTTGCGAATGGTCTCGGCTTTCGCCTCGTCTTGGCCGTCGCCTCCGGTGGTTGAGACCCCGCGGAAGAAAGTGGAGTCGCTGAAGGCGTTGAAGGCATTGGTCAGGGACTGGGACTTACTGGGAGGGGAGGGGGAAGGAAAAAGAGAGAGGGGAGGGCAAGAGGGAGAGTAGGTAGGCAAGGTAGGATGGGATGCAGGGAGGAATGAAGGAGGAAGAGTTAGATGGAAGAGTAAGGATGAAGACAAACAGGGAAATATGGAGGGCAAAAAAGTTCACAAACACAATATTTGTGCAACGATCTTTGAAAACATTCCAAAATGTTAACATTGTACTTTAACCACCCTATTTATCAAACATATGCAGTATATGAACATGCAATAGTTAACGTTGTGACAAATACACCAATAAACACAACAGACCATATAGACAGTAATAACTACATTATTAAATATGTATATACTGCGTATCAATGCTAAATAGGGAGGATTAAAATAAAGTGTTAATTTAATCATTTCAGCAACTACCACTTCGACCGACACACTAAAATAACACCATTAAAACAAAACTTCTATTGATAATTAATTGGACGATTGGAATTCCATATATTACCTTTCTACAGAAGAATGGATTTAGACATTTACTTCTGTATCCTAAACACAAAGAATGGCCCATTGAAATGCACGTCTTTGCATTATCAACAGTGTGTCGATAGTGCGGCTCTTACTTCAGCAGAGGATGGGCCTTTTGCTGGGATCCTGGCTGTTCTTCCTCAGGGGCCTCTCCCTCAGCGGGGGCCGCGGCAGCTTCAGCCGGTACAGAATCAGGGCTTTGGAGGGGAGAGGCCGGTTTGGCCTGGGGCTGAGCCTTAGCTGGAGACTGGACATTGGGCGGGGACTGGCTGACTTTGGCTGGGGACTGAACCTGTGCTGGGGACGCGGCAGTATCTGAGGCCTGAGTGAGTGCTGAGGCAGGGGCTGCGGGCTGGGGTTTGGGTGAAGCTTTGAGGGGAGGAGGAGGGGTTTGCGGCTTTGGCTGGAGCTGCGGCTTTGAATTCCTGCGCATCGGAGGGATGGGCTTTGCAGGTGGTGCGGGTTTGGGGGGCAGCTCTTTTGGTTTGCCAGGAGCTGGGGTTGGGGAGCCCTGAGGCTGGGGCTTGGGCTGCTCTGTGGTAGGAGCTGAGGCTGAGGGAGAAGCTGGGACGGGAGCTGAGGCTGCTGCTGCTGCTGCTGCTGCTGCTTTGGTTGGGGGAGAGCCTGGAGCTGCAGGCGCAGCTGCTTTCGCTGGGGATGATGGTGAAGCTTTGGCTGGGGTGGAAGCAGAATCTGGGGCTGACTTTGCGACGGATGTGGCTCTCATCATTGGGGGGGGAGGCCTCGGCACTGGAGGCCTTGTGACTGAGGCGGCCCTCTGGACTGGGCCCTTCTGAGTCTGAGCTGGACCTGGACCAGGTTTTTGGGCCTGGCTGGGCTTTGGTACCGGTTCAGATGCTCTCTTAGCTGACTCTGATGATGACTCCACACTCTGTGATTTCACTGGGGCACCTAAAAGATTCAAATATAATTACGTTAGATTATAGTTCCATGGTTATACAACACATGGCAAGACAAGCAAAAAAGCAAAAGGAGAAGTAAAGGAAATACATCAAGAAGCATCATTATTTCTTAGATATAGCACCATGTCTCTTAGTGCAGCAGTAAGAAAACCAGGCGCCTGCAACACTCACTTAAGACCAAAGCACAACATGATACCGATAACGAGCTTGAGTCTGGACATGCCCATTCGCATAACAACCTCTTGCATTCCTAGAATCCCTGACCAACTCATCTGTCAAGAACAGACTGGGGCGAAGCAGGCTCTGAATGTTTGGACCGCAATGACCAGCAGGGGGCGGCAGATCAACGGCTAAGAGAAGGTGTGGTGACGAGCCTATCATGCCAAGTGTTTCTTGCTTTTATGCACAATAATACATGTGACCATTCGGAGGTAGTGTGGCTAAAAAAAAAATATATAGTAATAATAATCAAAGGGGAAAACATGAGAATGAAGTAAAGTAAACAACAAAAGGAGATATGATACAACCACAAAAAGGATACTGGCCTCAAACAACTCAGTGACTCAAACACATGCAGCAAAGCTACCCATCATGCAGCACAAAAGAAACAAAGGATTCCACATGCGGAGTAGGAAGTGACGGGGCAGGGATGAGTTTCCAGTGGCTGATAATTCATTTTCCAGGACGCAGCAGGATTATAGCTGGGTGTGTAAATGATATGTTATTTAAAGACAGCTTGGAAAATGTATATTAATTAGTGTTATGAGTTGTCGATTAGTACTATATACATTTAGATTTTGGACTTTAATGACATTATATAAATGATCACTACAAAACCTTCATGAAAATTCATCCCAGACAATCTCAGAGAGTCTTTACTGTCAGGCCGCTCCAGTGACTGGCTTACGTTTTAATTTGTCACAAAGCATCCCAATGGTTGCTTGGGACTCACGACACATAAAAACCAAAGAAAATACCATTTGTACAAACATATTTAACTTGTATAGGACAACAGAGTAACAATTTGCTTGGATACAAAACCTTGAATTACTAAAGCACACACTCCACGCCACGCATTATATTAGTCACTTGCCAACGATGCCAACAAATTGGTATTTATCATGTGTTTGTTTGTTTATCACTCATGAAAGATTGAGACAGAGAACAGATTAATATCTGTAGTCACATTGTGTATAAAGATCACTAATTCAGTGATTTGGATCCAAGCAAATTAGGAAATTAACATGCAAAGAAAGAAACAATGCTTATTTTCCTTGAAACTCTTCATTAATCCCATAAGAAGGTTTTATAATTGACAAGAAACATGTATTGTGTACCGTAGAGTATAAAGCCACTTATAACAAAGAGTTATGAAAGTTACATTTATAACAAAAGACAACACCCAGCAGTTATCCACAAAACATTCAGATCCTGCAATGGGGGCTTTGTAGCTTGACAGAAGAAAGAATCTCTGCGTGTACCATTAACTGATGCACACCAAAACAATGTACAGAATTTAAAGATAAAAATGGATTCAAAAGTGAAGCTTTATTCAGTAAGACGGAAACGCAGCCGATCTGTAGAAACATGTTCATCTGTCTGCCTGCCTGAACCACTCATCTGATCTACTTCACACTGCTCCGGTAACTAGGGAGCGCTTTTGTCGCAACATGATCAATTTTATTAAACTTCTAATAAACACGTGAAAAGCGCTCTGTTCAGCAGCGGGGGCGGGGCTTCATGGCTCTGCAGACTGAGTCCAGCATGTCGTCCGCAGCGGGCAGACCGCGGCTCATTGAGTCAACACGAGCGGATGGTCAACGGGAAGCAGAATTGAACCGCAGCGTTTTCACCGATGTGACCGTGACTAAGCCGCTACGTGGGTGTGTTTTCCCCCCCCGTGGTGTAAGACTTGATACTAACTTAAAACACTAGCATTACCACCGGAAAATAACATTTGCTAAGTAATCCCTTGCTCTACTTCATAACCTATTATTACCTTGCTAAGTGTATGTATGCTAAGTAGTAAGGGTACAGTGAGTTTCTCGTATTTAAACACCATAATGAATGTGTCGCTGTTAGGGCCTCTTTTAGTTGGGTAAAGTGCGGTAAAGTGAGCCCCTGGAGTCTTTACCATGAACTACAGTATATTTCACTGTTTCCGACCGTTAGTTGCTGCAACTTCGGTCTGTGACGCAACTTGTATTGCCGAGTTCCCAAGGAACCGTAGTGTCGGAGCGAAGTTGTTCACCACAGGCCTAAGCATTCGCCCCGTTCTGAACAGGCTTGTTTTGAATGGGCACTGCACGAGACTCTAACAATTCCTGTCGAATATAAAAAAACAACCAGCACACACACACACACACACACACACACACACACACACACACACACACACACACACACACACACACACACACACACACATAAGGAACACCAACATTTTCCACATTCATGCAAAATGAGAAAAAAAACGGAATTCAAGATAATGAACAAACATGCACACATTTACACATTGACAGTACAATAATAATGGCTTTGTTAATTTACCGTTTTTTTTTACATGCTGTTACCACTGCTTTTAGTTGTCACATTTAGTTTGAACACATCTGCCCTGAGCACACACTTCACCACACTAACACAGACACTATGGTTGCAGTTAAACTTAACAGGCTGGCTAAATGCGCTGTACTGTACATTTGCTTGTAACTTAAACAGAGACAAGGTCTTTCTCTTTTCTCACACAATGTTACCTTCAAGGAACAGAGATACGGATGCAGATCAAATACAAACTGCTCTTACTCTGAAGGTTATAGTTTGACATTTTGGGAAATGCATTCATTTTCTTGCCATGAAGTTGAGGAGATGATTGATACCACTCTCATGTCTGTATGGTAAATATATAACTACAGCACATCATCTAGTTAGCTTAGCTTAGCACAAAGACTGGGAACAGGGGGAAACAGCTAGCCTGGCTCTGTCAAAGGCAACCAAATGCGCCTACCGGCATTTCTAATTAACAGGTTGTATCTTAGTTTCATTTTCATTTTTATTCTAAACAAATTCTTCTAGTTAAGAAAACTGTTCCCGTTGAGTTATTCTCTAATGGCAGTGTTTACTTTGAGTGAGACATTTTTCAAATACTGGATAAAATCTCTTAAGAGGTCTGAGAGTGAACTGTACCATCACTGATTCAGAGACTGTTTCCTAGACTTGCTTTGGGCCTACACTGGCAACACTTGTATTACAATGGACAACAGTGTTCAGACAACCTTGAGGTTGAGGGCGCTGGCCGGAGGTCCTGTTCGGATCTGACAGTCCTTCCTTAAGGGCAGCACCCTGAGGGACAGGGAGGGGGTGGGAGAATGACAGAAAGAAAGTAAAACAGAGAGAGAGAGAGAGAGAGAGAGAGAGAGAGAGAGAGAGAGAGAGAGAGAGAGAGAGAGAGAGAGAGAGAGAGAGAGAGAGAGAAGGCAAACATGGTTAAGCGGGTTCTGGTAAACTGAAAAGTGATTTTCCTGCAGACAATAACTGAATTTGCCTCTCTTTATATACACAAGGACAACTGAAGCAAATTATGTATGAGCATGTGCCATTGTAGCTATTCATTTTGGGACATCCATTATAAATACATGGGTTTCATTCATCATTCTCTACCTGTTGGGGCTGCACAGTCGTTGGCTTCTGGCCTTGAGGGGAGCGGGCAGGTGAGCGGGAAGCACTAGATGACCTGGTAGCCAGAGCTTGGCTCAGCTTCGCCAGCACCACCTCTGAGATGAGCTGGCGGTCCTCTGCCTGGTGATCACCAATCAGCTGCATAGATGAACCCACAACCTGGACAAAGAGGACACGGGCATTAGAAATTGTGTGCCTTTTTTAATGACAAGCCTTGTAGGCTTTTTGGGGATACTGTCAGAAAGGTTATCTTTTAAAATATATGTTTATATGTGAATGGCAATTATGGCATTTCAAATTGTGGTCATCATCGTTATTTTCAGTAACCCAAATGTTTTTATTTTGTCAGGCTGGTGCTAAATAAGACAGACGGCGATATTAGGGCAACAACCGCATCACTGTAAAAAACAAAACACTTTTCCAGTGGAGATGACTCATGGGGAGACATGTTTTTCACATCTTTCCCACTTTAGTATCTAATCGACCTCCAAACCAAACTACTAAATATTTCATTCTGACAGTCAGCCTACTTCAAAGTGTTGACTGCAAATTCATGACCAACTCTGAGCGTGTTTATCGACTGTCTTTATCCATATGTGCAGTATCACTGTCTGCATTTGAAATCCACAATTTTGCCAAAAATGGACCCGGCTGACCCAGCTTTTCCCATGGATGCGGGGGCTGAGATGACCCACACCACTCAGTGGCTCTGTACTTACTGCCAACCACATAGAAGCAGCTCTCTCTACAGCACTCCATCTTGTGTCCTACAAACCCTGGCTCGTCAAGTTGCTCCTCGAGCTGGCACAAATCTTGGTCACTCAACAGCTCAATCCTGCTTCTGCTCCTACTTCCAGAGCTACCCACTCTGTCTGAGTCTGAAACTGAATAGTCTGTGCATGTGACCCCTAAACCTGTCAAGTCACATGCACACCAGCTCCATGTTACAACTTTGGGCAATAAGCTGGTTATCCACCACATGACCAGCTGTGTCACAGTGCATTTGGGTCTTGCTTTTGGTTGCCTCGGGCCAGAACTGTAATAGGTGGGTAAAAGCTTCCCCACTGCTCAGTTTAATAGTTCCAATCTTTATAACACCATATGTTCTGTGTAATCTCCCACAGTCCTTGAAAGCTCTTTTCTTAACTGTTTCTTCAGTGACAATGATGGAATCAGATGGAGTATTTAGCAATGTTCCATACTGAGACGTGACCACTTGACTTTTAGGAAAGGTATCATTACAGCAAAGCACACTCCAACAATGATGTGCTACTCACAACCATTGTGGTCATGACTTCAAGACTGAAGTCTACAACATGAAACCAATATGCTGAACGTTTACTGGAAAGTGAAAGACAAGTGGGAGGAAATTGTAGCTGAAGAGAATAAATACTGAGATACGTGGACGATAGAGGATAGCCATACTTACCCTGAAAAAATCACCAGATGTTGGTTATCAAACTCATGATGTGTATTCAGATTAGATTCAATCAGTTTATTCCCAGCCAGATAATATCAGGCGCTAGCAGTGAAAATTAGGCCAGACGTGCGGAATTTAAGACTCAAAGACCTTCATTAGTATTCCAATAAAACTGCCCCAGGCTGAACATGGTGAACGTTATGCAGTGATAATATGGCAGCTGCAAAATAAGAGTTATGTGACTTATTGTATTTACTGCCTTGTGAACTGTTACAGCGATAGACAGATCATTTTGAGTTTCCATCCATCCCTCTGTCGCTCTCTCTCCCTCCCTTCTTTATGCATTTTCCTCACCTCAGTAATGTAGTCATTACCATCCTTGCCACAGATGGCTTTGACGGCGCAGATATCCAGTCCTCCGCAGATTTCTGAGCAGGTATCAACCCACAGCTTATACCTGTCACATAGAGAAGTTAGATTAGGTACAACAAATAGAGTACCACTACTATATGTACAATAACTGTTTTGCTGAGTTGCTATTAGAGGTCAACAACAGTTGCAGGTATTTAATAATTAAATTGTTTGTATAAAGAACTGGGAGTGAAAAGATAACGTGTCCTGCTTTACACCATCTTGCTTACCAAAGTAAAACAAATTAAGTTTTGTTCGAGCACACAGCACACTGCTTTTTCAATAATATTGACTTATGTATCACTTTGGCGCTGTAAGTCAGAGCCAATGTTGCTCTTGAGGGCTGTAAACCCCACTGTAAACCTGTTACAGAGCCTCTCTAGCTCGGGGCTGGGCCGGCAGAAGCCCATAAAGGTGCTGCTGCTGCTGGCTTGGGTGTAAAGGGCTCCATTGACTTGCTGTCTGGAAAACTGAACACAATAAAACCAGGGCAGATACAGGCACATCAATAATTACACCCACATTGATAATGGGACTGTACTACAGCAGAGAAATATACTACTTTGCACTGTGTTGCATAATTCAGGTATTCAGTATTTATGTATCAATTTGTAGCTATTCTTTCAGTGGTGTTCCACACAGACATTGGTGCAACAACAACACTCAATTCTCTTATATCTGACAAAAGACCTTTATCACAGTTGCACTGTTTTGACAAACAGAAAAGAAACTGTTGTAATTTAACATTTATGGCTGCTCTGTTTCATTTTTGGTGTCTCTGCAAGCCTTGCAAGTGAGCCAGCATACATTATTAATGTATTTATTCACACCTGCTGTGAAAGGTCAAAATACATGCTTTGCAGTAGCCATGAGCAGAGCAGCTCAATGTAAAAAAGCAGAACATGTCCTTCGCCAAAGGAAAAATAAATGCCACTACAAACTAAAACTGATTTCCAAACATCAGTGTGTTTACTCATGTGAACTGGTTTCAGCTCAATGAATCCGCTATGAGAGCACATTGTGACTAACTGTGACATGTGCGACACGAGGACAGCCTGAGCGTCACTAATGCTGATGCGGCGCTCACTTGTCAGTCATGGCTACTTGTTCCAACATGGCTGATCCGGTGTTGCTCTTCCAATTACCAGAGATGGATGTTCGCCTGGAAAACAAGAGGAAATTGGGCGTTAAATCATTACATACTTTCACTTGTAGAAATTGTAAATAGAGGGAAGAGAGACTTCGACGACGCTGTAGCAGGAGGGGTGGGGTGACAGCCCAAGCTGTCAGGTAATAAGCCAGTATGCAGGCAACATGCACAGCTGCAGGTTATCAGGCTGATTAGACTCCGGGTAAATTGACTCGTTACTTTGGTTTGTTTTACAGTAGATGTACAGGTTTACACACAACGAATCCAGGACTATAACACACACCCTGTCTAATTCATTCAGTTAAGCACTTAACTCCCTGGTAATCCTCAAGCTATTTGTTTATAACAACGTTCTAGTGTTGAAATGTCTTCATTAATTAAAAAGTAATCCTGTAAAGGATTGCTAGAGACATAAGGTGTGTAAGAGTGTTAAATTTTTTGTTTGTGGATGCAAGTTAAAGCATTTGTCATGTTTTCCCTCCTCATGGCGCTGTGGCTCACTGTTACTATGAATAAATAAAGACACAAAGATGAAAACAATTGTGAAATAAAATTAGCACACTCTCACATTATGGTGCAGCACCCCGAGGTCAGGTATAGTGCATGGCAGCATATTCTTTGCTATTTGAGTGTTTTGGTGACTAGAAATTAGGAGGATTACTGATGAAGTTGTCTTTGTGCGATTTAAGAATCTGAAATTTTAAAAGCAGGGCTCTGAATGGGACAAGGGTCAAATAACGGTCCAAATAGAGGTCCCAAGAGAAATGAAGACTAATGAAGGAACCTTACATAGCCACCTCAACTGCTTCAACCGTACTGCTTTAAACATGCAATCAAGTCATGGCCAAATTTCCAACTTGTGAAGCCAGAAGATCTTACAAGTGTTGCACTTTGCTAGAAAAGCTTGGCCTTCAGCTGTTGTGGTCATGGATTGGGAAAAGGAAAGAGACGCCACAACTGATGAATGCTATATAATTCTCTGATTGTTCAAGAGACAGAACCACTTCAGCTGAGGAACTCCCACAAAAACACATTTGTCCATCAAAAATCAACTGTGATTTGATTACTGTGTGGTCAGCGCAGTAATCACAAATCACAGAGTTTGGTAGGTGCCAGTCTATGAGATGTTTCAGTAGCCTATGTGTAAGATGAAATTGCTACACTTAAATGCAAATATCATTTTTTATATTTTTTTGTTTTTTGTGTCTTGTTGTTAGTAATATGAAAAAGTTTCCAAGCAATAGGTTTTAAACATATGGCTTGATCTGCATTGTATAGGTGGCAGGCTGCTGAAGACCAAAGGTATGTAGGGACACATTTATGCATCAAAGGGTTAAATGAGGACTTTACATTTCACTTTGCCAGGTTTACGCTCTATTCTATGTTTCAAACTCACAATGTTCATCTTGTACAGTACCACACATGAAAACAAATAGTAGCCTACATAAAAGAAAAATCCTAAATAAGAACAACACTCACATGTATGCTTTGTAGTCAGCTCCGATTTTCTGGACCCTGATGTCGTACTTGGCGTCTATAAATGGCTCCGTGGTGCAGTAGGTCTGAGTGATGGCCACCACACTTGCAATGTCCTGGAAGTCACTCACATTGTCCACTTTGACCTACAGAGGAACAACACATAAGAAACACATGTATTTAAGGTAAAGCTAGGCTTTATGTCTTATTTTTCAATACAGAAATAATTTCTCGTTAAATGTTATCATTTTTAGAATAAGCTCATCAACAGTATTGTATTGTATGCACCATAACTGGGAGTACCCACTGAGTGGAACGTAAGCGAGACGTGAGTGTCAAAGCAAGGTGGAAACTATTTTGTACAGTATTTATCATAAAGAAAGGTGTCTTTCTTCAAATAGATCAGTGAAACAGATACAAGAGACATCTGTAGCACAACACAGGTGTGTAGGAGATGAGATGTTAAGATAAAGGAGGGCAAAAAGGAACAGGCTGACAGGCGGCGGCCCGGTTAGACAGAGCCAGAGGACAATAACATATCAGATATCAGATTGAGCCGTCCAAGGGAATGACGTGTGGAGGATCGATGAGGAGTGATGGAGAGAGGCTAAACACTTCACTCTGATCTCACCCAGAAAATATTAACACAGCTGTCGATCAATACCAGCACAATGAGAGGAGAGAAAAAAACGACTGAGGGAGAACGAGGAGAAAAGGATGTGCTGCAGTCATGAGAGGAGGAAAGGATTGAGAAAGACAGATAAAAGGAAGAACAGAGGGCAGATATTAAAGGACCAGTGTGAGGATTTAGGGGGATTTATTGGCAGAAATGGAATATAAGATTCATAACTATAAAGGTGCACTCAGTAGGTGTGTCTGCAAAGACTGCTGTCTTTAAAGTGTCGTCAAACCGACTTCATTCAAACTCAAAAACAAGCGGTACTAACCTTATACAAGCATAATAATGGACTCAAAGCCGTCGTATAATACACTTCATACAATCGTGCCAAAACACAAAGGAAAACTTCCCCAAGTTGTAAGCCCGCTTAGCTGCGGCTGAGTGGCGGCGAGGTACGGCAGTGTGTGCACTGGTAGTTCTGTTAGCTGTTAGCCAAACACACCGTCCAAAACGATAACAGTGTTGAAATTGTTTCTGCCCCACTTTGTCTCTGGCCGCAGAGCAGCGGCTGGGGGTCAGCGATGCCTTCAGCTGTGTTATCACTAGTCGTCCCTACCAGCCGGGGGCCGGTTAAGAGTAGGAAGTGAGGAGCCGGCCGGCAGTCAAAGGCAGTATAAAACAGGTAATAAAAGGTGTTTTTACAAAGTGTAAGTCACTGCAAGCACGAGAGATCCTTGAGCATGCAGCCATAACTTGGCACCGCTTAATAATATGCAGTTTGCTGAAAAGCAGCCATGGACAGACACAGAGGGGCACACTCACTCAGTCACTCAGTCATGGACCAATGGACTCGGATACGAACGAACACATAACCTCTCCCCAGACGTCTGTTTTCATTCGTGTAAAATCACCTGAAACTAAAAATGTGGTGTTTTTCCTTAGAATGAGGCATTTAAATCTACATGGGGAGCGGGTTTTCTTCACTGAGTCCGCCATGTTGCGCTGCCATGTTTCTACAGTAGCCCAGAACA
This sequence comes from Pholis gunnellus, assembly GCF_910591455.1. Classification (NCBI taxonomy): domain Eukaryota; kingdom Metazoa; phylum Chordata; class Actinopteri; order Perciformes; family Pholidae; genus Pholis; species Pholis gunnellus. The sequence continues at coordinate 11,728,058 of NC_136529.1, read as the reverse complement.
GACAAACCAAACACTGACTCTTGAGAGAGCCTTTTGCATTTCTGCATTACCTGAAGGCGACTGTAGGTTCTCTAGATTCTGGTAGAGGAAGGGGTGAGTGGAGGGGTGTTCAGTTGGTTGCAAGCTGCAACCTCAACATGAGATGACACTAAATCTTGCACACTGGTCCTTTATCTGGTAGTGCATGTCAGAAAACACATTACAAACGATGGGGTTCCAGACCTGATGGTGCTTAGAGTAAACCGTTCAACTATATCTAAGCACACAGAAGGGTATTAAAGCACTTCCTGATGGAAATTTGTCACATGATGCAACAGTCAAAGGGTGGGCTTCAGTCCAACATTTCGCCATTTGCCCCACTTTACTGACACGTGAATGTGTCTTCCATTCAAACAAGACAAAACCGTTTGATGCCCGTACCATCATCTGATCACAAATACTGCAGGAGGTCAACATTACCTTTCCCATTCCAGAGTGGGCGTGTCCAATCTTCACCACCACTGGGAAACTCGGTGATGTAATCTGAAGAGCAATAGAATAATCAACAGATGAATAAGGAAGAACAATACAGAATGACTATCAAGATATCATCACACTGAAAAGTCAGTGAAAAAAGAGCGGCTGTTAAGAACACCTTTCACAGATCTATGCAGGTAAGTTTATATAGCATACATTGATCCCATATTATCATATAATATTATTATTATCACATACATAAAACCATACAACGTTCATATGACAAACGGTTTAGCAAACAGTTTCTATATGTGTACAACTAGTGGACAGAGAAGCATTAGCATGAATGTGGACTTGTGATTATGGACACTTGATGAAAGCAAGTCAACTGTCATTTTCGTTTAGTTTTTGCTTAGAACACGTCCTGATGGAAATATCTGTCTCTTGAACTACTAAATGCTCCACCATGTTGACCGGCTAGTTGCCAACTTTGCATGTCTGCTATTCGGTGCTGTGCAGGTTGTGTACTGTTTTCAGTAAACTATAAACCCTCCGTAACACAATTCTTAGTCTTCATAGAATCACAATTCTATGAGAGTGATGAGAGTGGATAAGATGCTGCACTGATGGTCGCACGAGCCGCACCGGAAAAGATGAACACTAGTCTAATTTATAAATGCTTGACAAACCCGTCCAACAATACTTCATTAATCCGTCATCATTTTCATGACTAACCCACGACAGCCAATGGGAGAAGAGGGAGGACATCAAAAGAGGGTGCAAGAGGCGAAGGATGGTAGCTTTTTTTCTCCTGCGTTTGAGGAGGCTGTCCCTAAATTGTTGAGTACATAAGAGGCTCCCTGTGTGCGACCCTCTCAGCATTCAAGACCAGAGTGTGAGGGGATCCAACTATTGTAAGTTTCTCTGTGTGTTGTCTACAGAGAGGGAGAGAGGGTGACAGAGAGAGGGAGAGAGAGAGAGAGACAGAGAGCAGTGGCAGCCTTCCCTTCAACCCAAGCAATTTTCTCCAGCTCAAAATTCAGAGGTGTACTTTGAACTTTAAACATTTTTATCCACAGCTGCCTTTCAGCTCATCTCACTACTTCGACTCTACTGTCTTATCCTTCCCCACGTTGCTGCCCGATTTACTTTTCCCGTGGAACTTAACAGGATCAGAAGAGGTTTGCCGAGCGTTCATCGAGCGGCGGAGCGGTCAGAGGCAGCCAGAGTCATCATGACCATGTCCCAGGAGCGGAGTGCGTGTCTGGGGCTCTGGGTGCTCCTTTTGCTCGGTGCAGGCATGGAGGAAGTCGTGGAGGGATGTAGCTGCCACCCAGCACACCCACAGCAGCTATTCTGCAGCGCTGAGATCGGTGAGTTAATAACGGCAGACCCATTTAGCGTCTGTTTGCTCAGATAAGAGTTATATAAGAACATATAAAAGCTCCTGCGTTTAATTATGGTGGGATAACTAAAAAGTGAGTGTACGGTTTTAAAATGCAAGGAATGACTCTCCTTCATAACTGACTGATTGATGATTTGGCATTTTGATCGTCTTGATTGGATTTTCACAAATTCAAATTCACAGTTAAAACCTCCTGCGACAAGAACTAATCAATAAGGCCTCTGAGCTTTTTGTGGAATTGAATAGAAAGAAATGTTGATTTATCATTTTGGCTTTTTCCAATGATATTCATGGAAACTATCAGTTTCATGCAGACAATATTGACAGTCTAAGTTATTAAAGCACTATGTAGAATAGCTGGTCTTTCTTTTTTTCTTTTATAGCAAGATGAATACATTTCCAGCCCTGTTGTTATTTGTCAACAGGGCAGCCTGGTATCTGTTTTTTTGTTGTTAAATAATTGAGTCTTCCTTCTTTCTACTGCATAAAAACAAACCCCCCAAAAAAACACAGCGAGCGCCAAGTGGTCCCGGCCTACTTTCTATCTGTCTGTCTGTCCGTTGGGTTGTCTGCCTGTCTCCCTGTCTGACGCCCCCCCATCATCCTTCTTGTCCAAGCAGAGGCCAAAACCAACACTCTGCTCTGACTTTGAGTACTTGGCTCGAGACGGTGGAAAGCTGGAGTATGTGCTTCTGTCAAAGGTTACACACCAGCAGAGGAGAGAGACAGAGAGAAAGAGAAAGTAGACAAAGGAATTGCTTCACGGTATTTTAGTCTTGTTTTTCTAATTGGTCTGTTTCTCCCTTCAGGTTTCGAGTGGGTCAGCTCCCCTCAAAGTAAAATGTGCCTCAAAATAATATTCAGTCTGAAATGGAGCTGAGACCTGTTTCAAAACCGCCATAATGCCAAATTAGATCTGGGTTATGAGATCACATTGAGGGTATTTGGGGCAGTGTTTTTGGGACAGAGTTTTACGTATGAAGTGTGTCATCAAAGAGTGAGATGGAGGACCCATACGATTATTCTATTTTCTCCATCTGAACAATTTGAGGTTTTCAGACAGGCCTGATATTGACATGGTCCCGATGAGTTAGAACAGACAACGACTTTCCAGTCAGATGCTGGTATAGCACTGGGTCCAGTTTTATAATCTTTTGGTCTTTTGTTCTATTTTCTTTCATTGGTCACATAAGAACCCCAAAACAAGACACAAAAGCAGTGCATGCATGTTATTCTCACGTAAATCGTGTGGCTAAGATTAAAAACCAAAGCTATTGAAATGAACACGTTGCAAGTATTGCAGCTCATCAGCAAACGATACATGTTGAACCACTTTTTCTCTTTTTCTGCCCGCACATGGGAGAAGTTTGACCTCAGGGCAGTCTGCCAGAACTATCCTTAGTTTTAGACAACAAACCTACTTGATTGGGTTTAGGAAATAACCATGGTTTGCGTTAAGATTAACCCTTTCTGGCAGAAAGCCCTGGAGATAAACTTCTTCCATGTGCTCCACTGGAGCCAAACAAAATGGATTCCAATGGAACGTTTTCTAATCCCCTCCCCCAATTGTCCAATTAGAGCTTAGCAACTGTATCTAGTTACAGTACGTCTGTCGAGTTTGCATTTCTCCACGTTACAGCGGAGTGAAATGGGATGTGGCGATACTAAGTATCCTGTGAGTGTGGAGGGTTGTGTCTCTGTATTAAATCCTTTCAAAACCAAAGACACAAGAGCAAAAGTGCGAAGAGTGGATCAAACTGTGTGCTTCTGTGCTAAAGTGAGTTGCAAACATTAGCATGTTGGGCTAACTAACTTACCAGCATTGCTTCAAAAGCCGAGCGGCATATCATGAACTGTTACTAGAGTTAAGTCTTCCACCATTATCATTGTAAACTACAGGACCGGAAAGCTTGACAGGCATAGCAGCAGTAACTATAAGGGGCGGGACTTCACAAATGTTCAATTAACCACAGGTTCTTTTGTAATTGGATCCCATTTCCTCGGGGTACGCTCGGGTCTGTGTTTAGTTTTGAATGCATGAGTCCACCTCTGAATGGATACAAGAGTCATTGGTCTCTTTCAGGTAGGATGCAACTTTTTGGAGCCATGAATACCAAATAAGGAAAATCCCTCTCTCACACTAAGTGTATCAAAGAAAACGTTTCATTTGGCGGCATCTGTTGTTACTCTGTCCTGGTTGTTTTCTAAGCATAGGCTGGTGGTGGCCTTTAGTTGACCTGACAGTGCTGTCAGAGGAGATGAGGCCTTTGAATAAAGCTGTACATCTAAGTAATATCCCATCTGGACAAACCTTGGACGATTCCCTGGCCCTGTTTGTGTATTTGAGATTGTGTGCTTGAGTGTGTGTGTGTGTGTGTGTGTGTGTGTGTGTGTGTGTGTGTGTGTGTGTGTGTGTGTGTGTGTTGTGTTAGTTGGACGGAGGCCAAGCCATGCCAACACAGCCTACTCCATCTCTCTCTCTTTCTTTCCCTCTCTCTCCCTACTTCATTTCCATGTCTATAGGCTTGGTCTAATGGTCTGCATACTAACAATATCAGTGTGAAAGCCCACTGACAGTCCAGCTTTGTGAGCATGACAAGGGTGCCGATTCATCAGGGAGGGGGGGAAGTTACTTACTACATCAGTTCTCATGGTACAAGTTTGCAATATTTCTCTTTGGTTATGTAGCTGTGAGGCAGATGCACGGCCACTTTCACTCTGCAGGCGTGCCTGTCCTTGTTCCTGTTCATAACACAGCTGCAGCAACTGAATTGAGAGGGTAACCTAGCCTGGACAGTTCAAAGATGTCTCGGTGGGGGGTAAACATTTCAGGGAATCTGGGCCAAGAGAATCATTTTAGGAAGAGGCAACAAACTTGGAATAAAACGAGTTTGGTTGTTCAGTTATTACATTTAAATTCCACAGTAAATGCCATTTAAATATATCACTGCCCAAAAAATAACAAGTCTGGAAGGTGATCCAACTACTATCTGCTGTAATAGAAAAATGACTGTACTATTCTTGGTTAATTAGCTATAGCAACTTCTGTCCTCTTCCATGTTGCAGTCAAACACAGCCAATGCTCAGACGGCCAACTATTTGATCCTTACACAGAGCACGGTTATGCCGTGGTGTATTACTTACCATTAATAGACGACATAGACCCATTATTCTGCTCTGAAGATTTAAATGGGTCGGCTAATTTGCCAAAGCACTTCATCTACTTTGAGATATGTTTCTGCTTGCCAAAGGAAGTGCAGATGAAAGAGCTGAACTGAACAAAGAGGGCAATAAGATGATAGTCATCATTGGTACAGATGACAGCCTTAGTCAGTGGTGTAATCGTAGTTGAGGAGGGGGTTATGCTGATGACATTGGCCTGTAAAAAGAACACTTACTGCATTTTTTTAAATTATCAATGGTGGAAGTATTCAGATACCCTAAACTTAAACTGAAAGTAAAAATACTTCTTTACAAGTACAGTTAAACTGATAAATCTGCTGGGCTGGTAAATAAGCAAGTATTAGGGTCTGGTTATGTTCATACAGACCTAGTTCTTGTGTTGTGTTGTTCAAGCCCAGCTTACTTTCTAACGTTCACACAGCTGGCCAATCACCATGTGAAGTGAGAGTGAATGGATTCGGAACGTTACAGAAAGCTCGGACACAGCGCCCACTAATCCGTCGTCGAAATGATGCAGGGGGAGGGGGTTTCCGAATATATGTGACAATTCCAACAAGAGTTGTTAGAGAGTAATCTGGCAGCTTTGGCCTATCACAGATCGTATTGGTCCATTTGTCTATAAGTAACAGGGAAGTGAAGTACAAATGCTAAGGATATGTTTGAAGGTAGAAACAATGTCTCCATTACAGACTTTTGTCCAACAGAGACAACAAAATGTTCTGCTTAGTACATTTCTTAGTCACAGTTGTTTATATATACAGGTATATACACACACGCACCTGTGGATTATACTTATGTATTGAGCTCTAATTCTTTGCATGCAGTTATTAGGTCAGTGTGTGCAGGTGTGTTCACAGGAAGGTGTGTCCTTGTGAGGTCAGACCTTGTTAAGTGTATTCTTAGGTATTGTAGAGCATCTATGCACTAACTAGATTTGATATATACTTGTTTCTGACATGCAACAGGTCAGGAGAAAAGTTTCCCGTAACTCTAAATCTAAAGCATAACAAAGTATATATGAGCTAGCGTTTTGTGATCTCCGACGTTCTCTATAAAGGAACAACCTTGGACCAGCTGCTCCCTGTGGGCGCTGCAGTGCTCTCTGATTAAACTACACAATCTCCCATTAACTTTCTGTCTGTACATTTGTTTGTCTTCCTGCCTTTCTATCTGCTAGTGTGTTCTTTTTCTCCTGATCCCATTTCACAGAACACACTGAGCTCCGTGGGGTCGATATGTGATGAGGCGAAAAGCACAAACAAAGGCGGTGGTTTGCGTAGCTGTGTAAGGAGGGGAGCTGGGTCACACTTTGTCTCCCTCTATTATACTGTAGCTTTTCTCTTTCTTTCATGTTACACCAAGGTCACTAGCTTCACTTATCCGTTTCTCCCCTTCCATCTCATTCTGGTTCATCTACAGGGAACCTTTTCTTTCTTTTAGAGAGAATAATGTGGAATAGTAATTATATAGCCACATACTTATATAGGTAATGGGCATTACAGGCAACTTATTGCATGATTGTCATTGATCGGCAGGTCAAACTAAAGATATTTAAGTACATTATATCTATGTCGTTGATCATACACATAATCAACAGTATAATCAATCGTCTTTGCTCAGCCTTACTTACTGTTGGTACACCTGTCAAGCTTCTCACACTACACATAATGCTGTTTGCAATGATAACAGTGGGTAGTCAAATCAGCTATCGGTCTGAGGAAAGGGGCTATGTTTCTGCTCATTGTCTACAATCCGATAAGAAATTTGAGGTACCAGACTGGAGTTGGAGTCGACAGATGACGTGTTCGACCGGATTGTTTTAACAAGTAACCAGTTTACAAGCTAAATTTTAACCGATAAAAACCTTAATTATTGTCGGACGATGTCCGGTGGGTTGCCAGATTACTTTTTGTCCGATGCATTCCGCCTCTTTTGCTCTCACAGACTGTTTACCTGCGTTCAACCAAAGCCTGCATGTGATTGGTTAATACTAGACGGACTACAAACCAAAACCAAAATGCTTCAGATGCCAAAATCTTATCCCGTTGCCTACAGATTCTTCATATGCACGCAGAACTTGTTTATAGATAGACAAAAGTAGGTTTACCTTTTCTAGTCCGATGTCTTTTTAATGTTTCTAATGTACTACTTAAACATTTGAAAATGTAATTGAATACTACAGACATGACATTGTGTGTTCTTCTTATATTTCATTGTAGGGCTATACTGTTTAGCTACTCAGCAAATTATTCTTTAATCTTCATATTTACAAACAGCGTGTTTCAATTCTAAAGTTACATGAGAAAAGGCGTTTAGCTTGAGGACTAACCGATGTGTGTTGGCTAATGTAAGTTCGAGCTGCTGGAGTGTTACCTTCCTGAAATACAATAAACAGAGCTGCTAATGTTATCCTCCATAGTAGCTTCCAGGTCTCATTGTGGACGTTTAGTCATGAACGGAGATGAACATGAGTACATACGTCGGGGAGATAACCCCCAATCAGTTTGAAGTATATGACGTTGACTACTACTACTATGCATTGTTGTACTGCAATGCCACTGTTCCTCTTATGTTAGTTAATAGTTAATGCAGCTGTTTGCCATGTTTAGACTGTGTGGGACTTTTTGATAACCTGGGAGAAAGCTATAATAGTCAACTTAATCATGTTTGATTGATGGAGCTACTGCAGTGCTATTAGTTTAAAGGAAATGTTTGACAGTGAAATTAATTTGGCAGTTAACATCATGAGTCATGCAGATGTCTAAAACTGCAGCTCTTATGGGTTTGATGAAATGATTCTGCAGCAATGAAGTCTGTTTGATTTGGCACAGTTTGAACTGCATGTTGTGGTCTTTGAGAGTCACACGTGCAACATTAATAACATTTAAAGTGGAATGAGTGTTTTGTCTCTAAATAAGAGGTTGTAAAATCTTTACTGCACCTTCCTGTTGAGAACCACAGACCAATTACCCTGCTGTCTTACCCTTCTACTTGATTTACAGTACGGGATAAAATAACTTCAACTCACCTCTGTGCCAGACATGGTTTTGGTCTGAGTAAAAGTGTGTGTGTGTTGTATATACTGTATACATAAATGTGTGTTTGTGAGCGTGTGTGTGGAGTCGGCTAATGGGAGTGTGCAAGCAGAAAGCTACTTGATATTCCATGTGGGTTTTGATTTCCCTCCCAGAGGAGAGGAGGCACACATCCTCTATCACTACTGAGGGGGACTGCTACACTGTCTGTGAGGAGAGAAAGACGAGTGACAAGCAAAATGACAGAAAAGGAGGGAGGAGGGGGGTTAGAAAGAAAAAAGCATCTAGGCAATTTGTCCATCTAATAACGAGAGTGAAGGAAAAACGTATATGTAGAAATATGCAGAATTCAGGATGCTTTCCATTGTCTCTGGCATGTAAATCACATTCTTATCTTGCCTCCTGCATGTATTTGGCATTTCAATTCATCTAAGTCCTCCTGTATTTCTGCTATTTCCCTTTCCTGACAGTGATCAGGGCAAAGATCTCCGGGGAGAAGATTGTGTCGCTTAGCAACAGCTCCTCACCTTACATGAAGATGATCCAATATGAGATCAAAATGATCAAGGTGAGATCTCTGAATACAGCAGTAACAGCTGCTGTTGGCGCAGACATACATCATTTGTTATTGTCCATGCTGCTGTGAGTAGCTGTGTGATTAATGTGATTACTGGCTACATCGTCTTCCAGGAAAAGTAAACACATTCTGATTGGTCTATGGTTGACGACATTCAAACACACAGAAACAAGCCGAGTTCAATCTCAATCTCCACTCGACCGTATGGTGTTACTAACGAATACTGAGCAGTAGTGTCTGTGGTCATTCTTTATTTACAGACAGTGTCATTTCTACATTGTGGACTTGAATTCACATCTGTTTGATTACTAAGGAATTAAGAACCACTATGCTACATTTATATAGTGCATTCATGTATATTAGGCCAGTCTTATACCTTCCCCTTTTCCTCTGTGTCCAGATGTTCAAGGGTTTTGACAAGGCCAAGGACATCCAGTACGTGTACACTCCCGTCTTCTCCTCACTGTGTGGAGTCAAACTGGACTCCAACAATAAAGCAGGGTACTTGCTCTCAGGTACAGTAACGTTTGTGTATTGCACTTTTAGGTGGAAAGAGAAACATGGGAACATGGGAAACATGTGGATTCACTTGCTATTCTGCCAAGAGTTGGATGAGAAGATTGATATGATTTTAATGTCTGTACGGTAAATATGAGGCTACAGTCGGTTAGCTTAGCTTAGCATAAAGACCAAGGCTAGCTTTTCCCGCTTTGTCAAAAGGTTTGCAAAGCTCAGATAACCGTACGGATATGAGAGTGGTATCCATCTTCTAATGTAACTCTTGGCAAGACGGCAACTGTATGTGTATTTCTGAAAGTGTCTTTTAAAAAGCAAGCGTTGTAAACATCGTACAATGGCCACGTACGGTAGGCTTTTTAATACAGCAACATAACATAACTTGCTGTGTGCTAGATGACATTTTCAATGGCAGTGTTGTGATGTCGCTAAACAGGAAGTATGTGGAGTGATGGGAGAATTTCTATTGGCCAATGCGACCTAGTAGAGTCCTGGGACAACTTATCACTGTCACAGAAGAAGAATCTCAACTACAGATACCAGATGGGCTGTGAATGCAGAGTGAGTAAGGACTGTTTGTTCTCTATTCATACATATTTATCCTTGTCCCACTCATCTATCTGTCTTAGAGAAAACAAAGCAACAAGGTCACTTTTCCTCATCTCTTACTCTGGCTCAAACTTTCTTTTCATTTCAGTACAAAACACTCTCAAGTGTGTTGTGAGCTCTTTTTCCAATAAACAGTTGCTCATAGTATCATGTGTCTACAGAGATGCTTCAGTTTCCTTACAAATACCACCAAAACACAAGTCACAGGGAAGGCCAACTTCAGGAACAAACACTGAGATGAGTGAACGTATGACTCAAAAACTCTTGTATCCACAGATCAACACCTGTTACACAGTCCCATGTGCGTCTACAGGAGAAAACGAGTGCTTGTGGACTGACTGGTTGCTGGATAACAGCCTAAATGGGGAGCAGGCTCGGCAGTACGCCTGTATCCGCCGTTCTGACACAACCTGTAGCTGGTACCGGGGGTGACCGCCACCTGAGAAAGACTTCCTGGACATGGCTGACCCATGACTTGTAACTAATTGTACTCCATTTCACTCCTGCAAAATCCTGAGAAACACTTCCTGCTTTGGCTTATGTAGCTCAAATGGCACGCAAAGTAGCAACTGATTTCATTGAAAAATTGGCTGAATTTGACAGTTGAGGAAGTTTAACCCAACGCTGAGCTTCTGTTTGCAGAGTTCACTTGGTTGCTACAGCAATGCTAAATCTTTTTAAACTGCAGGGGCTTTCAACATTCCTCTGACTCATTTTCTCGCTCTCACACATTCCACTTCACTTGCTGTTAGAATAGCAGCAGACCATCCAATGTAAATTATTCACCCCAGGGTGAATTCTTTTCTTCATTTCTGATGACCGGATGGTAAATGCATAACCTTGACAGATACTGAAGACCTCATATTTGTTCATGCATAACTCACAAAAGGTTATGTAACCATTTGGGTTGTGCATTTACTGAAAGTATAAGGAAGTTGGACATTTACTGTAAAACAATATGAGGAAAATAGTAGAAAAAAGCTGCCAACTCCTGCCACAGTGCTGCGATGCAAAGTCTACTTTTCACACTGTAAACAAATCTGTGCTACTAAATTTTTGCGGGCAGACTGCAGCGCTGCCAACTTTCCCCACACATTCTGGTGTTGAATTTATACTTTTATATGTGATTTGCTCTTTGCTCTAGATACTGTGCATGTATATATTTACAGTATCTAGAGCAAAGCAACACCAAGCATTAATTATATTTTGACAAAATCTGACACATGAATTATATATGACCATAATTCTTGTACATCTAAATCATCACAGTTTATACTCTCAAATTGCTGAGAATGTAAATATTGTACTTGAGTGAGAATTAACATTTTAAAGGCTAACCAGATTGTGTTTTATAGCATAGAAGTTGTTATCTTTTTATGTGTTTAGTTTCCTTGGTTGAACTCTGTAATATTTTCCGTGCCAAAAATCTAATCCAGCGCTTTAACAACAGCACTGCCACCTGTAGAAGCCACCTCTTCTTTGAGGAAATGATGTAACAGGACACGGTTCAATTCACTGTTTTCAACACGGTAAAAACAGGAAGTGGCTTCTCCTCAATTTTCAAGTTCATGAAAAGATAGCAAAAACTTTGTCACACGACGTTAACCAACAAAATGAGAAATAACTGATATTCATGACAGAGCTATATTTAACGATTTAATTGTTGTTGTATAGGCATTATTTAATATAATGACTCAACATTTATTAAAAGACCCAAATCTGAATTGACCCCTGTCTTGTTACTGGATTACTTCACTGAAGTCATACAGATTAAAATGCATTGTCACCTGAGCCACTATTCAAAGATTATAATAGGGTCACATTCAACAGTAAAATGTTAAATGAATAACTCATAAATAATTGAACTGAAACATACTATATTAAAATATGTTAATCACATTTAGACTTTCATGATATGATATGATATGCATAATAAATGTATGGCTTTGGTGAAGCGTTATCAAACAATTTCATGTTTGTTTTATACTGAAAGAATTGTTTGGGTTTGTATTTATGTCTCTGTTTCTGTCTATATAGAGTTTTCTATTTCCATGTACCAAAAAATATTGTATATAAAATGTCTCAATGGAATAGTGTGGCACTGACTCTTCTTTTCTCTCTTCAGTAAACAAAATGTTAGAAAAAAAGTCTCTTAACAGCACTTCAATGACGGCTGGAGGTGAAGCTTTTCAAAGGGTCACTGCTGTTGCAGAATATCTCCAACAAGCCAGTAATGAAAAAAACACTCTGGTACCTACAGAGCAAAGTATACATACATAGCTTATACTTTACCTCTATAATTTACCTCATAATCACTCTCGTGAATATAGTAAATAAAATGCATGAACGAAATAAACAAGATCCCCTTTCTCACTCGTGTAATATAACATTAACATACTATATTTTATATTTGTCTTATTTTGTAATCTTTCTGTTTGTGTAAAAAATTACCTCAGGGCATTTCAGACATTAAAACATGGAAGTACCACATGTTAATCACAATGAATTGAATTTAGGGATTTGGGGCTTCAGCAGTAGCTATAGCAGTGTGAAGAATTCTCAGAAAGGTATCATGACTTGTGCTTTTACTCTTTAATGCATGAGCTCAGCTTTGTGGTAAACATTTTACTTTACTTCACTTTTAATGTGAAAGTGTTTATGCTAAAAGATAAAAGGATTTGTTGTTTTGTTTTACCGGGGATATCCTAAATTCTGCATCTCCTGCGATCTCACTGCCCTGAGACAAATAGTCAAACTACTCAAAACACAAAATATACTGTAAATGTCTAAATCTCAAGATCATTAATGGAGACATTTTGTCATTTGTTGAGAAGCTGGGGTTTCGGAGTTGTGAGCTACAAAGTGTAAATCTTACCATGTCTCTGTAGTTGGGGTAGAACGTCTGATCAATGAGAGGGATCTTATCTGAACCTAACTTCTTCTGATTACTGATCAGCTGGGAAAACTGGTGGAAAAGAGGACAATGGAGAAAGAGAAAGTTAACTGCAATGTTAAAACAGGTCATTGATTAAGTGTCATGTATTTCAACAGTAATACAGTAAAGAACAGTTACAATATTTGCATAGTAATAAACAATGCTCGGCAGCACAAAAAGTCACCAAAAACAAATCCTTAAAATTATCTTAGTTAGAATTTAGAGCAGCCAGCTCCATTAAAAACATCGTTCCACATCTGTGTGTCCTCATGTACACTACAGGTAATAAAATACTTTGTAGGTTGTTGCAGGTGTGAATGAGTTGTGCTGAAGCTGCTTACAGCCCAAGGTTTGTCGCAGAGGTTGTAGATGGAGTCCAGAGAGTTGACTGAGGGGACGCCCGCATACTGCAGACCGATGATCAAGTTCCTAAAATCCTCGTTCTGGGCCATGCTGAAGGCGTGCTGGCGCACCAAGACGAAGTCGGGCTTGAAAGACCTGGTGTGAGAGCAGCAGAGGGAATAAAGAAGAAACACAGAAGGTTGAAACAGATGCACATTCCTACTTTTACTGTATATCACTTAAATTAGTATTTCCCCACATAGCCTGTGTTAATAGAATAATAATCCAAAACCAAATCCATTGTTGGATGCAGATGCCACTGACCTGCATTTATGCATGTAAGAAAGAGAAGGGATGGCATTAAATAAAGGTCATGGTCGAGAGGAAAACCCCACAAAGCCACAAGTGAAAGGTAGTACATTTGTTTTCCACTGAGGATACTGTGGCAGTAATAGAATAAGTCGGTCTAACCACATCAATGACTCAAATTGGACTAAGAAAGAAAGACAACAGAGCGTCTCTCATCTCAGAATAGATCATAATCTGTGAGGGATTCTTACTAAGCTCTCTGTTTAGGATTACTAAATAAAACTGAAGAGGATCTTTGTTTTTTCTGGCTCACTAAACACATGAAGCAGTTTGATGATAAATGAAGCCTGACGAGGGTGATTGATGTTACACTTATTTTCACATTATCTAAATAATAGGGCTTTATCAAATATACAATTTCACAAGCATCACTTTATCAGTGGAATTGAATGAATGACATGAATAGTGTCATTGATAAAAAGAAATGTAATTAAGAAGAGTAACCTGCACGTTTTTTGCTAACAGAGAACAGATGACCATCATGAGAGTGTATTCAGAAGTAGTCTGTTAATGATACATTCACACTTCTCCTCTACATGATAGTAGGCTACATTAGGACACTGTCCTTACAAGAACAATGAGCGCATCGGTCATTTCATTAAGTACCCCCAAAACAACATGTTCAGATTCAAGTGACTAAGCCCTCCAGCAGCCCCAGTAATAAAGGCGGCAGCAACGCAGGAAGTGAGGTGACGCCGATATAAAGCGACAAAGTCTGCATAGGGAGGAAGGCGGAACGGACGAGTCAACAAGACTCAAGAGACAGTTATTCATTCCTCCCCTAATCTTAAAGTCCCAGCGAAATGGAAGTTAGAGCGTCTTTAGCTTCTGTACTCTCATGTGAAATGGAATATTTGAGTGGTGTACACTTACAAGAGGGATTTAAATCAAATCCTTCACATTTGATTGGGCGGTTAAGAATGTGTGATTTTGATATAAAAGTTGGAAATAAATAAGAATTAGCATTTATTCTTGAATATATTGTTGAACAGGTGTATGTGATCTAAAAAGGGCATTTTTCATTTCATCTTAACTCAGTTGAACCCAAACCACAATGTTTCCCTATAATCAAGTCGTTTTTGCGCCTAAACCTCTCCAAATCTTAACTATAGCATTTTTTAACAGTTATTTGTAACAGTTTTGGAGACAACTGATGTCAGATTAGAAAACGCTTCTATGTGTTGTTCTAGAGAGCACAGGCAAAAAAATGTATCTTAATACGGATACTTTTTAATAATAAAAAGTATCTGTATTTAAGATGATTCTGGCCACGGTATGAGATTGAAACTACATCTTGTGGTATTGCCCATCCCTAGCTGGGCTTGGAACTGGCTGGGGAGGAAGTTGTGTGAACCTCCCACACACATTTTGCCCTCCTGGTGAAATGATCTGCTGGTGACGTGTGTGTGTCTGCAGAACTCCCCAGGACAAAGGTGGAGTTAACAGTGTCGAGCACTGCAGTGCAGAGAATCTGGCATTCAAAACTTGATAGAAAATGGAGGATGAATTCACACAGTGAATAGAAAACAAATGCTAAATGGCTGACAATAATGGGTTCCAAGTTTTGGGGTTTTATAATCTATGTTTTACTTTAAACTTTATCAGTCTCGATAGCAAAACACTGAAACCAACAGCTCTAGAGCTCACAGACACAATCAGTGTCCAGCAGATTAAGGGCAAAAACAATATTCAGTGCAGTCCAGCTCAGTGCAAGTTTGATGATGATAGGGCGTGACTCCTGTTATTTTTCCTTTTGTCCCTGAATGTGTGTGTGAGAGAGAGAGAATGTGAGGAGGGGTGAGAGAAAAGAGACAGAGAGGAAAAATGCAGAGTAAAAGAGATGTAGAGAGGAGTGAGAGAACAGACAGAGTGAGAAAACTCTGGCACAGTGTGACCACCACCAGCTCTTCCTGCACCGAGAATACTAATCAGACTCTTCAAGAAACTGAAAAAGAGACACAGCAATTGACTGTAATCGCATCATTGCTGACAGTAGGCTGTAAAGATCAACATGGCCAATACTCACAATTGTAATACCCTGAATCGGTGTTGCCAGCAGGGCAACGAACATCCGAATAAGCTTTCACCTTGGATTTTTTAACATGCATATTGCATTTTTGATGCAACGAAATATGAAACAGGACTAAGCGTTTGCAGCCATGCTGGTAGCTTTGTGAGGCTTTAGACACATCGGCGCTTTTAGCTAAATGCTAACAACAGCCTGCTAAAAAGGTGTTATGTTCACCATCTTAGTTTTAAATGTTAGCATGCTAACGTGAGCTAATTAGCACTAAACAGAAGGTACAACTGAGGCTGATGTCAATCAGTTTTGCAGGTATTTGGTCATAAATTAAAGTATTGGAGCGGCTGATGATGATGATGCGTTCGCAAAGCTAACACAAACTCCTCTGTGCCATATACACCGTAATCCCACATACACCGTCCTGCTGCCTAAAAACTCACTAGCATGAGAAGAAAATCGTCACCAACAAAGGCACCATTTACTCTCGTTTGAATAACGTTTGCAAAAAACGACAGTGCTCAGCTGTTTTACAGAAATGATTTAGCTTTTAAAAGAATTAACAAATATACTATGCTGTATATTAATTTCTAAAGATTTATGTTTTCTGTGGGAATAAAAGGGCTGAGCTACAGACAGGACAGGGTAGTGCTGAGAGAGAGCCTAAAACATTTGGATTTGGTTTGGATTTCATTATGGGATTTTAGTTAAAAATAGAATAACAACAGACTTATCTTTTAAATTACTTAAAATGGTTTGGTTTGTTGATGATTCACAACATAATCTCCTTTACAGGAAATCTGCTGACTGTTCAGGCTCCAACTGCAACTTTAACAATAACGTTTTATATTTACACTGTTTTACATTGTTTCAACACGTTTTTACTCAATATTTGATCTTCAATTGTTCTTGAGTTAAAAAAAAAGAGAGGAGTGAAGCTGAGGATCGCGTAGTGACATTTTAAAATCTGGAAAACATTACATCTTCTTTGGGGTGAGAGTTACTTAGCAACACACAGACAGAGCAGTTAGCAAAATCCCTGCTTTGATCTGACCTGCAATCAACTCAGACCGGCAACAAGACAGACGGACAATTATGTTGTAAACACATACAATTTCTCCACAGCCAGTCCCCGTTTGGGGTGAGACTGACGTCATGATACAACTCCGGAGGTCTACAAGGAGCTGATATGTTGTGAGAGAATAATGCTTCTGTGGACATGACACTGTCAGGACAGGTGAATGTGAATCAGTCTCCCTGAATCCACACCATCTCAGGCAATGGTCGCTGTTTGTGTGTGAAAAGCTCGTAAAGCATAAACACAGGGCGGCGAGGCTGATAATCAGACTGAGGCTGCTGTCTTCATTTCCTGTTGGTTTTGTTGGTTGGTGGGCAGTGGGAGTTGCAGTCTTGCATAATCACTGGCAGTCTTCAGCAGGGACACTGGTATCTGTGTCAGTGTGGTTTGTGGTGTGTGAGTGGGTCTGTGTGATTGTCTGGGTTACGGTACGTTCCCATGTTTGTACTGGGCCGGTCTGTGGGTAAAGACTGCGGTTATACGCCTCTGCCCTTTACAGAGGCTAATCAGAGCTTCCTGTAAACAAGGATCTTCTGTCTGATCTTGCAAAAAAAAAAAGTATTTGGATCATCTTTAAGGGTGCGAGACACCAGATTGGGAACATTTTGATTGCCTCCCAACACGGCGACGCCTGAGCTGGCGGCTTATAGCGAACAGCAGCACTAACGATACAAATAATTGCAATTTATGCTGACAGAGCTAACGGTGTTTACCTGAGGAGGAACCGGAAGGTGGGCCAGCACAACGTATTTTAGCCACCTAAAACAAAGACCGACCTAATGCTTATGCTCTCGCCAAAGCTGCCAGACTCCACACACAATAACACAAACAAACTAACTGATCTAGGCAGCAGTAGGCCAGCAACCCCCGTGTTCTGCGAGGTAAAATTACTGTTTTCTTTAATGGGAGTCTGTTGGCTTTGGCGAGAGCACAGATGGATGCAACAGCTTCAGTTCCCCGTCGGAAATGGCTGTCTCATGGCAAATTAAGCCCAGCGAAAACATTCTTAATATAGTTTTGCTGACGTCCCTGTCCACAGCAGTACATACAGTATAGCTTTGCTCCTGTGCGATCACTCTTGTCTGCTCCTCCAAGCCGGAGGCGTGCTCCCCGTAGGTATAAGTAATAATACACTGACTGTGAATAAGTACCTCATACAACCTCACCTCAAACAACCCGAACAAATAAATGTCATATATTGCTGCTTTAATTGATGCATAGATCAGGTTTTATTTCTTGGTTGTATTTGGGGGATTGTAGGTCTTTTTTAATTAAGCTCTTAAGAGTAGAACAATTTAAGTAATGTTTGTATATATTATATTTTGGGATTAATCTTATTGTCAAAGTCAGGATAATCGTTAGAGTTAAATGTAGGTTTGGAATTAGGATTTGGGGTTTGGGAAGAAGGATTTGACTAGACTTGACAAAATGAACACAGCTTGTTCTTCTCATAAATCACAGAAGAAGTGATGAGTGAGGGTGTATCTGTATGTGGTGCTGACCTGACCACTTTGGTCCCGCTCCTGATGACCTGCATGTCCACGTTACAGGTTCCATTTGAATGTGAGATGAGGTTCACCTCAGAGAACTCAGCCTACGAGGATGGAAAGAGGACACAAGTTTCATTAGCTGTACATATTAAGTCGTGTAGAAGTGATGAAATACACATGAATGGTAAATGTTGCATAATAATATGTGTCAATTCTGCAATGGTTCCCAGTGCTTTAAATAAATAGCTGTAGAATCTCATCTACAAGAAGAAGAATATCAGATGATTACATTCTTAATAGTTAAGTTCATTGTGCAAGAAAGAAAGTTGTGGTATCTTAAGTCTAATCCATAAGTACAGTTATTTTCATACCTATTGGGATATACACACATGTATATTATTGTATGCATCAGTTATTCTTGCAAAAGAATGCAGGTGTGCTTGCTTTTTGGTGTGGTTGCACACATAGTGAGGATTTCTCTGTGACTCACAGCTGTCGCCTCCTGTCTCCTCTTGTGTGTATTTTTGTTTCTGTGGTCAGGCTTGAGGTTCTAACTTCACTGTCAACATCTATTAGGAGTGAAACTGTATGGTGTGCAACCCCAGAGAGTATTCATCTCAGATGCAGTAACCAAGTATTGCAAAATCAAAATGGAAAATGGTTTGCTTAAGGGTGGTTTAACCAATATGAAACCAAAAGGTCACATACTAGTATATGACATGTATAATAAGTATGTTGCGTAACAACAGCAACTGGCGTAATTTCACGCAAGTACTGGTGGTTTTAAACGTGTGGTTATACTTTTTTAAACGCATAAACACACACGTCACAAAAGTATTTTGTGCTGTGGATGACAAGTGCAAAGTGTCGGCGCAGACAGGGTTGCAAACCACTGTAACACAGATTTCTGGACGATATTATATTTTTTGCAAATATTTGTGTTGATTACAAGACTACGATAGAGGTCTACAGCCATGGTGGCGGCTCTCATGTGCTTTCAGCTAAATGCTAGAATTAGCATGCTAATATGCTCACATCGACAATGCTAGCATGTTGATGTTCCGAAGGTAATATTACCAGGAGCTGTTAGCATGCTGACATTTGCTAATTAGTCTGAAACAAAGTACACCTGAGACTGATGGGAACATGATTAATTCAGATAAACAGATTGACTTTATCGTCCACCGCAGTACACATTTGTCTTTAGCTTCTCCGAGTACAGCAAAGGTACATAAAATACACATAACACAAGACATCAATAAAACATACAAATATACAGTACACAATGCTGGTATTTGTCCATAAACCAAAGTATTAAGCAAATGTTGACTTGATGATGATGCTAGAAAACAAACGTCAGAGAAAAATTAAAGTTTTAACTCAACTTTAGCCTCTAGAGGCCTATAATATCTGTAGCACATTTTATGACAATTCATCCAGAAGTCAAAAGACATTTCAATCAAAACGATAAATGTAAATCTAATGCTGGAGTTAGAAGAAACGTCAGGAATTCACTGGAGTCATCAGGATGCATCCTCCGGGGACCATGAATGTCTGTAATAACTTTCTGCCATCCTATCTGGCAGATGTTGAGATATTTCACTGAATAACTTAAAGATACAAGTGAGGAGTTCACTGAAGTCCACAGGATTGAAAAATGTATTCGTAAATATGGCGTCAGTTGACTTTCATCCCTGTCCAGCTCCCCCTCAACCTTAAATAAATGATCCTACAGCATCATAGGTCTATAAAATCAATACGATACCTGCTCAACTTTGATGTCATAGTCTCCAAGGACCTTCTTTCCCCGAAACACTTTGGCCCTGGAAGAGAAGAGAAGGCATTTAGTTTGCTGTTGTACACTCTATGCTGCCCTCTACTGGACACAACATGTGGAACAAATGAGAGGGAGAAAATGGACGCCTTTTTTTATTAATGGCCAAACTTTCTCAGCTATAGAAAAACGTTTATTCTAATGAGCTTTTTGACCTGCTGCTGATCAGTTTGGCCATACCAAAACTGCAGTTAATGTCATCTCAATGGCTGGTAACATTAAATTCAGATTAGAATCGCGCTGCAATATTAAGTGTCGTCTTGCCATTTGAATGATGAATGTATCCAATAACGGTGTTGTCTGATATTGACTTATTAATATCTTGGCTGCTCAAGAGTGATGTAGAAATGGATTACAAGCACAAACACATGCATGCACACACACACACACACACACACACACACACACACACACACACACACACACACACAAGCAGGCAGATGGAGAGCAGAAAGACAAAGACAGACCGACAGGGAGAATGAGTCAAGCAGAGAGGCACAGGCTGCCAGCCAACACACAAAACACTGTAAATGGATCGCAGATGGTTTGCAATGCGTCCATCACCATCCCATACACTGAAGCTTAGTAAAGCAATAACCAAGAGCATGCACGGGAAAGAGATTATATGTTTATGAAGTCCTGTATATGTTTGAAGTAAAAACAGTGATAACTTTACAGCGTCTAATTGTCAAGGACCTTTTTCTTCTTCAACAGGTCCCTGAACCCTCCTTGAATCCGCCATTAATATCATGTATCCCCTCCATACAGTAAGCCATTTTATACACCAGTTTATGTTCCATAATACGACGTTAAATCAAATTCCATGTGCCCTCATGGTGCCTGTCTCTGTCATCAATTAAAAATGTATGCGAGATTCCTTCCATATCACCACACAGGACCTTGTGTGGTGCAGCACGAGGGCATCTGCCTCGTGTCTGGTTCATTAGGACCGGACCATCTGTGAGAGAAACACTCCGAGGGTATGATGCCCCAACTTCCACCATCAATAGCCACGCCAGCAAAAATTGGTGACCATAAAATAACGGATATATTTCCTTCTTCTGTCCCGCTGAAAGGTGAAATTCCGTCAATGTCTGTGTGTGTATTTTTTCAGAACGGGCAGCTGCTGGAACACACTGCAATGTTGCCGCAATGATGAAGCCCGATCATTATTATTAAAAACAAACAGCACACACCAAAACACATCATCCCTCTGACTGAAAAATGCTATTATTCTCCGCAGCTTTTAATTGAAAAGTTACGTTGCGGTTTATCATAGGGATGTATTTAAAAGTCTCTCATCTCATTGCCACTGAACGGGCCAAAAGAGGCTCGTCATCCAGCATGTGTTCAGTATCTGCAGTGCACAATGCAAAACAGTACACAACGACATGGGATGTCAGATGAGCGCAGTAATGGACAATTATCGTGAGGCTGCTGATGTAGCCTCCCTTATTAAATTCCATTAAGCAGCATAATGCAGCTGCCGCATAGCAAAACACACCACGTGCAAATATGACTCTTTGCAACAGAGCAGCAAGTGAATGCCTGAGAGACGTCGTTTATGGGACGCACATGCTTGTAAGTAAGAAAGACAAAGCACACAACCGTTATATTCAATTTTGTGGTGTGACAAATGTTTGATTTTGCAAACTTCTGCAGAATGCATTCGTGCTTTACGACTTCATTACTCATTTATTTGGCCACTTTGAGGGGGGGAGCATGACAAGCTGTAAACACAACCGACATGTTATCGCCATACAAAGACCATACAAAAGTGAAAGGAATTGTCTATTAAACAACATTCTTAATATAAAAATACAGTCTATTGCAGCTTTACCATACATTTCAAGAACATTGCATTGACCTGCAGAGCACAGCGCTTCACATAACATTGAATTGAATTTACTGAAGACAAAACACTGAATACAATTTACAAACAGCGAATCCAACAGTCTGTTACGTATAATCTATTATTACCTATAAACTATTATCTTGTTTGATCAGTATAGGATCTATTCAGACTGTAGCAGAGACATGTTCAAACCATATAGATCTAGGCCAAAGCATGCCTCACTTTATGACGTTATAAGCAATAAATCTTCTCTGACAGGTCACCCCTGGAGTTTCCTGTATTCAATTTCTAACACCCACTAGCATCTTATAATAAGACTTGAGAACTTCAAGGACTGCAAGTCAGCAATGTTTCCTTCATTCAGGATGATCTGATAAGGAAGACATTCAATATTGTGAACAGTTGACTATAATTAGATTTTTGAACTTTCATTATGGCAAAAAAAGAAAAGAAAATCAAGCAAAAACATTCACTTAAATAAGGAGTTGATACGTCCTCAGAGAAAGACACCCACATGTCATAGTAACTGTGTTACATGTGGTACATCACTTAAAGCATGTTATATAATGCACCAGGAACAAAAGACTACGTCACATGTTTTCTGTGTAATTCCCTCTAAAATAAATGAGTTTTAGAATAATGACAATAATTACAAATACTGTAAATTCAAATTGAAATCTCTTTAATTTATGAGACACATTCAAGGATTGGAGATGGTTGAAGTTTTGGGGATGAGAAATCCTAACGTGCATGTAATTATCTAGGGATAATGATTCCGTGAATCTCTATGTTTTGCCTGTAAAAGCTGCAGGTTTGAGGAGTTAATAACGAAGCTGCCACTGAATAACAACAGAACCAAAGGCTCAGTGCTGAGCTAAATCCATCAGCTGAGCTCTGTTGACTGACTCCATTTTCTTCTCCGGGTCATTCGATGTGATCCCATTTTCATTATTGATCTGTGGAGTCCAAGAGTCTGAGAGACAGCCACATAGTCCGGCAAAATTAAGCCTTTCAAATCAATGCATGGTAATGACAGAAAGAAAGAGACGCAGAAAGTATAATGTCAAAGAGAGAGAGAGAGAGAGAGATTAAATTATGAAGATATTACATTCTTGATTTGAAGTTTTTGCAGATAAATTAACTCAGCACATCATCATGTTTGCGCAATGATTTATGCTCATTTGGTTCCACCATTTCCTCTGTTCCCAAAGACTCTACAAGAACATAACTCTCCTTAAATACACATGGATGCTTTAGTGCTAAAGGTGTCATCAAACGGTCAGGAGATCCTCCCAAAGCAGTGTTTCACATGTACCTGTATCATATGGTGAGTCACAGCCGACAAGAATAGACACCATAATCAGGGCCGAACTGAGTCTGCTGCACATTAAAGCATGATACATATCACATTATGACCATTGACGTTAATTCTGTTTTATTACATTTTATTGTCCCACATGCATTGGTCTCAAGTTGATGAATTTCAATTTTTTTAAACTATTTTTCTCGACACTTGTACTGTCTTATTTTTGTCTGATCATGTCCTCTGTGTAGCACTCTGAATGGCACTGGCCTGTACGGAAGGCGCTATAAATGATTGATTGATCAGACTCTAGTAACAGCATGTTGACATAGTTGTCTTGTCAATATGAGGAGAATCAAAAGGCAAGATTTAAGAAATGAAGGAATAAAGCACAGCGGCATTTGCAGACTATCTATAACTGACTTGATAAAAACAAAACGGTCACTATAATTAGAGCACATTTGAGCTCCAGTGTTAGAGTCCGATTGGTTCAAAACGCTCACATAACCCAGAATGCTTTCTCAAAAACCAATACAAACTTAGAACTACCGTACTACTGTATGCCTCCGCCAACCAGATATGTTGCAGTTTACATCCATATCTGTCCAAAACGTCACCATTTCACATTCTTATCCTGTTGGATATTTGTGTGATATTGATGACTAGCTTATGAATTCTTGAGTTATGGCCAAACATGTGTTTTGTGAGGTCACAGTGACACTTCAGCCTTGAGTCCAGGGAGGCGTTTGAGTCAACTTTTGAGTCAAATTTGAGTCAAGAATGGACCGCAGGTACTGACGGAAGGACGGAGAGTCGGACGACCCGTGCAGAGGCATACAATGGACCCTCCTCCTGTTGTAGCACACGGCCCTGGCAAGGCAAGGCTGTACACGTCCAGGCCTTCTCACCACTTGACCCACAAGTGCAGTGCAAATTGTGTGAAACAATTCTCTGACTATTGGGGTGAAAGGGCAAAAAGAAAAGATTGAGAACAATCCTCTCAGCTCTAGTGTGGTGGGAGACAGCAGGAGTGTAATTGTTTGGCTAGCCGGCAATGTAGGGGCATGAACATAGGAATACAGTGGGAGGAATAACACAGGGGCAGAGGACAGGGCTGGCTGTGGACCAACAACTCAGTCTCTGTGGAGACTTTCTGACAGCATGCTCTTACTGTGCGTTCTTCAAGGCATCCCTGTTGTTGAATGCCATAGGTAGTGGTGGCAGAAGTGAGTATGGCAGAACTGCAGTTCAGAAATACCTTTAACATTTAACATTTGCTTCAGTAAAAGTACAAAAGTATATTCATCAACGAAAACTTAAAGCACCAAAAGTAAAAGTACTCAATAGGCAGAGATGTCCCATTTCAGAATGCTGCGTATTAGATTATTTGATTATAATAACTGACTGATTAATGTATCATTATGACCAATGTGCAGCTGGTAAAGGTTTGGGGACATTTTATTACATATATACTGCTGTGTAGCATAATCTATAATGACATCTCAGATTATATTTGCTGATCATATTTTGCATTGGGATGCATAATTTGTGGAGTAACTAGCAAAGAAATGTACCAAATAAATCTAGTAAATCAATATTTCTCTCTGAAATGTAATGGAGTAAAAGTATCAAAATAAAGTACAAATATACCTCAAAATTGTACTGATGACAGGGAGGGAGGAAAGCTGAGATGTTTAGATACGGTTAACTTAAGGTTGTAACAGTAAACAGGAACAAAACTACCCAGATAGAATTCAACGAAAAGTCTTTTTTTCACTACATGGCAGGCTTATTTACGTATCACTCTACTGTTCATAATGCATGTTTCCAAAATTGTCCTGACGCTGTGTCGAGACAAGCAGCTATACCTGATGACACCGTAGTAGTTTAGAGAACCGCAGTAAATCGCTCAGACTTGCAAACATGCTCAAACAAAACAAGTAGAGAATTGGTGTCTGACATTTGTCCTTCAGTGTCTGCGAGTTATTGAGTGTTCCTCGGTGCACATTACATGTGAAGGAAAAAAAATCAGCAAGAAGACCCGGGGCTCTGATTGGCTGCGCTGTCTGAACATGAGCAGCATACAAAGCTTCAATTCAGGGTTTGTTCGCGTATTCTGCACTGAGGAGAATAGCTTGAATTATTCAGCTGCAGCACAGGAGGCTGTAACACCTCCTGCCATGATCCTCCTTCTCCTCCTCCTTAGACTGCATCTGTTCAATGTAAATTGTGGCGAAAAAAGGTCACAGGTTGGTCATCTTCTACACAATCAATTGTGTAGAAGCTAACTGAGCACATTTGTTAAACATTTTAGCTTAAACAACTATTAGTTAGCCACTACTGGCTTTACTTCCCATTATAGATCAGTTACAAGTCATCAATAAGATTTATTTCTACTTTGACTACTTTTAGTATCTAAACACTTCTTCGACTGCTGCTAGTATTGTCATTACATTTGCTTGTGAGAAGTAATATCTATTCATCCATGAACTGTAACCGCTTATCCTATTAAGGGTCGCGAAGGCTGGGTGATCAGTACAAGCTAAAAAGGACAAAGCAAGGGTCATTATCTATATATATATATAAAACAAATAAACTCATTATATATCAACCATTTATACCATTTAAAAATGCTTCATAAAGAGCGCCCTATCGGGATGTGCTACAAAAATATGGAATCCTTTCACAAACAAAATGTTTTTTTACTTGAAAAATGAATCATGTGATTAACAACAGAAATATCTTGCTTCTACACTAGAACATTACTAAACAAAAATACACTTTCATAAAAATAAATGTTCCGGTCGTACAATTCTCCCCAGTTTTTCATTAACAAATGAGTCTTAGAGATGCAAGAGTGTGTGTGTGTGTGTGTGTGTGTGTGTGTGTGTGTGTGTGTGTGTGTGTGTGTGTGTGTGTGTGTGTGTGTGTGTGTGTCTGTGTGTCTGTGTCTGTGTCTGGGGTTTGTTTGTGTGAGGTTATTACATTACTGTGATAAAGGATGACCTTACAGGGCAGGCTGTGCTCTGATGTAGACACACATGCACGCTTAGAAGTGTGTGTGTGCGTGGGTCTGTGTGTGTGGGCGTTGGAGCCTCCACTGACAGCACATCAGCGTCACTGAAAAAGGCTCGTCTATAAAACGTCTTGAAACCAACAGCAGGGCCGATTGTTTCTACTGAATCTGGCCTGCAGATACACAGAAATGTGTTACTGAACTGTGAGTGTGTTGATTTTGTGTGATTATACCAGCGTTGGTATTGTGCTTCTTGTCCTTGGAAAGCAGGCAGGAGTCTATTTTATCTTGTCCGTGTAATCTGAGAGCTTTGTTTCTACTTCATGCTGCAGCTTTCTTCGCCTCTCTCTTGTACCGTCTCTTGTTTCTTGCCCACCCTCACAAACAATCAGCGTCTCCTGTAGTTTCTTCGACAGTCACCTGCATTCTTCTACACATCCATTTACGGGATATTTTTGGCTGAGAAAGAAATTACCAGTAGTTTAGTTAAAGTCAATCTGCAGGTAAAATGTTGTTTTTATCTTTTTAAAACTGCATTTACAATAATGGGCAAAATCTTTGCCTTTTCAGTGCTGGGAAGTAATTAAGTACCTTTCCGTTAGCATTTCCATCTTATGCTACTTTATACTAAAATACTGTACTTTTTACCTCTTTAAATGTATTTTATAGTTTTCTAACTTCTTTTCAGATTAAGGCTGCACATATTGAATATATCCGTTTATTAACTACGATGCATTGTTACAGGTTCTACTTCCTACTAGTATATGAAGTGTGAAATGCTGCTCACACAGATTGAGCGAACGGATTATTTAACATTTGATACATTAACTACATTTCACTTGAAATGCTTAATTTACTTTTACAGGTACTTAAGTACAATTTGGGTTTTGGTATTGCAATACTTTTACTTAAAAAAAAAACAAGGCACACTTTCCAACAACATTTGCATTTACCAGTTCCACGGTCAACCTTCGAATGGCAGCTGAAAGCAGCAGCATGTCACAGCAAATTAATGTCATTGAATTTCAAACTAACAAAACTAGTCAGCTGGCATAGAAACAATCTTTAATTTAAATTCCAGTAAAGACATTTCAGCCGTAAAAAACCCACCAATGCATGTGTTGAATTTGAGATCAGTTTGCATTTTGTTCACAACATTTGGGAGGCTAGCTGAGGAGGGATTGCGGAATTGATCAGCAGTGTCAGTCCATTGTGGCTTTCAGTCATTAATATTAATATGCAAGTGAACATGAGAGCACAGAAATCGACAAACTGAGCACTCCACCAAGAGTAGGGATGGTAATTAGAATTATTAATTGATGTGTTTATAAGAAGCCAAAATGTTCACACAAGACAGCAAAGATTTTTTAGGAATGGATTTAAGATGACTATTGCTTTGGTGCACTGCTTTGGTGCCCCAATGTCAATATTCTGTCATCCTCACTCCCAACAGTGCGTGGCCAGTACGGCCAATTAGCCAGTCTTGTTTTCATTCAGACTGAATGCAATGGTATTTGGTTTTCTGTTCACCAATTAGCGAGAGTGACAAAGCCAAACAATTACAGGCAAATAGTGGGCATGATTGATTCATAATAAGGTTCTCCGGGCAGAAGAAAACCAACATCCTCATTACTGCAAATTGTTGGCCGTGTCAGAAAAGCCTCTGTGACTGTGGTCTGATTATGTCAGTTGTATTTCCGAGTAGGCCAGGATCTCTCCTCATCTCTAATTAAGTCAGAAATACTGGACACCGAATTTCTGCTGGATATTTAAGCGCCATAAAAGTCTAAAATGTCTAGAAAAATGTTCATTATAATTTCTAAGAGACCAAGGTGGATTCTTTTTTAACATCTTTATTTGATCTATCCAACAGTGAGATGTGCCTGAAAAAGACTAAGAGGGTGCTTTGAGCTAAATGCTAACATCGGTATGCTAACATGCTAATGTTATGCAGGTATAATGTCTACCATGTTCACCATCTTAGTTTAGTGTGTTAGCATGCGAGCATTTGCTAATTAGCAGTAAATACAAAGTCGACTGAGGCTGATGGGAATGTTATTAGTTTGGTATTTGGTCATAAACCAAAGTGTTGGACGGATCTAAATGTTGTCGTGATGACAGCTGATGAAACAAGTTATTACAATTCATCCTGAGGGGAACATGAATGTGTGTGTGGCAATCCATCCAATAGTTGGAGTTTCACTCAAAACAATAACCTCATGGAAACGCTAGAGGAAGACATCAAGGGATCGTCAAAGTCATCAGGATTCATCATCTGGAAACCATGAATGTGAGAGTTGTCGAATTTATACCAGTGTGACTCAAAAATAACTTATGTGAAAGGTGTTGACATCTCTGCCTTTCAAAGCTCATTTATTTGATCTGCCAGTAGCTTACAATGGGTTTGGCTTCTTTGTTTGACATTGTAATCAGACATTTGTAATGCATATGTCTCTATTGCAAGAAAACATGCTTATTATTTGTGTCATTTCCAAAGTTACTATAAGTTACGCAAGAGGCTCTGGTGATGCGTGCCTGATGTTTCTTTTTAACATCAGAGAAACAATAACACAACGGATTTGACAGAAATGTTCATGCACAGCAGGATATGCTCAACTTCAGAAATCTTGACTTCAACAGGTGAAACATTTCACAGGCTGAACCCAAATCCAACACCAGTCTGTCTTTTATCTGTTTCTTTACAAAAGTAAGATATATGCACTGCCAGGAGACACGCCCTGCAGTCACTGTGAGTGTTCTCAGCATGAGAGATTTCCACTCCTCTCAATGTTTTATTCATTAACTGAAAGGCTGAGATGGATACAGAGCTGAGGAGACGGTTTTGTATTTATCCCGAACTGAGCGGGGGTTACTCACGGTCCAGTGTGTACCGCTATACTCCCCTACAGGGGACAGGAGTTTAAATCGAAGGATTCTCCACAAGAACAGGGCTTCTAAAAAGTAAAAAAACAATGTCTCTTGCACAGACACCATTATACTCCTCAACAACTGTGCGATGTGGACAATTTGATCCCACTGTAGCCGGGAGGTGTGTAAGTTATAAGAGTTTAATACATCCGAGCATAAAATCGTTGACTCGATAAGATGACCAGTCCTGAAAGTCTGATTAATCTCTCAGTGAAGTGAAACTGAGGTGAGGGCTCTTCCTGATTTGATGGTGGGTAAAGACAGATTGTCTGTCTGCAGCAAGATGGAGAGAAGATTAATTATTGCAGACAACCCTGTCCAGGCTTGGCACAAATGAGACTTCATGTGCACTTTATCCAGATGTCCATCTAGCTATTGCTTTTCTTTTTTTTGTACCTATGGCCGTCTGGACAGCGATCACAAAGTATTTTAAATCTGCACGAAAATGCAGCTAAAAGGGACTGGTTCAAGGTTGAGTGAGGTTTAAAGGAAATCAGCCACAAAATGGTGTCAGTGAAGCAACACTCGAGTTCGTCTCTTGGCAACAAGTTCAGGTTCAATGTCTCTGTTCAGGTTTCATTCTCAGTTTGATGATAATATTAAACAGGCCCTCTCAGGGGGCGCTCAGGCGCTGTAGCGGGAGCACTGAGGCAGCTCGCTCTGCACAGGATGAGAATAATTCTTAAAGAAAAGGGTTCTTGATTCCACATTCATCAGGACATTCGTTCAGGCCCGAAATGTTGCGGTTGAGTTTTTCTAATTTGTTTACGCTTTGAGCACCACAAACTAGATACCATGCTGTTTTATTTGTGTGTGTGTGTGTGGGGGGGGGGGGGGGGGGGGGGCTTCAGTTTTAATGGCAAAATTAAAGTGAAATTATCTGCAGGGCGTGATAACATTAGGCGTAATTTAGAAAGTTGGGTTAATTGACCAATCAAAGTTCTAATCCCTAATCCTTGTTTATATTCAATCAATAACTGATTTTTTTTACAATTTATGATCCACATTTAGCCGTTCAATGTAGTTTTCATGAATGGCGGCGGAGGTTAAAGCGGCCTCTTATGCTCGGGGAACCTTTAGGGGAAAATGCACACATGTAGTCCATAGCACTGTTTGTAATTTCATCTCATTGATGTCATCCTCAGTGTTTTCGGCTCACTCTTCCACCGCTGTATCACACCTGTATTAAGTTATTACTAACACAAACCGTGAGGCAGCCACAGCAAATCCAAGCCGTGGGCGACCTGAAACCAGACTGTGGTTGCTCATGGCATGACAGAAATGGGAGACTTCTGTATTACAACAACATGAGTTTGATTGGCTGCACTGTAAAAAGTTGCACCTGTTGCTCCTCTGTTGTGTTTCTGACAGAAGTATGTGCTCAGTGAATCTACCCAGTAGAAATCCAAACAACTTCTCCACGTTCTGAGCCGCATCTAATTTCAGCCTCATGACAGATTTACACAACAACTGCCTTGTGAGGTGAAGCTTCCTCCCCTTCTTCATGTCACGTCCATATTAACACACACACAAATGACAACATTATACACCCACACGCAACTTGGCACACACTCATCACTATCTAATTGACACAATCTAACGGCTTGAAAAATCATCATCACCTCACTTATTGTTCTGCTTTTGTTTAGAAGGTGCGCGCTGTGTGGTTAATGTGCGTGCGCCCACACACACACCGCCCACCATTTGTCGTGACAACGCCGGGAGCATTGTGCTTAATTTTAGAGGGAGATAGAGACAGAGAGAGCAAACGGGAACTGCTAATCCACCTATTGGCACTTTGCCTAAGAGGAAGATTCACCAACACAAAGTTTCAGGTTACAACGTCCAGCTGGATGAAAAGGCCAACACAAAAGAGACAAACAGTAAAGGATGCATTTACAGAGGTAGCCATTACTCCATTCAAAGCATTACAGAAAGTGCTTTTTGCAATGATCTGACAAGTATGCACTCAGACACTAAAAGGCACACGAAATAGCAGCAATGTGGGTGAGAGATGATTTTGCTGTGTGACTTTAATGTTGATTGTCAGAGGTGTATTTAAAGTTAAAGAGACACAAATTTCCCTTCAGCAACTGGTGGACACCAAATGAGAGTGACCAGTGTCTCAGTAGAATAAGGAACATATCGGGCTCTATTCTTGTGGAAATGGGCATGCATTATATGTGTTTCCATTTTGCTGATCGTGGTGGCAGAGTATGGTGCAATCTGAAGAAGTGGCTGGAGCAAGATGAATACTTCACATTGTTCATAGGAACGCTGAGACAGGCACCAACCATGCCAGATGATTAGAAGCAGCAGACATTTTCCTAATGGGCCGTGTGGGGAGTCCAGTTGGCTTTGCCTCCAAGGAAACTGTTAGTGTCAAGAAAGAGGAAAGTCCCAAAGCACAAATGTACGGTGCTCCAAATATGCCTCCAATAACGGACGATTTCGCTTTTATAATTTAGATGTGTGCACACTGAATCAGTCCACTCCTCAATCACATTAAACATGAAGATTCACATGCATTTAAACATATAGATGAAACTGATTTATCTGATTTATGAGAGGCCAGCGTGTGCATTTAAATGTGCCATGTAAATGGCTTAATGTGCTTTAGGTGAATGGGTGGATTTGATGCAGTGGAAAGCACAATTTCACATTTAAATGAGCACTGCATCAGGGGATATACGTAAACACATATCCAGCTGAATCACTACACCTAACCTGCAGCTACAGAGCAAAATCACCAAACCAGACAGAACTTCATTTGAATCGCCGGCTTTTAACCTGCACAGAAATGGTGCCCAGTGTGTCTCTGATGTTGCAACTTGAAGTTATTACCCGTGTTATCTCCCTGTTCTCTGACACAGATAGAATCACAACTACCAAAACAAACACAACAAAAACTCTCAAACATCCTTTGCTGCTGAGTCCAAGATGATGCTGCAAAGTCAAATATATTGATATACTTGTAAAATATAGTGATGAAAGCGTTTGGCAATTTACTTCTCCGTTGCACAGAACACCATTAATCCTATGTCGTTCCTGGATATTGGCAGTAAGCCAGGCCTTAAGCTAAGCTGCTAATTGTTAACTGTTTATTCAGACAACGAAGAGGGATAGGCTTTTAATATGGATGTCGTGTAGGAAACAAGCGTTTAAAGTAGGCGCACATTAGCATGACAATTTATGCACAAATTAATTCTGAAGTTTAATTAAAAAGTGTCTATAATGTAGTATAAGCATGGTGAGTATTGACAAGGCAGGAAGGCCTTTGACATGAATCAGCTGGAGGCTAAATAACCAGAATAACTTTTTCTCAAACTTTTTTTGTTAGTGAATCAGTCCACAACCTGCTAACCTCTGACTCTCCTGAGCAACATCATCATACCTAATGTTTGACTTGAAATTGTGAAATATATCCATTTGGAATATTTGTACAGGGATTGTATGCTTGACCAGAAAAACAATATACAGAGCATGCCGTTGGGCAACTGTCTTTTTGTCCAGAGACAGGCAATGTTATTATTTACTAGAGTTAAGAAATTTTGTTTTTACAGCTGCATAAAAACAATTTAATGCAACACTGGAGCACAAGGTACCGCTAAGTCAGAGGTTGGTTTTTGTTACATATGTCTACCATTTGAGACAAGTTCAACCAAGGATTGATCTTTTGTTTTTGTTGAAAGTGCTGACGGAGCTAACCGTGTTTACCTGAGGGGAAACCGGAGGGTGGGTCTTATGCTTACGCGAAGACGCTGTCTGTCAGGATGGCGTTATCAGCTGTAACCGCTGAATGAGAGCAGTGCTAATCAGTGGCTGTGAGCTAACCAGTGGGGCACGCTCACATGCACTAACATGCACTAAAAGCACGCCGGCAGGCCAGCCAGCTATGCAATCAAAGCAAGGAGAAGCTCGGAAAAAAACATCACTCTACTATATCTTCACATAGCAAATTGTTCTTTACTGCTATATTACTGCTATTAAATGTTAAATAAAGCTCCTTTATACTAATAAACCCCTTACAATGATTATGTTATATACTGTAGGTTACTATATCGATGTTCCAATCAAACACTGACACATTGGTATAATAATAGGGAATGTGGCTGCAGTGCTGTTGGGACTGGGACAGAGGTTACATTAGCAATGTGTAGCTCATATGAAAGTGATCTAAGAGCCCTGCAATTTAAAAAAAACACATTATCATCAGAGCAGTCCCTGAAAAAGAAGCTGTTACTTTAGTACCTTGAGAATACCACCTAAAACAAAATACACCCTTGGCTACTGTTAGCGCTGTGTTGCACTGTAATCATTGTGCACAGTTTTGTCTGCAGTATAACTCTGCTGGATGGAGCTCAGGTACTGTCTGTGCTTACTTAATGTGGCAACTGTCTCCCAATAGCAATTTGCATCGGTCCTGTATGTGCCAGGATAAAATGTCCTGAGGGGATTATTCCTTGAGGCTACAGATACCTCATCCAACTCATGATGGCACGATAATCCTGTCTAAAATGAGAGGAAAAAATATAAAAAAAGAATCTGTAATCCATGTGTTAATGCGTCTCCCTTCTGCCGAGAACACCTCCTGATCCAGTTCAGACATGTAATGCATTTTTTAATGCACATGAAAGGAAGTGGAGCAGCGCTCTTTCATCTAAATCAGTTATTATTACTGAATGTCACTAATCCATTCCTAAATCCCACCCAAAAAAAATACAGATCTCTGGGATATTAATTTAGTTCAGATCTTATCTATGACTGTAAATGTCTGATTTTAAACAGTTCCCAGTGAGATCGCGAATAAATCTGAAATTAATAACATATACACGGTTTATTTTGTACACCTAAAACTATTGCAGTCTAATATGAGTCCTGCAGTACATCCTACCTTCACGGAGGTTAAGAGAAGTCTTAGTGTCTGTGAAGATGAATGCATCGCAGTTCATCTGTGTGGAACAGCTGCTATTAGAAATAACAATTTTAAAACAGCACTTCAGGGCATCTACAGCTATTCCTACAGTATAACGTTGGATCCATATCTAACCAAGCTTCATTGCTGATACAGCCTCCAAGTTCTTGATTAAGTAACCGAAAAGACTATTCTGTTTCCCTTCAGTTTCAAACTCTCTATATGAGAAAGAGAGAGGGTGGAGGACAAAGAGGACAAGAGAAGGTGTAAACAGTGAGAGGAAGGGATAAAAAGAACGCTCGGAAGAGCTCTCTTACAAATACTAATGGGTTTATCAGTTTAGTCTGTTGAACCGGTGAGAGGTGGAAGTAGCTTGTGTTGGGGTTAATAGAGATTAAACCTGAGCTGCAAGTTACCATTAATCACTGCAAGATAATTAAAAATATTGTGCTCACAAACTCATGAGCACACGCATACAAACAATGGAGGCATGTACATTGGACATGATAAGGAGGCGTATGTTCATATTCAACAAGCTAACCTGCAGCAGCAGAGCTCAGAGAACACTTTCAGTCATGATGAATGTGCTGGTTTATGTGTGTGTGTGTACAATAGTCTGCACCATTAATCTGGGTCTATTGAATGCAACTGGCAGTGTTTGTGGGTGGGAAGACCTGAAGGAGTAACTGTGTACAGAGTGGTCTGAGGGCGTAAACCTCCATTCATGATATAACTACAGGTGAAAGGAAGTATATCAGAGAAGAAAGTGGCAGTTTGTACTCTCTCCGTGCAAAGAGACGGTCCTAAACACGAAAACACCTGACAGCTGACTTCTTGTGGTCATGCAAATATATGAAATCTCTGACTTTGACAGCAGAGGCTGCGGTTTGCGTCACATCTACTAACAGCAGTTAAAGTTGGTTTGTTTTAACCATGACGACAATCGTTCACTAGCCTTAAGCAAGTAACTTCAGTTGTTTAAACTTAACCAAAGAGGTGGCAGATCAGCGAAGGCATCTTGTCACTGTGTTTACCAGGTTACCAACAAGTGCAGACTTTTTTTAATCGTTTTGTGCGAATTAACAAACAAGATATAACCTACTAGTTAGTTAGTTTAGAGGTGCTTGGAGGTGGCCAGGCTAGCCTTTTACCCCTGTTTCTTGTCTTTATGCTAAGCTAGGCTAACCAGCTGCTGACGCCAGCACATGAGGGACATGAGAGTGTTTTTGATCCGCTCATCAATCTCTATGCAGGAAAGCGAATCAGGGTATTTCACAAAATGTCAAATTATTGCTTTAAGGCATGCTTAAGGCTTGTTAGTTCACACTAATAACGGAGACTATCTAAGGGGGAAAAGCCTAAAATGTGTCAATTTCACTTAAAAAAAGAAAATGCTGACACAAAACTAAATCATTTCAGTCTTGATGTGTCTTGGAGTCACATCCTGGAGGAACTCTTGCCATATGGAAACATCAAAAACAACCCACGGTCCTCCTGATCCTTTGTGCAAGGACACTGCGGGATCACGCCGCTAAATAAAATAGACAGTTAGTGAGAACACACAGTCTGTTGTTTATCAGAATTTGAGACAAAGATCCAAAGCAAAAGACTCACTGGGGTTGTTCAGCTCTGCACAAACGCACACACAGTGCATGTCCGAACACACAAAGTCCCTTAATGTGGTTCCCTTCTTTCATTGTTCTGCATAATGGCTTGTCACGTCATGGCTATAGCAAGACCTCTGCTTCCTTATGGTTCACTGCAACGTATTAATTGCATCTTGTGTATCACCCGGCAATTGCTGTTGTGTGGGTGTGAATGTGTATGTGTGTAGGTGTGTGTGTGTGTGTGTGTGTGTGTGTGTGTGTGTGTGTGTGTGTGTGTGTGTGTGTGTGTGGAGAGAAAGAGTTCAAAAGAAGTATCACACTGACTGAACAGAATGTCAATGAGATGTTGTTTGTGTTCCTTTCCTCAAAAAAATGTGTTTATGTCGAATTATTACAAAGAGAGCTCCAAAATCTTCAGTTCAGGGTTTATAGTGTACGATTCAAGAGATTTGTTGGGGCTTTAGGATCGGCACATGGGATCACAGAGTGCACATACATCATACTTAACATTAAGTTACATAGCAGCGTGTGCGGCCATAGAAGAGGTTAGAAAACACGATGTTTACTTGAGAGGCGATGACAGCAGAGGTCCTCAAACTTTACCAAAACATTATCTCAGGATTAGAGTAGCATTGGCACCAGATTGCATTTCGGTGGGTAGGTCTCATTCATTGATTCATTGATTATCTTCCTAAATGAATCATTTATGTAAATGTTTATCGTTAATACAACCATTAGGTCAGACTATGAGGCTGCAGGCTAGTAAACATGGACGTAAACATTGATGGATTTGAACTACTTTAAAAACTGGGTCTTTTTGTGAGGGTTTTTTTTACGAGGAAGGAAATGCATTCAACACATTTTCTAGAGCTCCAGGACACAAAGGCATTGCGTGCATTTTGGCAAGTAACACTAAATGTGATCATTACTTTTGTTATAAGAAAACTCCACAGGGCACCTTGATGAAACATAACAGCTGAAACAGTGTCAGCGGACCTGCTGCTTTGGGGAAATCTCTTTCAGAGCCCAGGAACCGCTAAAGCTAAAAGCTTGATTATCCACAGCTTTTTTTTAACAGTTAAAATATAATTTGGCTGACCTGATGGATCTGTGGGCCTTTGTTAGACAATAAGGAGTCAGAGGATCAGTTATATACTCCGACACCAGACCATGCACGGCCATGATTGAACGTGATTAACAATACGTTAAAATTCATTCTAAATAGATTGTGTACAAAAAAATTTGTCATCACGACTCAAATCTAGTCCAGCTGTCACAGTGTTGGCTCTCTGAAGGGTGCCCTCGACCCGAAGACTCAAAAGACTTGTGATAGTGGAACATGGAGCAACACCAAGTTTAAATATTTTACCATTTTAATGACTTCTGATCGAATACCCTAATAACACTGAATTAAATGAAACTGTGTCCTTTTCTAACTCTCTGGGGAAACGTTAGCCCCTAAAGGAAATAAAATACACAATTTTATCAACTTTTCGTTATATCTTCTTGTATGTTTTATCTTCTTTTTGTATGAGAACAAACAAAAACGTCCAATGTTTGTACATAATAGATATAAAAATACAAGAACCTCGGTGCAGTACTATCAGTAAGAGTAGGGACACTGTTTCCGTATGAGCAATAACAGTTCGCTGGACTAATCTAATATTCTCTAAAAGCTCCATGCTCCGCTGCAGGCTTAGAAAATTCACAATGTACGAAAAGTATCACACACATATAGGATGATAAATGTTGAGTCTTCTGTATCAGGCCACAGGCAGTGAGTAGCAGACTCAGTGAGCACACTGTAGCTTCACATTAGAAATCTGCTGTACACTCATTACTGAACCAACAGGCCGTCCCTCCAGTCAGACTCTATTAAATGTATTTGAGCTTTGAGTAATCAGGATAAATGAGGCGCTATTGATGTCATTCAACGACTACATGTTGCATTCCTTCCATTGCATCCAAGTGGTTGCAACTTTGTTTGCGCAACTGGGATATTTCATGGTCTTAGAGTCTCATTTTGTAGCTTTACATTAGCGGTAGATCTAGGTCACTTTGTGGTGTTTTAAGATTAATACTCAGAATCTATGGTAATCTTATATGGCTAGTTAGTTTAAGCTAATGTTTAGCGTGTCGTCTCAGCAGTGCTACAGTGCGAGGTATACTGGACGCAACCGTCTCCAATACTAACATAGCTCCTCAGTGATGGAAGCTTTCTTATTCTGACATCTGACCCGCGTCAGCACACCGTAGTTAGGGTTGCCGAATTGTAAGTTTATGGGTTGTTGTTGAGGATTAGGCTAAGCTAGCTGATGTGCTAACATCAGTTGTCACTTGTTGCCACAGTAAATATTCATGTATTCTGCAGCTCGATGGATACAGCAGAGTCAGTGAGGCCTGGCACGGCGGAGGCAACCTCCTTTTGACGCTGAGCACTTGGGATTACCACTGGAGTGAAGCCGGGCGTTTACTGTCCATCTCAACCATTCATTTTTCTTCCACACTACCAGGCAACTACTAAGACTTTTGATCGCTGACGACACAGAGGTACCATGTGATACAAACGTTGTTACGCTATTGGCTCACTAGCCTTGTTGGAAGCAGCAACCAAACGTCAGATATATTCCACAGAGATAAACAAAACATTCATTTTGGACCCCATTTAAATCATTTTAAATGATTCATTCACATCATAACATTTGGAAATGGAATACTTTTATTCTGCACCTTTATTAAAGCTAAACACTACAATCATTCGTCTTCATAAAACTGTTATAAATAAGACCTTTAAGGCTCAACTGTGCACAAATAAAACACGAGTCAAGGGAATAGCTTAACACAGCGGCAGCACTAGGTGCACACATACAGTGGAAGTATTTTCTTCTCCCTTATTTGAGCGTCTGTATCTGTGTCGTACTTTCACTCGCTGCCCCCCCCCCCCCCCCTCCCCCACCATATCTTACTCCCTCACTTGACATGTTTTCTCCACACCTCAATGTCCATTTCCTCTGTCCGCTCTCTCCCTCTCTTTCATCCTCTCATCCTCCTGTCACTCTCTCATAGCTGACTGTGCTAACGTGTGTGTGTGTGTGTGTGTGGTGAGATCGTTGAGCCATTGCATGGCTGAGTGCAGCGGCCCTGGGGCAGTCATGTGCCATGGTGCACAGTCGGAGGATGGAGACACGTGTCGCACATCTTTCTGGTTACCATTCTGCCCTAACCTCTCTCTCTCTCTCTCGTTCATCCTTTATGTCCTTCTGAGCCTTTTTTATGGTCTTTGTTGCTTTCTCAGCATCTTTTTCTCCCCCGTCTCCCTTCATTTATTTCAATCTTTCAGTCTCAGTCAACCTCAAACATTTTTTTTTCCAAACACCTCAATTCACTTTTGATCATCCTACTCCCATTTTGCTAATGCCTTGTGACATCACAGACAGGAAGTGAAGCCTCATCCCACCCTCCTTCCTTCACCTGTTTTGTCTCTCACATCCTGTCCTCTGCACAGATATTATCATCCCCTCTGCCTGTCCTCTCCTCAGTCTCCTCTGCTCTCCCCACTAAAAACTGAAATGTAATTATTCTTCTGGCATACTTATTGGCCCCCAAGACATTGACGCTAAATATTCTGTGTTCACTTCTGTTTAGAAGACATGGGCTTCAACAAATAAATTGCCTTTTCCCGTTCCAGCATCTGTTTCTTCTGGGATGTTTTTCACTTATGCGGAATAATCTCACAATAACAAAGCAGAGAATTATATATATATATATCTTATGCCAAAGAAAAATAGCTTTAGTTTAATTTCAAGAGTGCAAATAAAAGACTTAACACTTAATACACAATACTTTCTGTGTCCGTATTTGAATTACACCAATGTAGGCGAGAAATGACTCCAGACACATCTGACCATCATTTTGAAAAATTGGGTATAAATTGACGTGTGCATTTTGTCCACAAGACGTTTGTAGAATTCAGCTGTAATATCTTTATGATATTCCTTTAATGATTATCATTTGTGCACTTGGTGATTTTCAAGTATGAAGTTCCTGAAGCTGCTGAGAACAGAATTTATTTTATCTCATAAACTGACTTAAATATTTTGATGTATATGAACCTTGATCAAAAATGTAAATATACAATTTAGTAGCCTCTAAATCAATCAGTGAGCAACGTCAGCATGACGCCATCTTTAGAAAATGCATGCATAACTTTTCATTTCAGATATATGATGTCAATAGGCAAAATATTCTAAATGTTGTGCAAATAATATCATCATAAGGTCCAAATATTGAAGAGACTTTGATCCAAGCAAGTATACATTTAATGCTTTAATGATAAGCTCCTTGCAACTGTCGACTTGACGGCTTCTAAATGTGGATTTTATTTGTAGGGTGAGACAATATTTGGTTAACTTTATCAATGTGCATTTATAAAAATCAATAGAAGATAAATGAAGATGTTGAGCATGATGGATAGCTGAAATAAATGACGACCATTCAGTCAATCAGTCAGTGGGAACATTACCCTAATTCCACCAGCCTCTGCTAAATGAACACTAATAAAACAAAATCATGTAAATGTCCCAGGGGATGAATCAAGATTAATTTTCCCCAACATCTGCAATCTGTGGGACTTTGGCTCATTTAATTGCCTTGTTAATCACCAAATATTTAAAAGGGGCGAGATCTGAGATTGGGAGCATTTCGATTGCCTTAAACTCTCAACATGTTGAACAGCGCTAACAGTGCAAAAAAAAACAGCGAAAGTGCTTACAGAGCTAACACAGTATGTTGGGGACAATCTAAATGACTAATTATAATGTGTGCTTACAGAGTCTGGTGTCCTAATTTGATCATCTTTATTGCACCCTGTCCTTGTTGTGTGAACTGCCTCTGACATTAAGCACCACAGTTGTTTAGTCTATTCGAAAGAACACTCAGCAGCATGTCCTGGATTGAAATGATAATTAGGACTGCGGGAGCGTTAAGATGGGTACAGAGCTATGTTATGAGAACTTAGCCTCCTGACTACGAGAATGTGACCTTTGTGCCAGAACAAATGCGCAGGTGAAGTTGCAGACATCTACTTGGACTACACGGCGTGGACGCCATTTGTGTGTGTGTTATGCTTCTGTGATGTATTATTGCCTATGAGACTGTTGTTTACGGAGTATAAATATCTGAGGCTCAGAGACAGCTCTCCGAGCAGCCTTGATCCATGTATACTGTATGTGAATCAACTCTGTCTCCTTCTTGCAACAATAAATGTCCTGTTTAATGATTTTCCATCGGTCTCGGGTGAATCTTTCTAACAGTGTCACTCCAGTGTTCTCCTCTCTTCACTGGCTGCCTGCGTCCTTTTGAGAGGTGAAGATCCCCCCCCCCCCATCCGGTGGACCACCATGGGAGCTTAATTCAGTAAAATATAAGTAGTTAACAGAGAGACATCATTTTTTGATCCTGTTTGATTTGTGCCTTGAATTACACATATGATGTTTGTCAATTTAAAAGATAATTTTGCAAGTCAAAAAAAGTCGTAGTTTGTCATAAAACTGTTGAAGTGTAAGTCTGTGAAAATACATAATTAGAAGGTCTACACATCCAAAAGACGTCTTTCTCGCTGAACCTGGCTAGCTTGTGTTTTGTAACGTATAATATGAGACGATGGATGTCGATTACTGAGCGGTTTCAAACAAATCTAAATGCTACTACGAAAAAACCTACGACAAACTGGGACTTTCTTGAATTGTAAAATTATCTTTTAAATTGACAAAAAACTGTGTAATATGTGTAATGTATGCAACAATTAAAATGAGATCCATAAAACATATTATTATTAATAATAAATGTGTGCTAGAGAGCCTGTAGAAATAATTTGCCCATCTGGGCTGGCTCTTTTTTCTCTTCTGTTTTTATTATAGCACTTTGTCACAGGGAGCTGCACGGTGTAACAACGGGTGACACTAAAAACCCTCTGGGCTGAGGAGAACAACGATGAGTATGATGATGAGAAAAGGACAAAAATATCAGGTTGAGTTGGGAAGCTGATGAGAGAGATGATCTACAAAAGGGACAGTATTTAGGTCTTGCAGTGTGGCCAAAAGGCAATGAAGTGAAATGTGGATCTTTGATCGGCCAGAAGGTTTGTTAAAGACAGCAGCGCCACTCCACAAAACCCAACCCCACAGCAGGAAGTAGATGACGGCCCAATCAAGCCTCTTCACCGCTGCTTTAAGTTAAGCCGGTTTGAAGTTCGATGATTTGAGGATTCCTGTGGTGATGGAGAGAGTCAGCTTCTATTTCCGTACAGCTTTTACTCTCTTGCTAAGGCAAGCAACAATGCTGTACCAACTGCAGCTCCCTGTTGGCAGCAAAACCCCTCCATGTGGGTGTTTGAGACGAGCTCAGGAAGGAGGATATTCTATCTGGTCACGACTCAGGCGGCGCACTCTGCACATGCACACGTACACACAAACACAGACACACGTGTGCAGCCAAATGTTGACGTGTTGCTGCCATAATTCTCTAAGCCATTTTAGAGAAGTGCTTGCTGTGACATGTCATGTGACTGCCCCTGAGGTTGTGTGAAATGCAAGCCTGTGAATGGTTGACATACAGCACACAGTATACGCAGAAGGCAGCCTTTAGCACACACAGTCAGCTGCTGCACACCCACCCACACAATCCAACACCTACAGCGCACATATGGAAACACACACACACGTACACATTCGTGTCTAATGAAACCAGCCCTCACAATTAGTTTGCAGGAATCTTTAACGTTATTTCTTTAGAGTAGTTTAGGTGTCGTGACATCCACTCCCAGCTATCACATACAGCTCAATTACTTCACCATTGATTTATAAGTCCACTGTTTGCAGACAGGATGAATAACTGAAGCAATAACAAAATGGGTTGTGAAATAATTAAAAATACCAAAAGGATTTTATATAACATTAAATCATTTATTATATTATAACTAATATGTATCTATATATATATATATATTGCAATTGTTCTTACTATACTTATACTTACATATAGTTCACACACCATGGCTGCCATTGCACTACTGCGCTTTATTCTAGTGTGAGTATTTATTCTGGTGTGAGTATTTATTCTAGTGTGAGTATTTATTCTGGTGTGAGTATTTATTCTAGTGTGAGTATTTATTCTGGTGTGAATTATTTATTCTGGTGTGAGTATTTATTCTAATGTGAGTATTTATTCTAGTGTGAGTATTTATTCTAATGTGAGTATTTATTCTAGTGTGAGTATTTATTTTAGTGTGAGTATTTATTCTAGTGTGAGTATTTATTCTTGTGTGAGTATTTATTCTTGTGTGAGTATTTATTCTAGTGTGAGTATTTATTCTTGTGTGAGTATTTATTCTGGTGTGAGTATGTGCATTAAAGTGTGTGCAGAAACTCGAGAGGAAGCGATCTCCCGCTTGGCCTTTGCAGCTTGTTGTGTCTCCATATTGACAGTGTGACACTTACACCTACTACAGCGCTGCATGTCACGAGCAAGCTATGCACCATGTGTGGTGTGTGTGTATGTATGTGAGGCAGAGAGAAACAAACAGGGAATAAAGGACGGTTATTACATAGTATGTGTTCGTGTGCTGCTGAGGACCAATTTGCAGCGTCAGGACAATTTGGGAAAGAGAGGGCATTTTAGTCAGTTCGCTTCTTTAAAGGGTCACTTGGGATTTAATCAATTGATTTGAATGGAATTGCAGCAATCAGTGGGTTCGCTTTGTAGAGGTTAAGTAGATTAGTAGGTGCTTTGGTGCTACTGGGCATGTAGTCGCAGTGGTTAAGATTGGGAATTTATGCTTTTGTTGCGTTATGTCAAAGGACCTTGCAACTATAGTAGTGCAAATATGTGTGAGTTTTGTGTTAACTGTGCTGTATTTCCTGCTGAAATGCACCACTGCACCTTACACCACATGGTCAAGTGAGCCATTCAAGACCTCAGAGAATTACTAATTGAAGCTGTGCTGCAGCTGGCTAAAAACAAAACAAAAGCCTGGCTAGCGAATCAGGCCTCGCTGAATTTAAAGTCACAGCTAGATTCAGCTAGTTCCACTTCCAACTTGCTGTCTTCATAATATGTTTTCTTCATACTAACAAACAGCTTTTTTACAATGTGTCCTTTCAGCTTTGAGAGAGTTTCGTCAGACACTACATTTGTCAGACGCTGCAGAACTAATGGTGGCAGCTCCTGTACTGTCTACCAGTATATGTGTGTGGGCTCTGCAGTTCCCCTGTTGCTGCGTGGTACCCTGCTGCAGAAAAGGGACGAAAAAACACTGTGGAAGCAAGGTCAGAGCTGTCTCATTATCTAAATCACTTCATCTTTCACAAAACACTTTATCTGATTAATATGACAGTGTACAGAGTGACTGCTGCAGAACCTCGCCTCTAAAACACTGGCAAAGCTTATAATTCTAATGCCACTGATGGCAGTGAGGTGTGAGTGGTGTGAAGATATACTTTGAGTCAACATTGGAGTTGGTGATTTTGCATCGATGATATGAATTTGTATTTAACTCACTGGAGCAGCTAAAAGCAGACATTCCCATATTGTTATTTCAATAACTCAGACCTGTAGAAAATTGCCATATTTCCATATATATATATATCTTTATAATCATCTAAAATCAAATAAACTGTGGCAGAAGAGAGTATCTATAATGCCAATTTAGAGACATACTAAATACTGAATCAACAATCAAAAGATCAAACATGCTTTTTCATGTGTCTAACTGATGTTGTGATAGATAATGAGATGCATAATCTCCATTGTTCTGATCTCGTTTCCAGAGGAACGTAAATGTTTTGAATAATTAAATTATCTTTTGCCCTTCAGGATTTTAGTGAACACTGTAGATTAATTATGTGTGTTTATGGGATGACTATTTTAAGCTGCCATTGTGGTATCATGTGTTTTGAGACAATCCTTGGTTATGTACATACAAATATAGGCAATAGGCATAGAAAATGTCTTCAACTTTTTTTTTTTGTAAAACAAGGTTCTGCTTGGCATCGAATGCTGTGTGGGCAACACGATGAGTAGTGAGCCGGGGCTCAGACTGGCTTTAAGCCTATCTGATCCTTCGATGGATTGGAGCCTCTCATTATATGGACTGAGACAGCAAGAGGAAGCAGGAAGGGGAGAGAGCAACAGACACTAGGAGATAGTTACCTGGGGAGAAAAAGCCTGGAGCCCTGTTAGACGCAGCTTATTGTTATAGCCTCTACCCGAGGTGGCTCATGGTTGTGGATGGAAAAATTGAATCTTTCCTTCAGCTGAACTCATTTTCCCTCCGTTTTCACTCTTTCATGTCCGTCTCTCTATTTCTAAACAGCTTTCTCCGTCACCACCTCTGTTCTCCTGTTCTCATCTCTCTCTCTACTTTCCCCTCATTATTCCTTCCTTCCCTTGTCTGTCGGATGATTCCCTGCTGACTTCCAAAACTAACAGCGCTTCATTCACATCGACCCTCGCCTAATGGA
This sequence comes from Pholis gunnellus, assembly GCF_910591455.1. Taxonomy (NCBI): domain Eukaryota; kingdom Metazoa; phylum Chordata; class Actinopteri; order Perciformes; family Pholidae; genus Pholis; species Pholis gunnellus. The sequence continues at coordinate 11,683,067 of NC_136529.1, read as the reverse complement.
AGACAAACAAAGGCAGGCTGACTCTTCTCCCAGCTCACAGACAAAAGGGATACGCCGAGGAGACATGACTCCCTATTTAAATTCTGCTAAGGGAATTCACATAACCTCAGAATTAATTTGGGGAGCCCTCAGCCCCGTATTTAATCGCCCAGCAGACGTATATGTCGGTAGGTTGCTTCTGTCGGTGCAGTGCTCTGGGTACAAACGGGGTTGGCTCAAGGGGAAAAACCCTTGCTCAGTCAGCTTATTGCACTACTCCTGAGCTGATCAAATTATGTGTACGTTCAGTACAATTAGAGTGCAACATAATTAAGCCACTTAAGCTACAAGACTCAGGAAACGCTGGGCCTCATGTAAGGATCGACCGGTACGAACAGACCTGTGGCCCATTTAAGAGAATTTGGTTCATTCACCAATTTTCTTGTACTTTTTCTCTTACGTACGGTACGAAGGTAATTCAGTGGTCCAGACCTGTCGCACAGTCATGTTTCCAGTGAAGGGTAAAAAATAAATTTCAACTGACATTCAACATTTGAATTAATTTGGGGTTTTAAATATGAAACTAAAACTACTATACAGAAACTAAAAAATAAAATACACAACTAAGACAAAGTTAATGAAATGTTCTTATTGTGTTCATTATATCATAATCATCATCATGGCTTACAAATTTACTACGTTTTTAATTTAATATTTGTATTAGCGTATCTTGATACAGCAACTTTTCGCTAGAGAAAAATTCTCTTAATCATGTACTTCTTTGCTTTAGATGGACATTTCTTTGCATTAAACTTCGTGTGAAACTAGTGGCTCTTTATTTCTGTCACAGCACAGCGCTCCTCTGATGACACATCGTTGACAGCTGTGCAATTAATATTTTCTAACACCACCCCTGACTTGCTATATTTATGTTTGCTAATTTTCAACAGCAAGACCTGAAACTCTTTTTAATCTTTGGTGAGATTTTTGTGAATGAAACGTCCCCACACAGAACAGAACAGGTAGCCGTGTATGACTATGTTCGGAGCGTTGATAAGGCTAATAATAAGCTTTTAGTGAACAGCTGGTATTTGTCAGGCTCAAACGAGCAACGTTTGTCCAGTTAAGAGTGTTTGTTGAATCCGACTTCACTCGTAACAGCAAACCTCACTGAAAACAGAAGAAGTTTTATATAATACGTTTTTTAGGATTAGAATATGAAAATGTTGTGCATTCAAACATTCTGTCAGTGTGCAAACCGAAGCGATATGTCATAACGGAGTAGGGTGGTGAGCCACCATGCTAACAGCATTGATAACCAAGCAAACCGGTGCTGGCATGACTTTTTAGCAATTAATTAGCAAACTATTTCAGTAGCCGAGCTACAATAACTCGCGCAGAAACAAGAACGGGCTAATTAGTGTGAACAAAATAATTTTAAGCATAACTAAGTTGTTTTCATTGCTTTTTTACAGATTTGTATTTGTGTGTGATGAGAGAAAAAGTACCCCAGCTGCTGTAGACAAGATGCAGTCTCTTCATGACCTGTGCTCAGTTCGGTCAAATCAACAGGCCAAATAATAAGTAGGTCAAATCGTGTTTCTCTTCACTTGGACAACAACTGTCCAGATACTAAGGAGATAATAATAGCATTATGTCGTCAGTGATGCCTCCGCTATGGTCATTTTGTGCGGGAAATTTGTCAGAAATTTTATTAATCAGATGCTATAACGTTGCCTACAAGCCTTACAGCAAGTCATCCCTCTTATAAACCCCATTAGGTAGAAATAAATTATTAACAATATTCAAACGGTGGAGCGTTAGGAGAAGGGTGGCTACAACCTCAACCCAAGCTTCATCCTCATGAGCTCTATAAACATTCCATATCCTAAGAAGTTTATTTGTCATTTGTTGTAAATGTAACCATTTACCTATGTCCAGTAGTTATTTCCTTGTGAACAATGGCTTCATCTTGAACAAGAATTAACTTTTTTTTTTACGTATGTGATCTCCTGTCATTAAAAAACAAAACTGTACTGGATGTAATTACTGGCCACTTTGCTCAGCTGTAATTAGAGTCAATGAACGGGTTAAACGTTTGGGTTTGCATAATAATTCCCTTTCCTCTGCTGGTGATATTATCACAGCAAGTGCAAACACTGCTGTCTCTCTCAGAAACACACACAGGCTCCTCCTCTTTATTCAGAAGCTAAATGAAAGTGACGAGAATGAATGCCTGAGTCAGTCTCAAGCTAAAGAAGTATCATTATGAGACAACGCAGTCCACAAAGGGCAGTACTATACTTACAGTAAAGAATATAACAAAAGTGCTTGTAGGAACAGTGTGTAGTATTTAGGGGGATCTACTGACCAAAATGGAATATCATATTAATAAGTATGTTTTCTTTATTGTATAATATAGTATTTCGTAGCTTACAATGAGTCCTCTTCAAGGAGCCAGCCGCCATGTTTCTACAGTAGCCCAGAAAGGACAAACCAAACACTGGCCGCTGGATGACCCCTCCTCCTACACACTGTTAACGCGAGATTTTAACCACCTACCGGTTCTACCGCTGCAGTTACAGTTCATATTGGCTTTAATGCCACATATTGTTGGTCATAATTAGGGGCGCAACGGATCACAAAACTCACGTTTCGGATCACGTTTTTTGAGTCACGGATCGGATAGTTTTTGGGATCAGCAAAGAAAAGGGGAAGAGACAAATATAACTTCCATTTATTAGTTAAAGAACTTCAAGAACACTTAAAGAAAAGAACTTTGGGCGATAGTCTTACTTGTTACTTGAAAAGGAACAGCAGCAGTAAAACGTTATTACACACTATGATGATTAAACTGTAAAAAAAAAAAAATACTCAATTGATCTGCGGTTCACAAGTGTGCAGAACCGTGAGGGGTGATCCGATCCGCGATCCGTTACACCACTAGTCATAATAGTTATCCCGTCAATTTGTGCAGTGAGGAATTGAGCAACTGTTTTCCTCTTGTTAAAAGAATATTTTATTTTCAGCAGCAGCGTGTACAAGGTTGTTCTTTTTGTACAGTTTGTAACCGCTGATGTGCATTTTAGCTGGTGATTCATATCAATGTCCTCAGTCAAAGAAAAGCTCCTTGCAAGCTCACAAATCAGCCTTTTGGAGAAGCCACAGCCCGTCAAACGTGTGATTGTGAACTTATGAGTTTGTGAATCAGTTGCAAGTTCCATTAGTTGCTAAATTTTACTGTTTGTAAGGAAGACAAACCTACAGGTGGACGATCACAACAACACAATTTGACGCTATTCCGCCTACTTTGTAGCAACTAATAAAAAAAGAGTTTGACAAAACTAACTCATCACAACTCAAGACTGAGGACTCCATAGCTGTTCTGGGGTCTTTCATCTAGTCATCACGAGCAGATGAAGGTTACGAATTTGTCTTTTTTTGTCTATGATCAGTTTACAGCTATACAAGATAGCAACTATATTAGCTGTTTAGAGCTAATGTGTTGCTACTGCAATTATTGGGTTGTGTATTTTACTCTTTCAGTTTCATTCTTTATGTGTATAAATGGCAAAACTTGGCAGGGTTTGAACTCCCTTAAGCACTCTTTCCTTCCTTTACTCCTTCGAGGAGACACGGTCTAAAAAAGGTAATCCCAATATTTAAATGATTATCATGTCTCTCCCTTTCTATGACTGCAGGCTTTTCACCTCACAAGTGTGGAAGTTCACAACAGCTTTTGGACAAACTTCAAAATCACCATGAGTCACATGGCGCCTCATAAACACAACAATTTGAGCCACTTTGTCTTTCATGCTGATAACATGTCTGTAAAATGCATAGTGTCATTTAGAGACAGGAAGAAAGAGAGTTTCAATTTTAGTGTGAATGTACAACTTTGATTGTCTTAATTGTTACATTTCTTTTTGCGTCTCATGCAGTAAACGCAAACCCCAAACAGCTCTTTGTGGTAGAAAAAAAGAAAAATCTCATTGATGCCTCTTTTCAACCATTTCACAATTTTTGAAGAGGATTACCTGTTGCCATAGCAACAGTGGCCTATTTCACCAGACGTTGTGATGCTGATTAGTCTCGTTTACGGCCCTCCTAGGTATCTGTGGGCCTCACGCATAGTAACAGGTTTACTGCGGAGGACTCGGAGAAGCACCCCCGGCACAAAAACAACCAGCAACACTAATGACACAATCAATACGGTGTTCCTCTTCTTTTCACTATTCTCAGTTGACCTAGTGTGTGTTTTTAGTTTTAGATAGTAAGTTGTAAAGTCATGAGTTGACAAAACCCTCCGTTGCTTGGGTCACGTAAAGTTGAAATAAAGTGTGAATATCTTGCATGATGACGGAGTAAAAAGGCTTTGTGTTGTAGCTCACGTCGATGCATAGCCGCAGAGCTGTAGCGTTAGCGCCTCCTCATCCGACTGAAGAGGCGCTAAAGAGAAGAGAACTGAAGAGCTCTGTTTGTACAATGAGCACATGTTACAATCACAAGGTCACAACACAAGATCAAACGTCTCTATTCAAGCAAGGTATTCCCGATTTAAAAACAAATAACAAAACGACACATTTAGCATTATAACGTATAATAAGTATACCAGCTTAGCCTAAATTCACAACAGATGTTTCACCTCTGGAGTGTATTCCTTCAATCTACTCCGGTCCTTTTCAGCTGCAGTGGCGGCCAAACCCCACCTCACAAAAGACTTATTTTTCTAAATAGTAAGTCTATTTGTTTTAAATGGAGTCAAACTGCGGTTTTACTCATGTGTACATCCATTCTAAAGGATGTCAAACCTCCTTTGCTGGCAACCATTCATTCGGACTATACTGCTGCCTGTGGCTTCTTGGTGAGATTGTATTTTTTGCTTGGCTCTTTTAGTTTAACAGCCTAATCAGGTGTGAATTTATAGAGATGGCACAGGCTTTAAGTGCTGTGCTTATCGAACTGTCTTCACAAAATGTCCTCCACAGCGGAGAACGGGAAGCAAAAAAAACAGCACACTCATGAAAAAGTAAAAGGAAAGATATTTTACTTCCTGTCGCATTTAAATGAGCTGAAAGGCTAACTGCTTTCCATGACATAAATTAAATGGTTGATCTTGGGTCTCAACGGGCCTTTAGGGATAAGTCTAGCGCTGGTTATTATTAGTCAGTCGGTATCGACACCGCCAATGCCACAGATCTGTATTCCCTGAGCCTGGTCTCCTGAGAGCAAACACAAGCCTCCTGTTTATCTAGGTGCTCCTCACAGAGACGGTACTGAACACATACAGCATCGGCTATCAATTAAAGGGCTCATCCTGAAAGCTGCACAATAAAACCAGCGCACGGGTGTTACTATTCAGTATATATATAAGTGTTAAAAGATTCTCAAGGAAATGACAAATAAATCATTATTTTTTATATATTATTTAGATTTCATACATATTTGATTTTCTAGAGAATAATGAAATGGGCGATGGCATTTCATTAATGATGCCAATGTTTGTGTTTCAAATTTGATACCCAAGAGCTTTTTGTTTCTTTACTTACACAAGCCCCCCAAAAAATGTTAGTTTAAACTAATTAATAAATTCCTCCATATTAACTTCTCATTGCAAAACAGAGGGCACTAGAAACTAATTTTCTTAGTGTTCACAGCTGCATATGTGAAACAAATTAATATTAATATGACGGCTTCCTGACCTGCCCACGCTATAGGTTCGGTTAACTTAGGAACAAAAACTACTTGGTCTACTACCGCCATGATTGGTCTGCATTGTCAATTAATCTGTACGTAGTTTTTTTAATTCATCAATTAATTATTTAGCACATTAAGCTCCCATGCAAACTGTGAAAAATGTCCATTCTAGTGGTTAAGTGACTGAGACATACACGTTACATTTACTATTCGTCCGTGTCAGATAAAGGTAAACTGATTAGCCATTTAAAAAAACGCTTGACCCAACACAATTTTGTAACTTTTAAAACCATCACATCCTATTTTGGAAATAACAAGGTTACACATTCCACCTTGGAGTTGTTTCTGTCTCATCCCTTTGGCTGAAAAGGCCACTGGTCTAGTAACAGCTGAGAGGTACAAGACTTCAGAGGTCGAAACCAAGAGGACCCCATAAAGTCAACATGACGCCACCACCGGCTGTAATAAGGTCAGTTCTCTGTGTGTGTGTGTGTGTGTGTGTGTGTGTGTGTGTGTGTGTGTGTGTGTGTGTGTGTGTGTGTGTGTGTGTGTGTGGACCTGCAGCTGAGAACCATGATGCCACAGATAATTCCTAATAACCGCCATGAAAGCTACAGTTCTATAGTAAACTCGGTAAGCAGGAACGAGGAACAGCATATCCACAAAAAATGCTGAATTCTATGTGAAATTTAACAGTATTTTCTACTGTGTATAATTATATGACTGAGAACAGAAACAGAGCGTGCAGGTACTTGTAAATTCATGTGTGTGTGTGTGTGTGTGTGTGTGTGTGTGTGTGTGTGTGTGTGTGTGTGTGTGTGTGTGTGTGTGTGTGTGTGTGTGTGTGTGTGTGTGTGTGTGTGTGTGAGATGTTGATGGAGATATACACGGCTCCACCTCCCCACCTGCTCTCACTGTGTACTCCTGTCTCGGTCTGTGATGGAGAAAATTAAAATGATGCGCATGCATGAACACAAGCACACAGACATGCACAAACGTAATGCTGTTCTTTAAATTAAATGCATGTCGTTGTCATCATACAACAAATGTGATTGAGTCGATTAAAAACTGCACCTTTTCCACAGAAATAGAAAATAATCCCAACCCAAACCTGTGGCTTTCTCTCTTATTTACTTAGTTTTTATGCTCACTCAGTAAGAAGTGATTACAAGAACTTTTATACCCCCACCACCTCCGTGAAGCAGTTGTAAATGTTTTGTTGGCTAATCGGTATGCTCTCAAATACCAACCGATCAAAGCTTGAGCTTTAACTGCAGGGCGTCATTCACCATCGACGCCTGCTCCTCTGTGCATCAACCTGCAGTCAAACCAACAAAACCCTATGAGTCATATTAAAGTCAACGGCCCAAAATAATCTCCTCTGATGAGCACTTATGCAATATAGGTAAATACGCTCACTGGCGCTGGGGCACAAACTGCGGAGTGCATACTCAATAGATAAACAGAGAGGGAGGTAAAGAAAGGGAGAGACGCACACAGATATAGAGAGCAGAGGAACGAGAGCAGATGTGGCCTTTGGGCAGAAAGTGCTGAATCACCACGTCACTTCTCGTTACTTCATCGCATCGGGAACCCGGAGCACTTCCTCTGGAGCCACACACAGAGACACTGTCGTGGTAAGAGGCAGAGAGAGGGGAAGCAAAGAGGAAAGAGGCGGAGACAAACAAGAAAGAGGGTCACGTAAAACATCGGAAGAAGGGAGATTCCCATCTTCCTTAATCCTCAACTCTGTGCTGATATCACCTTGAAAGGCCCTGGCGGACACTGTCTGTTCCCTCTGTTACATAAGGTCTGCATGAGGCTATACTCAAGCACTCCCATTCTGAATTACCTGCAAAATACACGCACTCGTTCATCACGCGGCTTCATTGTGGTCTCTATTTGTGGCACAGTCAGAGTGAGCCATCACAGCCGCCCGGTCCATTTCTGAGAGCTCAGAGAGAGAGAGTCTTGATACCTGTGGTGGCTTACGTACCTGCTAGTACTTTTGTAGGCGGTGCCAGCGTTATTTAGAGTTATAGCACGTTACTAACAGCATGTTTAGTTTCCGTGTCTCTTTCAATATGCAAAGTTTAGATGGATTTAGAAAGGGAAGTTTAAATCGAGAATTAAAAGAGGCTTCATTTTGGGAAAAGGCAAATTAGGGCACACAGGAGGACTTAAAATAAATTAAATAAAAGCTTCATTGCTTCTTATTACTATCATCCACTTGATTGTAAGTGACAGGTGGAAATGACCAATTCCAATTGCACGTATCTCTCTTTTAGACTATTCATCAAACTTCGCTTGTGATTCATGTGTGTGTGTGTGTAGGGATGGGAATTGGTATTATTTTATTAACACCAATGCCATTATCGACTGTGCTTATTGGTCCGAATCTTCATGGTAAATGGACAAGCTTTTATAAAGCGCCTTTTCTAGTTTTCTGACCACTCACATCACATTCACACGCTGATGGCACAGCCTTCGGGGGAAATTTGGGGTTCAGTATGTTGCCCAGGGCCGTCCCTGATCTGCAGACTGCGTTGACCTCGCCCGTTGAGGAGCGCACACATTATTTTCGGTTCATTATGAAACTGTGGCGGGGCTTCGTCTTTGTAATTAATGGGAAACACTGCTCCTCCTTGTTACCAGCAGTGCAAACAGAGTTCAACGCCATAACGCATTAGTTTCTTTCAATGAGCAACTGTCAGAGGCATACACTTCCCATGGATCAGACCATTTGGAACCGGTTCTCGATTTTACCCCTAGGTGTGGGTGTTTGCGTCGGATTCTTAGATTACATGTGGTCTGCTACTCAGTGGTGTAACGGTAAATTGTGTTTGCTTCAGAAAAACTTTGTTTATACCAAATGTGTTTCTCACAATGAAAGGTATATTTATGTTTGGTATGTAAATCATATCACTAATACTCGAGGGGGCTGTTAAAGTTTCTACATCATGCAAGGAACTTACAGTGTTTAAGGTGATGTAACGTTAAGAAGTAATTATGGTTCAATCTAACTGAGGGCATCTTAAATATCAGAAATCGAGCTTTGTGATTTCATTCAAAATGACATGAAGGATAGAAGTTTCACAATGATGAGGATCATCAAGCTAAAGTCCGGCTTCAGGCTGATGCTATCCATCAAAAACCTTGACGAGAAACACATACAGAATCCCAGGACAGAGATGTGGCAGACATTTTGCAAGAACCTAAAAAAAAATATTTCTGTAATATATTTTACAACATTCACTTAGCACACATTTGTATTGTTAGCAGTCATTGTAAACTCAGCTATCTCTAAGCATACTCTACGTGTCTCACAAATGTGGAGTAATTAGATCTCCCCTTTGGAAAACCACAGTTCTTCATGCAAGTCAAACCACATTGTTAACGGTGGTTACAAGTCACTTAAAGTGACAGTGGCAGGCCATAAGGGGTTTCAGCGACGACAGGCTAATTTACTTTAAAGGGACAACTATGTAGCTGAAAAAAGGGGGCAGCTCACTACAGAGGAATAAACTCTCACCTGTTTTGTCTGGCTATGTACAGTAGGTGGAACTTGCTCTCACAGGTAGTAAACACAAACGATTCAACTGACCAGAGTCTGAAAACGCATTATTATATCCAGATCTATAATTCTGATGTGTGGTCATAACACATTTTGTAAGAGCAGGACTTCATTAGGTAAAGCCATGCATTCGAGCACCTTCTCTCTGAACGTGAGCTGCAGTTGTCTCTCGTTCAGGCATCGCCACATCATCCGATCATAAGCCACCAAAACACTCACAGCGAGAGAACACAGGATTACCATAATGTAGAGCTGCCGGTCACACTCAGAAAGTTCAGTGTGGTGAAACCTCAGCACTCGTGCATCCCTCCAAACACATGCATAATGCACCATAATGGAGATAATCCTGTTCAGATTTAAGTAATATCAACTGCACTAAAGAGGGAAAAAACATTCAGTCAGTGTCTGAAACTCAGACATTACTTAGTCAATAATAAATCTCACCATATTTTATTTTCCAAGCATACGCCGGTAGATAACTAGTACAGTACTATAGCATTTCAATACCGTCTCATTTAAAGAGAGTGGGGTTTGTGCCAAAATGAGACACTTAAATCTCAGTACCAGACAACTACAATGGCAAGGGTTGTTTTATGGGCACTAAAACATAAATATATTTATATGTATGAGCTAGAACTTTCAAGTCTATCTGCAACTACCAAGATGCATTTCCAAACAGAATAGAGTGAGCGTCCAAACATCTTTATTATAGCCCAAACCCATGCAATGTTAAGAAACCAATCTCAACTCAAGGCCTTCCTTTTGCTTGTTCTGGAGCTTATATGACACATAGTCTTCATCAGCAGATTGAAACACTTACTCTTTTTTTTTTTTTGCTATGCGTTGAACCATATTATTATTATTGAACCTACATGTTTTTTGTTAGCCACCGTAAACACGCTCATGACAACGTTGCAGAATGTCCATTAAATTGCGAAAGGTCAAAATTGTCACTCCTACATCACATCGCCATCCAGTACAGGGCTGAGATGATGAAATTACACCGAGATAATGGCGGCAATAAACGGCTGTAAAATCCATCATCGAGATCCACACAGAAAACCTTTACAGCGGGAAAATGTGATTTGCAGGAACAGAAAAGCGAGCGGGATAGCGGTACACAGCCAAGGGCTTCCATATCTCTTGTGTTTGTAATGTTTTATGCAGAGCTCTTGTAGCTCATGATATATGAGTTAATAGCTTGAGGATAATATCCTGTTAGCCAACTTGTGCTGTCAAGGGCTGAAATCACACTTGCTCATAGCGCTGTCACACTCACTCACGGACCTTAGAATATGCACGCACGCACATGGCGTCAGAAAGGTTCACGTAAACACACGAAAACAGAGGCAGGTGACGTGCGCTAGCTGGTGCGATGTGTGAATCCAAACCACAGAGAGAAAAGCTCTCCTGCCTGAGATTAATGGAGCGCGTTCTATTTTGGGAGCAGCTTTAGTGAGAGGAGAGAAAACAACATTTTAAAACATAGACACAGAACACAAACACAAAGGGACGTAAGAGTTCATTCAGGATTCGTGTGAGATTAAAATCAATCACTTGTGTCAGTCAGCGCTGGGCCAATGCGCCCACATGTGAGTTAGCTTTTTCTAATTAACAGTAAATCATATTCCTTCTGGCTGACTATAACACAAATATTGCTTTCACCAAATATGAAGAGCGTCCCAAAAAAAAAAAATCTGAATCACCGTGCCAGCTAACGCCACCACTTCCCCTCAGTCGATTGGCTAACACTCCACCCGTCATTGAAGTCCCTTGCATCCTCACACTTACCACTCGTGCTGGGGCTCATCGATGACCAACAGGATCTTGAACTTCTTGGAGAGCGAGGGAGAGGACGCCGTCTGCTCCACGAACACGGCGGCTGTCGCGGCGGTCTGTTTGACCACGTTGGTGATGGAGCTGAAGGAGCTGAAGAAGCCAGAGGAGCCACCAGAGGAGGAGGAGGAGGACGGGGCCTGTTGAGGCGGCGGCTGAACCAGCGGGTTCGCACGGCGCTCCTGAGCGGCGGGGGAGCTCGCGGGAGCCTGGGACGGGGACGGAGCTTTGGTCGGGGACAGGGCAGGGGCCACGGATGAGGGGCCACCTTGCTGGGAGGGGGAGGTGGCGGTGGCGGTGGGGGGAGGAGGAGCAGCCGGGTCCGACCTCTGGAGGTCTGACATGTAGCCATTGGGCAGGTTGGACATGAAGCTGCTGTCCGAGAGACGGCGTCGGAGGAAGTTCATGATTGCGGTCGGTCGGATAGATGCTCTCTCAGTGTGTCTCTTGGTCTCTCGGCTGAATGGAGTGAAAGCACAGACAGGCAGAGATGGTTACACAGAGAGAGAGAGAGAGAAACGCGCCGATCAGAGGTTAGATGAATGACAGAGAGCAAATCAGTCCGAATGCTCGAAGGGGTTGGCCGACGGGAGAGCCGCTTCTGAGCTCTAGGAATGGGTAAAGCAGGAAGGGAGGAAAGGATGGATGAAGCAGGATGGAAACAGCTCTGGTCCAGTCTTCAAGAAACAGCTCTCCAAAGCACAGCTAAGCCAGCAAAACAGCGTGCGTGTGGTGTTCCTCCCCCTGAGCCTCACGCCTCCTCACAAATGTGTGTGTGTGACGTGCGAGAGTGTGTGTCCGAGTGAGAGAGAGAGAGAGGTGTGTTTGGTGTCGCCCCCTTCGGTGAGGTGCAAGGTGCTCTCCCCCCTCTGCTCTGCCGTCCTGCCTCCTGAGCTGCTGTGAGCTGAATGCGCTCAAGAGATGCTGCTCGGCGCTGCTTATCTCACCCTTTCACTATGCCCCTTTTCCCTCTCGCTCCCTCCCTCACTCACTCTCTCTCTCACTCACTGGCTGTCTCCCCCCCCCCGCCGCCTCCTCCTCCTCTCCTGTCATCATCCTCCTACATCATAGGCTACGTGTGCGTGTCGTGCTGCAGCCTTGTAGCGCTTGCGTGCCGTGTGCAGCCACTGGAAGGGGTTTCCTGCGAGCGCCCATAAGGTGGGGTTAAGAGATGGAAACACCATCCACCCTGCTTCGCAAGCCCCGCCTCCTTCTCCCGCCATCCATCTTTCTACCGTCCATCTCAACCTGTTTTTCCCTCATCCCTTTTCATGCCATTGTAGGCTCATTCATTTCTAGTGGATTAATTCTCACAGAGCTAACCCCCCCCCCCATCTGATAATGTGCTTATGCCCATATTTTGCCATTAAAAAAAGATTTGGCAAAATGCAGGGCTGGGTTGATTTGTAAGTCTAACCTCTATAGTGAAGAAGCCTTTAGAGGACAGCAGGAAAAGAAAAGGAGAGGACAAGTATACAGAGATTCATTCCACTCCGATGGTTTCTATCGACTGATTTAATCCCTCAAATGATTCCCTCCAGTGGAACGTGTTGCTCCTCAATAACGTGCAGCCTAAGAAAGCGGCACATGGAGGTAATGGTGACGCTTGAGGAGACCCTGTTTGCAGTAAGATTTTCCCAATGATTTCCCTTAATTAGCATCTGAATGTTAAAGCAGCAACAACCAAAGGGTATCAAAGAGGTAGGTTTCTATCATGAACATGTCTGTGAGCGAATCACTGTCTTGGAAAACCTCGACATCCTTGCGGAACATTAGAAAACACGGATGACACAAACACACTCCCGAGTCCTTTCCGTTAGAGAGTAGACACAGTTTCTTTTCTACACCGCGTCACACTATTTATTTCCGTGTCTCTTATGCAGTCACTATTTAAGGGAATTAGAAGAGCACTTCTCCTAAATGCCAGCAGCAGCAGCGGCAGATACAGCTGTCTGTACTGTTTGCTGTTTGAAAAAAATATTCAGAAGATGACAGGACAAAAGAGAGAGAAAAGAGATTATTCAAGCGGGAAAAAAAATCCCACACACGTCTGAACCACACGAAGAAGAGCAGAGAGGCTGCAGAAGAAGAAAATATAGAGCCACAGTTACTCCATCTTGTCTTGAAAGGGTAAATATCCCTTGAATACACTAATTTAGAAATATTCTCCAACCCATTTATCAGATTCAACTGCTCAAGCATTGAGGTTTGTGGAAGCAAACGTCTTTCTAGCACTGATTCGATCTCAATTGATGGAAATATATTCGTTGACCTTTACGCCATTGAAGGGCTGCTCTTCAGCTCTTCTCTCTACCGCTCATATGACCGCATCTCTTTTCAACCTCAGCTATCTTTGAGTGAATCATAATTTGGGGTATTTTACACAGGCGAGGAGTGAGTGGTGTCTAGATTACTGCACAATATTGCACCGGATTCCATCAGCCACCACTTTGCCCCTCGTGTTTCAGGTTTAACAGCTAAAACAAACAACAGAGAAGTGGACTGTGCTTTTAAATCTAAAAAAAATCTTTAAAAACGCCTCGAGGGTTCATCCAAATTCATATGACGGGACACCAAATGTGCTGATGACAGAAAAAAAAGGTGAACCCACTTCACTACACGTTCAAAGAAACATTTGTGGTGACGATGAGTCAAGTCCATTGAGGAGAGGGGGGGGGGGGGCTGTGTTAAGTCAACCAAAAGAGAGCCGAGTGAGTCACAGAGCTGCAGTGTAATAAAATGTAGCGACATCCTAAGCTCGTCCTGGCCTACATGTTTCATGACACACATACACCCAACACCCAACACATTTTTTAAACAGCAATTATATAATACGTGTGTGCATTAAACGATCCAGAGGACGGAGTCAAAGATTTCACATTTGGCAATTTGTGCAACCAGTGACAAAGACACACTGCAGCATTTACAGCATCAATGATTAGCTCCACCCCCTTCAGTTGAGAAAAGGCTGACCAATAGTATTGCTTCCTTGTGTTTCCTCACCTCTTTTGACTTCCGTCCATGTGTTGTCAAATAAAACTCAAATTAGGCAATCTGATTGGTTCATAGCTGTGATACGTTAACCACACACTAAGGCTATGATGTCTAATTCCTTTGCACTTTCAGTATCGCTCTGCATCTGAGAAAAAAAACGTTAAGGCAACCGTCAAACGGGTCACGGGGGGATCACGTCCGCCAACACGGGTTACAGAGGTTACAGGTACAAAAATATACACGCAACATAACGGAAACATTTAAAGTCTCAGTGAAACTGAAGTTAGAGCGTCTTTAGCTTCCATACTGTGACTCCCCAGTGAAATGTACGATTTGAGAAGTGTACAATTACAAGAGGGATTTAAATCAAATCCTCCACATTTGATTGGACCACACACAAAAGTGGGCGGGCTTAGAATGTAGCACGATACAAAGCTACTGTGGCTCCACACACACCTCCCTTATCGCTAGAAGTTGCAGATTAATGGCTGGATGGATGTCATGATATTTTGGGTTGAAATTGATGGTACTAGCTGACGTAAACACACAACATATTTAGTTTTTACAGGAAGAAAACGATGATTTAGAAAAACAATTTTTTGGTATTTCTTTTTTGCTTATATTGTTAAACAGGTGCACACTACGGGGATCTAGAGTGGTTAAAAAGGCATTTTTTATTTCATCTTGACTTCAAGGTTAACGTTAACAACCGCCTATCGCCATCTTGGTTTTTAGCAACCAGAAGACGGAAGCGACCGTATTTTGTGACGTACACGGCTCTGCAACATGTCAATCAAAAAGGTAGCTACTAAATGGGACCAATATTTACAAAATGACCATCGCGCTGTATTAAAGAAGACTCATGTTAATGAGGTGATAATCAAGTGAGAAGTAGGGTCATGTTTGCTCCCAGAGGAGTCGCCCCCTGATGGCCAGCAGAAAGAATGCATGTTTAAGGCACTTCTGCATTGGCTTCACTTTTCAGACCCGGAGGTCGCCTCCTGCTCCCAACACACCAGTATTGACTAAGTATAGAATACCTATACTGTAGAGTGTGATATGATCTGCATCGTGCTGCTGCGTTGGATAACAATACACTAACAGCAGATCCACAATGCCAGGAGCATCAATCATCTGTCAATACACATGCTCAGATACACATGCGCATACACATCCACACACAAACTGGCACACACACAAAAGCACAGATGCTGACATACAAACACAATCAGCCTTCTCTCTGTTTCAAGAGTCCTCACTGTTAAGGCCAGGATGCATGCACACATACACAAGAAGTCCACATTTGAGTGAAAGTAACTGAATTCATTATTTTGAACAGATTATTGAAATAAATCATTACAGTATTCCTTCAGTAATAAAAACATGAACGAATTTTAGAACATAAAACTGTGCTTGGTAAAATATTTACACGTTTCATGACTTTTACCGTTTGTGTCTGTGCGTGAGCACGGGCCTGATTAAATGCTGCTTTGGGGGGATTAACTGCAGATATCCGTGTGTGTGTGTGTGTGCGTGTGTGTGTGTGTGTGGGTGTGTGTGTGTGTGTGGGTGTGTGTGTGTGTGTGTGTGTGTGTGTGTGTGTGTGTGTGAGTATGCCAGGGTCAAACCTCCTGTGGCTTCACTGGCTCAATTTAGATAATCCATGAAAAAACGTGAACAGCTCTGCGCACATCTGGCATTGACGGTAGGTGCTCATGACATGGTGTCATACATGCTACAACCTCAGCGGGGGCATGCGTATAATTGCAAATTCGACTATTTTGATGAATAATTCTACCCAATTTCAACTCAAATTTGAATCAACAGAGAAATAATCTAGTTTAATGACTAGATGTAATGGGGCGGCTAATACTGAAGCACAGAAGTGAATAAATGGAAGTGTTCCTTGCGGGGAGTAATCTCAGATGCATCTGCAGGTTAATTGAGAACACGGGGGGCTCAACCCAGGAAACAACCGGGTTGTATAAAGTTACAGTCTAGTCCTGTCTGAACACGTGGTCTACAATCCCAGACCCTCACAGAGGTCCCTCCACTGTGCCTCTTGCATTACAAATGAGTTCGGATGCTATGACTCAGTTAAAAACAAGTCTATCCTTGACTTTGAAGCTACTTGAGGGAATAATGCAGATTCAGCAGAGCTATTATAAAAGATAGCTCTCTGAATGAACTTAAACAGCGCTCTGTGTTCTGAGGGATGGATGGAGCTACAAAATTAAAACACCCACACACTACCCAGCAACCATTTAACCAGGTGTGCACTAGACACACACACATAGCACAATGCACTCTGCAGAGGGTCTTGCAGCGCGATAGGCCGAGCTGTACGCTACATTTTTAGGCACAACACAGAATTCTAGATTCAAAAATGCCATGGCAACGAGTGGAACAGAAGTTGGCTTGGAATAAAAGTACAAGAATGAAAGATCAGCACACCGACGAGCAGTTCTTACCACACGAATGTAAAGGTAGAAGCAAAGATTTAGTAATACCTCCATGCATTATAAACCTTGCAGCCACCGTGTGGTGAAGTATCGTATGAATGCAGAATACCTACAGCTGATGTTTGGTGTTTAGGCTCCTTCCTCGTCGCTCACCACAATGATAAACAAAGCTCAGCACAGCAGGGATTTGGGAGAGGTGATAATAATTCCCCTCTGAACAGAGATACAGGTGGATGCTGGGCTGGAGGTGGAGGCGAGGCTTATGACTGGCAGTAATGGTGGCAGCGGTTACAAAGCAAAGCGTTCAGGTTAGCGGTGCAGCAGCAGCTGAAGCAGAGCTCAAACACAACAGCATGTTGTGATGGGTTTGGTGGACATACAACATGACCAAAAATATATGTGGCAACAATTTTCACATGTGACTTCAGAGTGGTCAGTACTATTCAGATGGCATTAGTCCGTCTCAAAGTTCATTCATAAATAATCAACAGGAGCCAGGTTGAATTTGAAGATGTTGAAAAGTAAATATGTTAAGTATTACAAAAATAGCACCAATCAAGCGGCTGCTGCAAATACAAGAGCATTAAAAACCAAGAACATTGTCACTCAAGGTACTAACCGTGTCTCATCTAACCTCAAATGTGCATTTTAGCTCTGCTTATGACTCCCATATGAATATTACTAGCTTCCTCCCTGCTCGGTGACACCCTTCAGTGGAGTAAGATTTAAGTGGCTGCTTCTGTTTGTCTCTTCTTCTGGGGGCCTTGAGCAGCTGTACATCTACACAAGTGTGTGTGTGTGTGTCTGTTTGTGTGAGTGTGAGTGTGTGTGTGTGTCGGTGTGAGTGTGTGTGTTTAATGGAGCATTTTCTTTTGATGTTCCTTCACTCGGCATGGGCAGCAATGGCAATCTCCATGGCAACAGGCATGCAAAAGCTGAAAAGATTCCCCTATTCAGTGCATGTGTGTGTGTTTGTCTCTGTGTACTTGAGTGTATATGCAAGCTGGTGAATTACTATCAGGTGAGCTTTAAAATGCCCGAGGGCATTTGCATTATTCACTATAATCTGTATTCTTCTTCTTGTAGTTTAATTATAATATTCCTGCTGAACTAAGTGACTGACTTGATGTTTATGTAATACCAGCAGCATTAAACTGCAGTCTTTGAGTATTTGCTGAACCATTAAAGCTGCTGACATTGAAATGAAGTGTTCCTGAGGCGGTCACTCAAACTGCAGACTGCTGCAGATCATGTGACTGATCCTCGGTGTAGAAAATCAACCTGCAAACACCACAAATATTGATTCAATTTAATTAATTGTTTTGGTTCCAAACAAGAAGTTGCAAAGACAACCTTCTCTTCAGGTTTCATTTTCACACTGGCCCACACACACTGTGAGAAGAGACTGAGGTGTGAGTGTAATCTCTCTATATTTACAAGCCTTTGTTCCGATCTACTTGCTTGCAACCAGTGTACTGTCGCTTATCTAACTTTACAAAAGTGGACGAGTATTGGATTCTGCTTTGAAGAGTAAAAAAAAGCACCGAAATCAGTGGAAATGTGTATCCTTCTTCTTCTTCTTCTTCTTCTTCTTCTTCTTCTTCTTCTTTGCCTGCCTCATGCCCTGCCAACAACTCAAATAGATTTTTAGTTATTTTTTTCCCCACATACTGTTGACTATATTGTGTGGTTTTCCTTAAAGCGGCAATGATCGACAATGATCCACCATGATCGACCATGATCCACCATGATCCACCATGATCCACCATGATCGGCAATGATCGGCAATGATCGACCATGATCGGCAATGATCGACCATGATCGACCATGATCCACCATGATCGACCATGATCCACCATGATCGACAATGATCGGCAATGATCAACTATGATCGTCCATGATCGACCATGATCGACAATGATCGACAATGATCAACTATGATCGTCCATGATCGGCAATGATCGGCAATGAGTGGCAATGACCGACAATGATCGGCAATGATCGACAATGATCAACTATGATCGTCCATGATCGTCCATGATCGGCAATAATCGGCAATGAGTGGCAATGACCGACAATGATCGGCAATGATCGACAATGATCGACCATGATCGACAATGAGCGGCAATGAGCGGCAATGAGCGGCAATGATCCTCAATGATGAACAGCTATTTTGGTTCACACTTATCACCCTCATAGCACTGTTTTGGCCACATCAGGCCACATTTTTCAGTGAAAACTGTCCGTAAAGAAACACTGCTCAACAGCAAACAGTCAGACTAAGTTAGCCACTAGCTGGTGAACACAGTGGAGCATTTAGCAGCCAAAGGGTCAGATATTAACAATGGAAAAAAAAAATACTATGTGTCATGTGACAAGTGTTTGCTCATTGATGATCATCAGCCAACTGTGCGGTTCCCTCCACCTCTGCAGAGGATTTTGCTCTTTACAGCTCATTGTTTTGGTTCTAGGGCCTGCGACTTCACAGTTTTGGTCGATTCTCACGGCCCTTATCAACCTTTGTTTAAATGCCAGCAACAAATGGCAGACACACATGTTAGCCACTATAGCTGCTAAACGTAGTTACTAAAGAGTAGGAGAGCAAACCACAGCTAATAGGAGAGTGAATATTAGACTCAGTGCATTTGTAGAGTGGTCAGATGAGTGCAAACTGTTTGCTAACACATTCCCCTGATTAGCTTAATAACGTGATATGTCAGCGTTGTGTTTACCGCTCTTAAACTTTAACTGCATAACCTATGAGGAGAAGGTAATGAAGTCACACTGGTTATAAAACACAGGAACAAATAGCAGGAGGTTAGCAGAAAGCAAATATGGACTAAAGTATAGGGTCAAGAATCAATTCAACAGGAACATGATGTAGTATAGAATGAATGTAGTTTTTACTCCTAATGGTGCTTCACTTTCCCTGAATTAAGGCACTTTCACAGAATGAGTGAGCCTGTTAGTCAGGATTCAGTGACCTTATCAATATTCATTTGGCTGAGAGGATGGTTTACATAAATTACTAGGAAGAAAGTATTTGTCCAACCCTTGACAATCCCATAATGAGCTCCAGACATATCGCTGATCGTCATGACTCTAAATTCAATATTAATTCATTCCAATAGATGTGAGCCTTGAGACTATAGAGAGAAGAATGATGATGGCCTCAGAAGCTGTTTGGATTTGACTGATGCAGTATCACAGTCAAGCTTAATTCTACGTTTCACAGATGCGCTTGGTGTCTTTTTATTTCAAGGAGGTTTAACTGCAGTATTTGCTGTCATTTGTTTACCTCCAAGAGTTCAAGCCCCAAACTCCACTGCCAAATATGAAAGTCTGGATCCCGTCAGGAGCAATTAGTATTATCATGTCAGGATCATTAAATTCTCATGGATTTTTTTTACATGTGTAATGTAATACAAAATTGAAACACTACAGAAAATGAAACTTGAGAATAGAGAAAACTAATCTAATTAAATGACCTTTCCTGAGACTATTCTATTCTTTCTCAAATACAAAACAAAGAAAAACTGACTTTTATTATTGTTCAGTTTAGCACTTCACATGTACTATGCTTTGTGAAAGGAACTTCAGACATTAGTGCTTATTTAAACATAAGCTAAATATATCAGTCTCTCAAAATTATATAATTAACTTCAGGAAGATAAATACATTAAGTCAAAAGAGATGGGAAAACAAATGTTTTTCAGAATGAAGGAAATGTACAGGGTTTTAAATGACTTTGTGTAATTCATTTTTTAAAATAATTTACATTTTCACTGTACACAACTATCCATACAAATCACCTTTAGCATATTGACCCTTAACAGCTAACACTAGCTAAACTTGGTCGAAAACCCCCTCTGCTGGCTAACTTTAGAGCTACTGAAATATACTAAAATACTGCCATGTGTTGCCCAGTTTACATTTGACGACTGTATGAAATCATAGACAAAGCTACGTGCAAAATAACTCACACAATAGTCGTTATGTTGGCTGTTTAACGACAGTTTAATGTATCTTTTTTCTCACCTTCCATTACTGACTCCATTTCCCATGAGCCTCTAGCCCGCAGCGCACTCCGTGACGCACATTTTAGTCGACTGTCAAGTGCAGAGCGACCCATATTGACCCGGTGGACGCATTTCAACGCAAAAAAACTCTCAATTTGAGTGCCTTTCAGTGGCAGTTGTCGCGTTTAGTGGCGCAGAGCCTCTCAGTCTGAAATGTGTCTTTCACTCTATGCTGCAGAAACGTCGCTTTACACATTGTTTATTCGGATATTTTGCTCATAAACCAGCTCGTGTTGTTGCTGGAAAGCTATCCTAGCTAACTTAATTCAAAATGACTCTTCCAACTTTGCACAGCACCGGCGTGCTCTACAGGCGGATTCTATCACAGTTTCCTCAGGACATCAGTCTAGCTTTTGCCTATGGCTCTGGCGTTTTTAAACAACACGGGACCCACCAAGGTCAAATGGAGGTACGTGGACCTGCTAGTTTACAAACTCTGCTCGTGACAAACGTGCACTGTAAACTAACTCTAACGTTGCTCTGTGACATTGTTGTCAAGTATCTGACTAACGGTCCCAAAGTATCTGTCACAAAAATGTAACATGAAATAATCCAAAATGTTTTCAGTGCCATCAGCTGTGCTCCACTGTTATGTATTACGTCAGACAAAACTCTTCACACAAGTGTAACTATAAGACAATCAATAACTTATTTTGTGATGTCATTTTGAATTAAAATTTGCTCAGTTTTAATAATTTGAACAACATAACTCACAATATCATCACATCACAATATGAACCTAATGAAAGTTGATAAACAACCGTGTTGAATGTTAGAAGTTGAAGCTGTATCGTGTCTCATTGGATAAGAAAGTGTAATGTTCTTGTGTTTTGTTTACCTTTTTGACGTATACAGAAGAACATGCTGGACTTTGTGTTTGCGGTGGACGACCCGGTGACGTGGCACACCATGAATCTGCTGCAGAATCGCAAACACTACTCCATCCTAAAGCTGCTGGGGCCCACTACAATCAGCTCCGTACAAAGTGAATACGGGGCCTCTGTGTACTACAACACACTGGTGCCTGTGGATGGAAAGGTGCTTACATTTACACTGACGTCTCCTCGTGTTTTTCTCAGGCAGTCATAGTTTCTCACGCTGTATTTGCTTCTCACGTCCCTTTCTATTAATTGTCTGATTTTAGTGTTTGTTTCGAACAATACTATCATTATTAGCAGACGTAATGTACCGATAGCTGCTGAGTTTGAGGCTGGACAGTAATTCATTACGTCTCTGGCTAAGATTATTTTATTGTTGTTGTCTGACTACAATTTATTAACTACATACACTAATGACCTTCTCCTATTCTTCTTCTACAGATAATCAAATATGGTGTGATTAGTACAGAGTCTCTCATAGATGACCTGATGCACTGGAAGACCATGTATGTTGCTGGACGCCTTCACAAACCAGTAAGTCTCATGAATAACTGTTTTGGATCAATCGGAAAAAACTGAGCTGATTATTTTATTGTGCAATCATTTATTGGACACACTTTCCATTACAAAGTCCTTGAAACAGTGGAATGCATTATTTATTTTTTTAAAGGACCACAGGACAGTCTTGTTGCACAGTCTTGGGACTATTTAAAAATGGACTACCTATTCAGTTTAATCTTCAGGTTGCACAAATGTACACATCCATGCTTGTGTATGTTCATGCGTGTTCCCACGCAGGTGAAGATGCTGCTGCAGAATGAGAATGGAAAGCTCCGAGCTGCTCTGGTGGCCAACCTGAAGAGTGCCGTGACGGCCTCCTTCCTCATGTTGCCGGAGAGCTTCACCGAGGAAGACCTCTTCCTGCAGATAGCTGGTCTTTCTTATGCCGGTAACTAACCTACACAACTCTAAAAGCCAGATGAAGATTAAACACGTACACGTATATAAGGGTGCACGCATGCCTGGACAGAAATGTACTAAATCAGTTGTAGCAATTGCACCGAGATGATTTGTAGATTTAGATATGAAAATAATTCCCCTTTTTCTCCTAATCACACACAAACACACACACACACACAAACACAAATTGAAGCAGCTGAATTCATGTTAAACCCAACAAATGTTTTCATGCTAACAATGTGCTACTGAACAAGGGGAGTGTTGCCATGTAGGTTCCCTACAGAAGCAGAAGGTCATGAATAATGTGCTAATGAGTGTTGTATCACATTTTGCACTGGAAACTGAACACCAGAAGGAGTTTAATATCTCGATGTGTAATGAGTCCTGTTTATATCCTTGTGCTACTGCAACACCTGGATTTTCCTCTCTTGGGATCAATAAAAGCGAATATATTCTCATCTTACTACAGCAAAGACGAAAAACTGTAAAGCAAATATAACACGCTTCAGGGAAAACATTGTGTCTGTGCCTCTTCAGGGGATTTTCGAATGGTGTTCGGAGAAGATAAATCTAAGGTGGCCAATATCGTCAAGGACAACGTCCAGCACTTCCGGATTCTGTACAGCAACCTCCTGCAGGACTGCCCTCAAGTGGTCTACAAACCTCAACACGGGAAGCTGGAGGTAACACGCGGCACATTCGAATGCTCCAAACGCAACACACTTGTATCGTCTCACTTGATGTGTGAGCAACACTAGAGCGCACTGTGTGCTGTTTATACTGCTTGTAACTGTGTGTCTGTACTACCTTTTAAAGAAAGGATGTTCCATGTGTCATGCCTTGTCAGTGAAACTGGCAAACGCATGTTTACACTAACAGGAGCACATTTTTGGCCTGATTAGTACACAGTGTGCTCGCAGCCTTGGTAGTAAACGTTAGATGGGGTGTGACTGACCTGGCACTCTGCCCTGTTACCTGCTTTAATACATTATCAACTACTTCAACATGTGTCTCTGTTTGCATATTTAATGGTTTAATATATAATCCTCTTTCATGTTCACTGTTGTCAGGTTTTTAATCTTCTTTTTGTATTATTACCACTATTAAATGTCTCCACCACTCCCTGTTATACCAAGGAAACACTCATCACACCATCCTGGAATAACAGGAATAAGTGGTTAGGAGGGTTTTTATGTGCGTGAGCGACACACTTTGCAGTGAACAGTGCTTTGGGGAAATTGTGCGCTGTTAGTTTTGCATATGGGAAATACACTTGCGCCCTTGTACGTCGTTAGACGGTGCGGTAGAAGTCCCACATGCACGAACCAGCTCCTTCGTACAGCGACGAGAAGTTTCCAACTTAGTCGCTGCGAGGCTGTAATTGGTGATTTTAAGTGTTGAGTGTTTAAAGTCAATATAGTTTGCCCCACTCCAATACTTTCTTCTAAACATCATATTTGTATAATCTTGAGATAGATTTATACAGGCTCCTAACAACAATGCACTCTGTTTATTGGACTACATTAGTGTCACATGAGACCTGTGGATGCGATAGCGCTGCTCAGCCTACTCTATGCATCGCCGTTCATTTATTCTCCTTTGTGTGCCTGCAGGTGGACAAAAGCCCAGAGGGCCAGTTCATCCAGCTGATGGCGTTGCCCCGGACCCTCCAGCAGAGGATCACAAAGCTGGTCGACCCTCCGGGGAAAAACCGAGACGTGGAGGAGATTCTGCTGCAGGTTGCTCAGGACCCAGACTGTGGAGCTGTCGTTCAACAAGGTTCGGACTGACGGACGGGTTCAGTGATGTAGAACAGAATGACAGGAAAAGTCATCACTCTCATTAAAATTCATTCATTAAAATTCACTCCATGCGATCTGAAATAAAGAGCACGTTGGTTTTACAGATCAAGGCTGACATTGTGTAGGGTGAATAATAATGATGGTAGAATGTTAGGAATACGTTCATCAAAATCAAACATGTAGCACAGCTAGTAAATGGCAATTATTTATTTTTTTGTGATTGTATGGCCTCTATCCACAAGTAGCATATCACAAAATCATTAGTCAGTTAGCTGTTGTATAATTGCATGTTTGCGCATGTTTTTGTTCCCCCTCAGGTATTTCATCTATTGTGAAATCCTCCAGTATAACACAGAGTATCAAAGGCATTGCTACAGCAGGTAGGCACTCTTTGTCTCTTCATTATATATTTGGGGGAAAATTCTACATTCTTCACTCACACGTTATCCTGTTTTTGCCAAGAGGTACAGAGGAAGATTGATACCACTCTCAAGTCTGTATGGTAACGTTGGCGCTGCAGCCACTTAGCTTAGCATAAAGACTGGAATCAGGAGGAAACTCACAAATGAACATAATTAACTTGATGTCACATTTGTTTAATCCCTACTGAAATCATGTACAATGTCATTTTAGGGTTTTATAGGGTGTTTAGTTTAGGGTTAGGTGCTGGTAGGTGGATTTTATTACCTTTTGGACAGAGTCAGGCTAGCTCTTTCCCCCCTGTTTCCTGTCTTTGTGCTAAGCTAACTGGTGACTGGCTGCAGCGTCACATCTACTGTACAGATATGAGAGCGGTATCATTCTTCTCACCTAACTGAGAAAAATGGCCAATTAACTTATTTCGTGGCCTGTACGCGTTGTGCGTGTCTTTTGGATAAACTAGTTCTTAAACCTTCCACTGTGTATTAACTACTGCTTGAGTGTAGAAATAATGTTCTTCTAATATTCAGTTAACTGTTTTTTCCTCCCCAGGCTTGTGGAAGACGGTCTCGTACAGCTCCAAGAAGCTGAGAAAGATGTGGAAGGGTTGGAGGAGGAAGCCGTCTGTCTCTCAGATGTCCTGATCCTGTCAGTTTACCAGGAATCCGTCTTTCTCTAGAAACTGTCAGTCAGACAACCGACATCCATCCTTTGTTGGACGAATCACGCACTCCCCTCCTGGTTGTATCACTGCATAGCCTCAAGGAAATGAATCACTGAGCAGGCGTAGGTCTGTGTTTGAATAGTGTAGAACCGTCTGTACAACTGCCCTTTATCATGCGATACAAGTTGTAGAAAACTACTGACTGAATTATAGCTGACATTTAATGGTACTAGACTGGACCTTTCTGCATAATGACTACAGTGGCTGGCTGGGGAACTGGCTATCTCTAGAGCCACGGCACTGAATCGGTGTGAGCACAGCATGCAGGAAGGTTCACAAGTATAGAAAAGACTTTGGTGTTTTCTGTCATCTTTTGACCGCGAGTGTGCATTTTCCATGTGAGCGGTCAGATGACGGGCAGCTATGAGATTGGCAATGATATTTCTGAGAGAGACCTTTATTGAACTCACTGGAGTGGTGTTGCATGTTTTACACACACACACACACACACACACACACACACACACACACACACACACTTCTTATCCCCCTCTCGAATTTCCCCAAGATCTCCAATCTTTCTTCTCGACATTTTACCAGCAGTTTTGATGTTTGTACTATAATTATGACAGTGTTCATGAAATAAAAGATAGGATTACATTTATTTTATGATAAAAATGTTGCTCATTATGAACAGTTCACCTGTTGTAAGCAGGTCATATTGACAACTGGAGGTCTTTGATACTGTAATGTTATTTAGTTACAAGAGTTGGGATTGATAAACATTTCAATACAACAGCATCCATGATTTCTTTGTTTTCAGTTGCATGATTTTCTTTTTATATAGTTGAAGTCACAGTACTTCATTTTCCTGTTTTCACTATTGGGCCCTTTAATTCGGGTTGCCTGGCTTTTACTAACTGAACCGGCTTAATTCATAAAATATGACGCCTCAGTTTTTTACAAAATAGTGTAACACAATGTAACTAAATCTATTATCACACAACATATTAGATTATCTCTCTTGTTTATACTATTCAGGAGGTTTAATGAAGAACAAACTTGATTGTGAGTAAGTTATTCATATATTTCTATTACTTTATAGTATAAACAGTGAATTGTGATATTCATAAGCTTTTTTTCACTGCCAATATGTTGAGGTTATAGCAGGTAAAGCACAGGCGTAATTAATGACATTACTAATGTCATTCCATTTACTGTCAGTTCAGTAAATCACAGTCCTGGTACTGTGCCATTGGCTCAGTACATAAAGGGTCTAAATGTACATAGAATTTTGTTGTAAAAACTAAGATTAATCATATCACTTTCTGTTTTACTAAAAAAAAGAATACATTTGAATGCAGTCAGCGCTGTCATAAAGATATACTGGTCCTTCACACTGCAGTCAGTAGTGAAATTACCACTTACTTCCTTGTACTGTCACCTGTTTTTGTTCGCCACTACATCATGAGTCGCACTTGAAAATGACTTCAGTTACCTCATGAATAATTTAAAGGTAGACTCACAATAACTTGTATGATTTGTTCTCTACTTCTCTGTTTCAGTGGTAATCTGTTGCATTTTCATTGGCCAGATTCAGGTTTTAACATTTGTGCAATCCACACATAATCCCACCACAACATGGAAAGTACATTTACAGTTCTACATATCAGAGGGAAATCTTGTATATTTCCTCCGCTACATTCGTTTGACAGCTATAGATATTGGTCCCATTGCAAGTTAAGGTTCTAAATACAATACAAACGATCATTTTACAAAACAATGTATGAGTGCAGATTACACTACCTAACAGTGTACAAAGTGGCAAAAATTAGCTTCACTGCAATAATAAAACACTGTATATACACACCACTATAATGTAATATATTATAAATACATAAGGCACTTAGAAATGACTGTTTAGCTGCATGTATCTTATTACTTAAATGTAAAATCTTGTTAAATGTTTATATGCTGCTTACGAATGCTAAGTAAGGGACTGGTGTCAGTGTAAACCTTTATATAATATATTTAATATGGACCTTTAATAGGTTTAACAACTAATGGGGTCACACATACACATTCAACATTAAGTTGAGGGTTAACTGCCTTGCACAAAGGCACTTATAAAGTAGCCGTTGAGTGCGGGAGCTCTCCTTAATCACCTTCTAAATGTTTCACCAGCTCGGAGTAGTAAAGCCTGTGACAGCAGCCCTGAAGGATGTGATGCAATGGGACATTATCATAATATATGCTGATATCATCGCTTCGGTTCTCCACCAATCAGCGCGCTTCACTCTCACCACCTGCTAGGAACTGAATTCCATCATTCCAGGCATTCCTGCCCTCCTCCCTCCCTCTTCCTCCTCCTCCTCCTCCTCTTCCTCGTTTAGCCTACAACCAAGTTTGTCCCGACAGCCCTGCTACTATTGTGTTGCCTCGTATGCGGCACCGTTTAACCGCGGCTTCTGTTCTGCGTCTCTGTGGGATATACCCTATATCTTGTTTTTGTTTTTTTTCGTGTGGATATTATCATCCTGGAGGATACCAAGGTGGCGCTTGAAGGAGGTATGTGCTGCTAAACATGAAGTTGTGTTTGACTTGACATTGTTTCGCGTTTGTAGGATGAGAGTGCGCTCTTTTTTTTTCCTTCCTCCCCCTGAGAGTCAGTTGTTGCGAAATAGTCCGCATGTAAACGAAAGGCAGCGATGTAAACACGCGCATACGACCGCGCTGAAGTAACATCCGCGTCGTTATGTGAGATTTCATTCACGATCGTGAAGCGGCGGCACTGGCGGCTTCACACGTCCCAAACTTTCTCACGTCTCAAGCCGCACGCTTTACCTCCTCGTTTGCGGACATTTAGTTGTGCTACTACTGCGAGTGTGGTGGAAAGAAGTGAAACATAATCACTTTAATTTAAGTAGCAATGTGTTGCTTTCGTATTTCGCCTGGATACCTCTTAAAGGGCAGACGAGGAAGAACTGAGTCACGCTGGTATAAATACACCACTGGTGAGAATAAAAGTGGACGCACTTGCCACTACTATTACTACTACTATTACTACTACTACTAATGATAATAATACGCGGTTTCATTACGTTAATGCCCGAGTTGGTCCCAAAAAGTGTGTCGCTGTTCTTCACACGCGCACGTAAACAATCTTGTGTTGTGACGAGCGACTGGTCAACAAACCTGACATGTTTCAGTTTGGTCTGAAGATCCAGGAAGTGTTGTTTTTTTTAATGATAATCGTCCTTAAAGCGCTGTTTTCCTTAAGGAATGAGGAGAAATGAGGGAACGCTATCTCTGGAATGCAGAAAGAGGGAAGAGAAGCGCGCTGGAGAGTTTTCTTTTTCTCCACAAATACCTCACATAGTAAAGCCACACTGAAGGCTCGATACTGGAGGACATAACCCCCCCAAATGCTAAAAGTGCAAAATGCTCTGTAGTCAAAATATCACAGGAAGGTCACAATTAATACAGCAAACTAGAGGACAATAACAGTGAAGATGTGTTCCTAACATGTTTAACAACCCTGCAAGTTAAAAATACTACAATACAAGTAAAAGTCCTGCATTCAACCTTTAATAAAAGTACAGAAGTATTATTGGAAAAGTGCAATAGGTATCAAAAGTACTCGTTCAGAATGGCCCCTCTTGATTAATTGAAAAAATAATAAATACAAATAATTGTTATTTGTGGCCCTCATATAATATCCGATATTTGTAAATCTAAATCAAGGAAGACTGTATTCTGCTGAGACAAAGTTCCTTTTTAGCTGCTTGCATTCAGAAGACGACATTAAACACTGATGCACCCAAAAGTTTGGCATATATTCAATTTGTATTTCCAGACACCTACAACAACAACAACAACAACAACAACAACAACAACAACAACAACAACAACAACAACAACAACAAAAAACAATGCAATATGCCAAAGTCACTCGTGGTTAAAAAACATACAGACATTTGTTCCAATGTTTCCAAAAACAAGAAGAATACCATGTGCCACTCTGTGTTGGCTCAGTTCAGGCCTTTCTGATTACATTTTCTGATTAGATTTCTATGTATAAATGTTTCACATTTTTAATATAACTACGCTATTGATGAACGTCTCATTTTGGTGTCCGTATCAAAACTCGAGTTCTGGTGCTGGCAGATTTCAAATGTTACCGCTTTATGGGAACAATATGTGATTTCCTTTGCGTTTGTGTCGAGACAGCTGTGGAGCTCTGAATGACTTGGCATCTATCAAATATTAACTTAGTTGCTGTATGACAACCCCCCCCCCCCCCCCCCCCCCCCCCATCCTCTGTCCCACAGGCGTCCAAGCATGGAGACACCACTGGATGTCCTGTCAAGAGCCGCGTCATTTGTCCATGCCAGTGAAGAAGAGAGTAAGTTTCATCAGACTTCCAGCTCCTTCTTGTGTTTGTGTGTCAGCAGTTTTGCTCCCACCGTCTCTGTCTTGCTGTTTAAAGGTGCCCCGTGGACAAATGATTTCAACGATTAGAGTTGCCGTTAAACATCGATGAGGTGCAACAATATGTTGAGCCATAAGCCTCGGCCCTGTTTTCTGCCATGAGACAATGGGAGTCTTTGTGCGTTGCAAGCTTGCAGCAGCAGACTCACTGCAGGCAAATAAGACCAACCGCACTCAACTGCCATCAGTGCTGCTTTCTTTAACTCGGCCCGCTTGCTTGTGTTAACCTGCTTTCCCTGGAATCAGGGTGGGGTGGATCTACGTCTCATTATCTGTCTCCACCTCCATGTCACTGTCTTTCCGTCTCAGCCTATCACTGTCTGTCTTTAACTTTATGCCCGTGTTGCTGTCTTCTTGATAGCTCTCCATCTTTCATTCTCTTCTCGGTGTCCCTGCCTCCGTCTTCTTCTTCTGCCTTTTCCCTCTCTCCTCCTTTGAGGCCTTTCTGGAGGCCTCTCCTCAGCCAGCAGAGAGGCTGCCACTGATAATTGATCTGCACTGTTTGGAGCCTGATGTTTAGTTTGTTGTTTTTATAGTATTCTCTTCTGCAGTTTAGCAGATCCTGTGTCATGTATTTAATAATTGCTCTCTGGCTGTGCAGCACTTAAACCTAATTTGTCGCTGTAGAGGAAAAACAAGCAGGTGGATTTTTTTCATGTTCTATTACCTGAATTTGTTTGTGTGTGTGTGAAGGAATTTGAAGCTCCTCAATCATCAGGGAGCATACATTTTAAATGAAAGCCAAATAATGTATGGACTCAATTAAGTGAAATGTTATAATTTGGTAGAAGTGCAAGCTACATCCATTTCAGTTGGAGTTTTTCAGGCCTCTTATGTAAAGTCTTTTCAGAGGAGCATGCTAATTGATCAACGTAGAATATCCAGTATACGCAGGAACATTTCAGATCATCACCCGTGTTCATTGGTGTACTGAGAGAACAGGAATATTTAGAAAGAGCTTCAGCTGTAACGTCTCCCATGTTTGTTCCCACAATGCTTCGCCTTAAGTGAGCTTGAATATCAGCTTCCTCGCACTAGGAGCCCTCCTCCCCTCCTCCCTCGCTCCCCTGCAGTGTTTTTGTTTTTTTTCCTTTGCGCTGATGTCAGTTTTTGTTGCGGGTCGTGCACGGCCCCTTTGTTCAGAGACAATGCACTCGACCTGCTTCCACAAAGGTGCAGGAGAAATGGGTGAGCCAGCCAACCTACTACGCTGGTCAGCCAACCAGGCCAACAGGCAGCTGAGTCATTAACCTCTGCCTACTTGTTTGCATTTATGACGAGCCTTCCTCGCTGCCCGTGCAGCACTTGATGCCAGAGCACAGAACGGGGAAGAGGCTCGGGCCTGCCTTCACAACAGGCGCTCTAACTCAGGAGGACCAAGTGGGGCTCGTCTGGGCCGGTGCTGTAGTTCACAACCTGTTCAACCCTGTTCAATGTATTTAAACCACACTCCTGCAAATAACACATCTCTGTTGGAAATTCATTTCTCAGGAAATTACACAAATGTTGTCTTGATGGAAATGGAATTATGGCCCATGAATAATGTATTGATCCGAGGTTGCTCTGCTTAGTGGAAAATATACTATAGTAATATCCCAAAAAATGATTGCTGGCCTTGGCCCAGATTAATTAAGGCTGCTTGAATATGAGTGCTTATCTAAAGCAAAAAAACTGTCTATGTAAAATTTGGACTTTGTAAAACCTTTGGGTTTTTCTCTGCTTACACACACACGCACGCACACACGCACGCGCGCACACACACACAATGCTTGTGATGACAACATCCCCCTTTCTTTTACCGTACAGTCTGATACTTTCACTAAAATCTCTTTAAAACTGTGTCGTCTAACCAACCACTATAATCCAGATGAGGAACAAGAGGATGCGATATAAATGTTTATCATTGTTATTTTTATGCACACACAGGATATAAGCGTTCGCATACTTTGTTATTTCCTAGATTGATATGAACATAACAAATAAGTTAAGTTCCCTCCACTTCTGGAACCAAACTAACGACATTACTTACACACACACATGCACACGCTCCAGTAGGGCTGATCCTCGCTGTCAGTGAGTTTGAAACAAGCTGCCTGTGAACAACACTAATCACAGGTCTTAAGCCAAATAGTCCTGACCTTGAATATACAGTAATTACTCAGGCACTGAAAAAGCAGTGAAGTAATCTGTGCCTTTTATATTTAATGGTGAATGTAGGGGGAAAGCTACTTGCTGTCACCCGTCCATAGCAATTTTGGTGGCTACTTGGAAGATGTTACAGTGCGCTCCACCCTTCCTGGAAGCAAACCTGTATATGAGATCAACCTTAAACAGTCTGGATTGCACTACAGGCCCAGCTCCAAGGACAGATTGACATATTTATTTTGTTTGTAGCTCAGTTTTTTTCCTAGATTCTAGCAATTTTTTTCGTGTCATTTCTCGGGTTTTAGTGTGGCTTTAGCGACATTGCCAGTCAGCAGGATTTGTCAATGCTTGTTGGGTCTAGGATGAAGGATCAAAGCCAGTCTTTTTAAAGAGGACCAGTGGTTTAGGGCCCGACTGAAGAGATGGAATATGGATATTTAGTTTATGACAGGAACCACAACAAAAGAAGAACTGGTGCCAAGAGAAGGTGGTTGGCTGAGATCTGTACAGTGCCCTCTGCTCTACTTCTGCACACGCACAGATACACATGCTGTTCTCTGAAATCCTGCTTGTTTGTTTTCAAGAAAACACAAACACACACTTTGACAGAATACCCCGTTCATTGTTATAGTTTCCATGGTTTGTTCAAACACCCCAGTCTTTTCCAAGCTCTCAGGGAAGCAGTCCATTAAAATCGACCCTTCTATAATGTTCCCTCTAATTCTTGCGCTGAATATTCTGTAGATTGTGGACAAAATCATTACAATTAAAATAAATAATAACCTTACAGTATTATATATTCTGATACAACAACACCACACACTTAGGCAGCAAAAACCAACTGAGCTGATTCAACATCAGTAACAACAAAGAATGAATATTCTGATCTCAAATGTATGTATTGATTGCAAGGCTGTGTTTTACTGTGTGATTTGTCCATTTGTTCCTGTTATTTTGTCCATTTCCGGTACAAATATCACGTCTTGGGTTGGTGTGAGTAAATCTGTTCGTTGCTTACTTGTAAATACTTGATCCCCCGCCGTCTAATTCTGCTGAACGCCGTGTTGAAATTGAGCTAAATTATTTTCTTTCAGGAATAGACAGCTGGGTAATCTGATTTACTTGCTAATGTGGTATTGATCAAACTCAGGCAGAGGTGGCACCACAGCCATTATATTTTGTTTAGCCATGCTAGTGTCATTGATGAATCCTATTGACTTAGGTGATCACCTGATATTTAATATAGTATCATTTTTTGTTGTTGTCCAATAATACCTTGTGTGTAGTGGTAATTAGAAACTGTTAGCATGCTAACAAGTTTAACTCAGATAGTGATGTTTGTTTAACATTATGCCTGCTAATCATCAGCATGTTAGCATAATTCAAAGCACCACTGTGCCTAAGTGCAGCCTTGCAGAACCGTTAAGCATGGCTGTTATTTTTATAGGAACATAAATTCACACGTGCGACAGGCGCTGAGCGGGTTCACAAAGCTCTTGCTTTGCTTATTGCAAGCAACGGTTATGACTGAGCAACTTGGCTTGAACTGTGACTTCCAACGCTTTTATCTTTGTTTTGTTGGCCTACTGAGGGCAACATGTGGACAGCGTTGTAGTGTCTGTGTTGATCTCTTTTATGGTTATTGAATAGATTTCATGAAATCTGATTTTGACGTGGGGCAGGCGGGCGAGCTGTAACTCAATCTGGTCAATTCGATCATGGAGTCCTAGCCTGTGAGTGTCTTCAGCTGTGTATAAATGAACTACTGCAAGTTTAGTTAATCATTTAAAACTTTTTTTTAAGGGTGGCGTGTTAGTCCGCTCAGTAGGTGAGCAGTCGAAACTAGTCGAAGCTTGTCGATGCTCGGTGGTGTATAGACACATCAACACTGAAAGGGAAATTGGAGAGCTTGCATCACTTTGTCTAAACCTCGCTGGAGGCAAACAGTATTCTCAGTGGGAGGTAATTTGACCGAGGAGGACTCATGCTTGTGAGTGGGATGGGTTGGGTTGGGTTGTTAGGTGTGTGTGTGTGGAGTTTTTCCAGCAAGGAGTGGGTTTGCCCTCCAGCCTGTCCACGTTTTTGACAGATATTCCTCCGTACTTCCTGTGTGATATGACACAGATGTTAAGCAGCTAGACATACATGTGTAAGCATACAGATGGGGAGCAGCATACCCCCATTTCTGTAACTCATCTTCCCTGCAGAGAGCTTAAATTCAAACACATGATGTGGTCTTTGGATGTTTTAGTAACCCAGTTAGTCTCAACAAAATGATCCTTTTTGCAGGACTGTTAAAGCCATAGGCTGTATACAACATGGGCAAAGTCTCCGTGACGTCACCCACAGGTTTTTGAAGAGCTGTTTTGAAGCTCAAAGTCGGTGGTTCTGGCCATTGCCATCTTGGCAGTGACAACACAGCCTAATTCCCAGCCACTTATAAAAATGGGCAAAGAGGTGGATCATCGATGAAGCCGAGGCGTGCACCTGTCACTCAATTATAGATAACTTTAAGATAAGATAACTTCTTTTGTACAAGGCTGTAATCCTGTATTTCTGCTGCAAAGTTGGGCATTTTAACAACTTGCTTCTTTTCACAGCACCTGAGTTTGCGGCTTTGTTAGAACCTGTACAAGCAGGTGTGAGTGGGTTCAACATGTAGGGTAAATGAACAATGTTTTAGGGATAGTTCCTGGATGACCTGCTGGTTGTTTTGGCAACCTCATGATGACAACAAAACTCCTAGAAGTCACTGCTGCCGGGCACATAATAGCCAGGCACATAATCTTGTGTAAAACTACAACTTGTAGCGTTTTTTTGTATAAATTAAACGATTAGTTTGTGAGCTTTAGAGGTGCTGTCAGGGCGGACTCTTTAACCTTTGAACGGAGGTAGGCTAGCTGTTTCCAGTCTTAATGCTAAGCTAAAGCAAGCTAACTGCCCTCTGGCTGTTGCTCCATGTATACTCCATAGATATAAAAGTGGTATCAATCTCAGCAACTAAGCGGCCACAGTGCTACTTTTACTACTTCAATACATTTAAAAGTAGAGACTGTAAATATTTAAACAAATAATTAAAGCCAAGTGACCCATTCAGAAGTAATTTCCCATGTCTAGGCCCAGAGTTTGAGAAGGGACTCTTCACACAGTTAATGTTTTTAGTAAAGCTAGAAACCTCCCTAATGTCCTGCACCAATGTCACTGATTCCTAAGGAGGAATCTCCAGCTCCAATTGTTTCTTAATCAATGTAAAAATGCTTTGCACCAGACAGCTGATTGATGAATAAATAATCAAAGGTAGTAATTTGACCTATCGACAGCAGGTCCCTCCTCACCTGCGATGGTACTCCCAGAGTACAACTGTACTACAGCCCAGTGTTTTTATTCTCTTCTCAGAATCTTGGTGGTTTTACTGGAGCACCACTGATACATTTGAAACACGTAATTTGACACGGTGCTGCTTCCACCACTGAACAAACAGCCCGGTCTCATTCCTAGGTCATCGAATACCAAATCTTTGTCACGCCCCTCAGCATCTTGATACCGACGCACAAGACACCCTTTAGTGTCTGTATGAGAAGTACCGGGCTTTCAACTCCAACGTAAACCCATCCGCGGAAATATCTGCCCTCCATTGACTTATATCCTATTAAAAGTTCATGGTAGAAGTCTGCAGCAAATGTAACCTAGATAATACAAAGGAAATAGTTGAGGACAATGTGGAGCACACTGTCATTTAGTGTTGTTGTGTAGTGTGTGTGTGTGTGTGTGTGTGTGTGTGTGTGTGTGTGTGTGTGTGTGTGTGTGTGTGTGTGTGTGTGTGTGTGTGTGTGTGTGTGTGTGTGTGTGTGTGTGTGTGTGTGTGTGAGTATGCCATACAAGTTGGAAGCACACGTGTATGCATTAAAGACTGTGCTCTATTGTCTCAAACACCACCACGGTTTTACTGCCTATTTTATTGTCGGTGGCCGTTGCCGTTTTATTGATAAATGGGGTATGATGTCATTAAGTGTTAACAGTGTTTGAGCTATCGCCTGCTATCAGTGTCTGTGTGGGGGGGGGGGGGTCAACGAGTCTGCAGTAGATGACTCTTGGTTATCAGCAAAAGTTTTATGAGTGCGATAACGATGCCATGATAACTGGCTCAAAGTGATGTACAGACAGTGTGCAGGGTAACACTCGTTAAACTTTAACGGTGACTTCATTGTTACATTCCTGCTCGTTTTCTCTCTATAAGTGTCTAATCTCTTTTTTTGTGTCACCACAGAAGACTTTTACAAGATGTGAGGTATTACTGTAGTAATCTTGCCCTTCACTGAGGCACTGGCCTTAAAACTGGAGTCGGTGCACTGTGGGTGCTCCTAAATGGTTGGGGTGGGTCAAATGATAAAGCATAACTGGGGCTACACTGTAGTTAACCATACTCTAGCACTGTGATGGACAGAGCTGACAAACATCTGCTATAGTGTAATAAAAAATGAGGGAAGAAGAGCTACTTTTATCTGACAGCAATAAAACACAAAGCAGGAGCTCTTGATGCATTGATAGGCAGAATACTGTTACCCCCCCCCCCCAAATAAAAAAAGCAAGGCACACTGCTTTATTATGTAATGATCCGATAGTATGTTGGACCCAAATGCAAGACACTGACAAGAGGTAGGTGAAGTTGTTGACGATTTATTGTCCACAGTGAAGGAAGGTGGGGTGGAGTGGAAATGATGGTGGAAGACGGACTGTTCAGCGGTGTCGGCAGGCAGGCAAAAGTTCTTAAAGAAAACATGGACACTACTGAAGCGTGAACCCGCACAGTAACTGAGACAATGATCTGGTGAGGAGTAGGAGCAAAGCCAGAGTTGATATACTGTAAAGTTGATGAGTAGATTGCTGACAGGTGTGTGCAGAGCAGATAGAGGTGACGAGCTTATTGATGGCAGGTGTGCAGGTAGACTGGGCGCAGGTAGGCGGCAGGACAGTTAACATTAATGCACAAACAATTTTTTTATTTGAATTTTTTTAATCTTTCTGTTTTATTACTGGTAAGTGTTTTTACAATTTGGCAAATGACAGAACATGCTCACTCTTGCTTTGTCCTGATGTGAATATAGTGAAACTGTAGCCTACATTAGAGCAAGGGTTGACATTTTTGGTAAATGTATTTACTAACTTTCTTGCAGGGAGTTAAAGGAAAGAGTCATACCACTTTCATCTATGTCTGTTCAATATGAGCCTGTAGCCAGCGACAAGTTAGCTTAGCTTAGCACAAAGACTGGAAACAGGGGGAAACGGCTAGCCTGGCCCCATCCTGGAGTCACTGCTGGTTGTGTGGCAACCTCTTACTGAAGACAAGTCTCCAAGAGGTCACTGCGGTAGCCCAAGAAAGAATCCATTTCATTATTAGTGGTTAGTTTAAGATATGCTGGATTTTGTTGCCTTGCTAGCGGGTTACCCCAGCTTCCAGTGTTTATCCTAAGCTAAGCTAACTGGCTGACAGACATGAATGTAGTATCAATCTTCTCATCCCACTCCTGGCAAGAACATGAAGAAATGCAGCTCTCAAAATGTCAAATTATTGCTTTAACAAATCCAACTACTATAACAGTGTGTATGTTTAGTTTCTATCAAAACGAATAGGGATTAAGGTTGTTTAATGCATCAGTCACTCTCGGTTCGGGTTGTCTGTGCTGCTCATTTGACAATCGTGCTTCTCAAAGCGAGCTTGGTTTGAATGTAAAATGCGTATAAATAAATCAGTTCATTGCTTCTCATTCAAGATGAATAAAAAGCTGGTTGTGGGAAGTGACGGCTTCCCAGTCACTCCTCCTTACCATCAGTCTATCTGTTGTTGTCTTACCCTCCTCCCACATTCATCTCTCTCTGCCTCGAGAAAGACTCCGCTCTGCAGTTTAACTCACACACACACACACACACACACACACACACACACACACACACACACACACACACACACACACACACACACACATACACGCTGCTTTGCTATCGTCATGGTTTAATGGGCGGCCATTCAGAATGAAGGGGCAAGGGGCCACCATGGTCACAGGGTCAAAGGGTCACAAGGTTAAATACAATCCAACCTTGTTTTTCAAGCATTTCTGTTTTCCACTTTGACTTGTTGCTGTTTTCTTCCACATGGATATTTATATGCCAGTAATCATGTTTCCCTCTTTGCTCTTTTTTTTCGTAACAAGCCAACAGGTTTTTACACTTTGTCTGATTTCTAAAATAGTTTTGTGTAGCTCAATTTCAAAAAACAGTACATAACAATCCACCCTACCCTCCCCGCTGGCTGTTTTATATATAAAGATAAAAGAGTGTATACAAAGATAGGTGGATATCTGGTCTTTTAGTCTAGATCGAGGTTTTCTGAAGTCATCCACCACACTGTACAGGTCAAATGTTTAGCCACTACCTTAATAGATGGAGCTTCTCACTCCCACCTGTACATAGAAATACCTCAGTAGAATAGTCATGTGTTCAGGGTCCTCACCTGACAAAAGTGATTGCTTGAATTTGGGGTGGCTATGGCTACTTTTCTTAATATTGGCTCAAATGTTAAATAACTCATGTACCACATTTGCCCTCAGTAAATTCCATGCTTGCTGGTCCCAAACCAGCACTGCTGTCTTAGCGAGGGAACTTTTTCCCAGAGCTGTGCTGATCACACATACTTTACATGCCTCTCTTTTTGATAGCATTCACCATAGTTACTGAGAATGAAATGAAACGGGATCTTAAAACTATTCACACAGTTAACCTTTTTTAGTGCTAAAAAAGTGTTCCTGCTGAGACAGACTGAGCTTTAGTGAAATCAGTTGATTTGATTAATGACTCAGAGAGTTGTATTTATCCCATATGTGCAGGTATTCAGAAGGATAAGTTAGCACACAACATGAAAAGAGATTTAGAGTATTAATCCTCAAGGTCATTTTGTCCCAAATGCCATTGGAGAAGAGGTCTGATATTCTGTGAACATACTCTTCTCAGAAAAGTATGTATTGTATTTGTAGTCTCGGCATCCAGAGATAAAGGTTTGTTGACGACATCTGAGCATGCCGAGGCTGTAATCCAGGCACAGATGCAGAACATGAGTGTGGTAATGGCACAGAGCCTGCTGTCCCACGTAGGATCGGTCTTAGCCAATAAGCCCCTGGGGTCAGATTGTTACCACCTAATTGTTAGCATGACAAGAATGTTATCACAGGGTCCCATTGGCCTATGAAAGCATGGATCATTTCCCAATACCAGAAATAAGATCTGTTTCGTGTTATTTATTTCAAATTGCTTGCTCTTTATTCAGTTATTAACAAAACAGACATTGACCAGACTCACATTTTCATGTCAAAGTTATGCAACATAATTATCCAAAGTTTTATTTTCTGAATGTTCTGTTCAAACAGGAGTCACTGCTGCGTAGAATAAATACGTTACGCCTTTCCTGTTACCATACGAGACATCTGAGTCTCTGCTGCTCTGAAAACATTTGCATCTCACAATCGACTCTTGAGTTGTGTTCCAGGCAGTTGCATACTTGTAATAACACACAGTAGATATCTAACCTCACAAGTCGCCCTAGTGTGAGAGCGCCGCCACCGTCTGCCTCGTGTTTGTTTTGTTTCTGTTGTAAACAAAATTTGGCAGGGAGGGGGATGCGGAAAGAGACGGAGAGAGGAAAAGGGATTTGGAGGAAAGAAGAGGTTCAGGATGGACGTTTAGATATTTCATTGTGAGAGAAGAGATTTGTTAAATCGACAAGGAGTGCAGACTAAAGAGCAAACAACACAACGGTGGTGAATGACAAACAGCTTCACTTTCACACGATCACCTGTTAACATTGTTTCGGTGGAGTAACCTGATATTTCCTCCTCTGGGAGTCTGTATTTAAACACTCTCATGAACGTGGCGCTGCTGTGTAATTGTGCCTCTGAATACGGGGAAGATAATGTAAATGTCTTCACAGAAAGATGAAAATGTGGTTCTTCGTCTGGTGGCTTTTGAGAAGCAGGGACATTTAAATGTGCAATCTGATTAAACCGTCCAGGATTTGTAAAAAGTTTGTCTTCAAGAAAGGTTAAAAATTACCGTGAGCATCATGACTTGTAATACAGGTCTTTCCTACTCGGGTGTTTTGTAGACGTTATATATGTAACCAAACCTTTTATAGCCTCAAGGTTTGTGTAGAAGTTACAGTTATGTAACCGCCCTGATAACAAGAGCTGACACAAGAAATTTCCGAGGGGATAAATGTCTTCAATGCATTATGTCACCATGTAAACAAAGCCTGTAATGGTGTGGTGGTATTGCAACAGAAGGAATCAAGGATTTGACCTTTGATCTCTGCCAGTATATAAGTTGTTCTTCCACTCTGGCTTGTTAAGAATCGTGTTCATAATAAAGTTTAAAGCCAACTTGAGGAACTTACGTTTTTTTCCTCTTTCATTCATTTTCAACGAGCCATAAAGATAGTTTAGTTATGTAAAGACTGAATTCTAGGAAAGGAAGCAGGAAAAGGTGAGAAAAACTGAAACAAGTTGGGCTTTCTTTACACTCTACCATCATCCTATGGTCTTTTATTTTCTCTAGTGTTTGTGTCACAACAGCGGAGCGTGTTAATGAAGCATTAGAATGAATCACCACCTGGCCTGTGTGCTGTTGTTATCTAGACACACCCGCTCCCTGGAGAGGCCCAGACCTGTTCAGAGAGACACACAACACCTCAGAGGATTTGGTAGGTGTGGTAGCGCCTTGGCATGATAGATTAGATAGATAAATAAATAAGACATGCAGGAAGTAACGAGGATAATGACAGGAAGGCAGGAACTCTGTACTGGAGATGAAGGGCAGTTGTATACCTACACCGCTAAATGAAACATGGGTGAGTGCGTTAATGGATCCTATATCCATTTCATCTTGAAACTAAATAAAACGCTGCTAATCAAGTGCTCCAGAGTAGAAATCAAACTATATTACCACGGTCCAAGGACTTCAATTACGCGGACACTTTTCTTACAGCGGCTATCCCTACAGCTGCTGCCGGGCATCACAATAGATCATCAGCCCCACAGCGAGCGCTTTACTTTTGAGTCATGCTGACGAAGGCAAGATGTGGAAACAGAGGTGAGGAAAGGTTAGTATCACTGCAGGCCATGTTATTCGTACCAACTTGTCCCTATGGAAGAAAGGTGGAATTTCACCAACTTGTTGTGTAACCATTAATCTCCTTAGTATAGTTATTCAATCATACAGCATACAAGCCAGAACAAAGACACTGTGTTCAAGACTGTTTCTTCCCCTTTTGAAGTACATTTGAAGTCAAGTGTTTATGATAGTTGTAAGACAAATGAGCACGTTGACGCAAATGCAGTCACAGGGAAACGCATTGTGCTTCTGGTAAGCAGCAGCGAGACTAAAATAAGCTGATGTACAGAGGTCTGGCAGACATATGGGGGCACTAGTCTGTTACTGACTGTCTTTCATCCGGCTCTCCAGCAAAGAGAATGACTTCTTGTTTTCAACATGTTGAACATGTGTGAAGACGTTTAGTGACTAGTGCCACCTGAACCAGTTGAGCTGTCTCATCACAGCTTTGTGGTTTACACTTCCTGAAAGGTTGGGACATCGACCGATCTTCGTAGAGCCTTTTGCCAATTTTATTTTGACTTCTCAGAACAAATTTGTGTATGTTCTCGCATGCAGTACAATGTGAATTGTGCAACAACTTTCAGCTTACTTTTTCGATGCACTGCTTTGAGTTCAGCCCCTCTGAGTTAGTTGTAATCTGCAGCACCAGCTGTAGTAGAAGCAGTCCCACTGAATGGCCTCTCTGTCTACACTGAGCCTCGTTGTGTGTGTGAAACTGGAAACAATGGGTATCCAATGAGACAGGAGCCGTGTTCCTTAGTTCTGAGCTGCCGTTAGAGGGGGAGGACTGGAGGGGAGAGGCCTTTTGTTTATGTGCTTGTGAGTGTATGAGAGAGGAAGGGGGAGGCGTTACAGATAGGTAGGGTAGGTTAGATGTATGAGTGTTCGGGCACACATTCTGTCTTTGTTTGTTTTGTTGTTGTGGCCTGTGTGTAGACGAGAGACCAGGCGGGTAAAACCCTCCGTATAATTAGTCTGTTAATCCAGTTTTGAGCCGTGTTAGAAGTTCAGAGATGCATGTTTTAGTGAGACCGTGACCAGCGAAGCAGCCATAACTTTCCCTCTGACTTTGTCCCCTTAAATGTAGTCTACAGAGCTTTTAGCCTGCATGGAGCCCATGATATAAAAGTACATCCAACTGCCTGAAGCTCTTTTCTCTTGCTTTGAGTTTCTCATGATTTATTATCACTATATCTTATTCTTTCTTTGATATATTTGCTCACAGGTATTAAAGAGCTTTGGGTTCAAGACTGAATGAAGGCACGGCAATACAGAACTTTCTGAGTCATTTCAATTGCTTTGAGGAAATATTCCATTTTGACTTCAAAGCTGGGTCTTACCTATTAAGAATGCAGTACTTTGTAAGTGTGTATTATGTTGTCTGAGCTTTTCTAATGTCTCTCATTTCCCCGGTCTGTGTGTTTTGTGGGTATGTGTCACACGAAAGCACACACATGGAAAATGCGTGTGTGTGTGTATAAACCCATGCTCTAAAGCTCAGCCACACCCTGCTCATTATGTTCTCATCCAGAGGAAACTGTCCACACAAACCATGTAATATTCACATTCTATGCATCTTTGGTGAGGCCACCTATTTCCTCTTTTCATCCCGTTTGCCTCCTGCTTGATCCACATCGGCCCCCTTTATTGAAGACAGAACCTGGGAGTAGCCTTTCTTAAGCACCAGAGGGCAGGAGAGAACCACGCTGAGACTGAGGATGCGCTCCTGGGCCTAGATAACTTTTCATACCCATTAACATGTTCACGGAAGTTTACCCTCCACTTATAAGGCAACTATAGGCAATTTATTTTTGCACATAGAATATATAAATCTACATTGTTTTTCCTTTTAACATGTTTAACTTAATGTCCCTATACCCTAGAGGGGTAATCTTGGTATGAATAAAAATCAAACCTTAATATTATATTATATTCTGTTGAAAGAAGCATGAAAAATAAAAAATAAAACAATGTAGATTGCGGGAAACCACCATCTTTGTAAAAAAAAAAGAATTCTTCTACGTTTTTCCTTCCCTCTCTTTTCATCTAAACTTTTAGTTTTCTCACCTTCACGCTCTGATGTCTTCAAACATTCGCTGACTTATTCCCACAGACAAGTTTACACCGACTTATCTATCTTTATATACTTCTCTGCTATCACTATATTAGTCCTGCAGGGACTCACACTGATAAAGTTATACTAATCTCCTCAGTTATCACTTCTATATTCCTAGAGGGACTTCATGCACAACCTCAATAAC
This sequence comes from Pholis gunnellus, assembly GCF_910591455.1. Taxonomy (NCBI): domain Eukaryota; kingdom Metazoa; phylum Chordata; class Actinopteri; order Perciformes; family Pholidae; genus Pholis; species Pholis gunnellus. The sequence goes on along the minus strand of NC_136529.1, from coordinate 11,639,666 downwards.
CATCGGAACGTTTACTATTCGGTGTCAAAACTACAGCATTTGGTCTTTATTATAGGCCACTCTTTTTGTATACCTCCCTGCAAAGTTAACATGGGATGACTGCAGCGCTTTGGGTGTCCGGATGTGTTTGGAGAGACTGATCTTGCACGTAAAACTTCCCTGATATTTGAGGCGCTCCAGGGATTTATGGAGCATGCCCAGTGCGCTCCTCTCAGCCCCAGAGCAAACCGCTGGTGCAGCGCAGGAGTCATACCGAGCATAGCCTGCGTGTCAGTGCAGTCGACTTACAGCTGGCTGTGAGGACAACTGACGCTACTCTTCTGTTGCTCTTTATCGCCGCGATACATTTTACCCATATTGTTTTGTTTGTTGAAAAGGTATCCTTGGCTCGGTGTCAATCCTCTTCTGGTTTAATTTTATTAAAGTGGTTTCTAGAAAACAAAAGTTGGAGGCTGGGCCTTTAGCTTTTTGACCGTCGCTTGAGAGTTGAAGAAGAAAAAGAAGAAGAAGAAGAAAAAAAGCTGGTCTTTTTTTGGGGGGTAAAAACTCGATAAATGCTTCTAACGAAAATGGACCTGTTGAACTACCAGTACCTGGACAAAATGAACAACAACATTGGCATTCTCTGCTACGAAGGTAAAGTGAACGGTTTGGTCCGTTTTAAAAAACAAAACAAATACTCGAAGTGTCCGTTAACGCTGTGAGTTAACAGTTAGCGACGTGGTGGAGCGAAGTTTTCACTCAACTCACCGAAGCTTAACGTTGAGCTGTTACTTTCCACGAGCCCTGCGGAGAGAAGTTGTCGCTTTCAACACATGTTGATTAATTGAGTTTGTAACGACTTATGAATATGGAGTTAAATGGTTTATAACCATTTCAACTGTTTGAACTTGGTGCTAACACGCTATTGGAAACATTAACTTATATTTCCCATGGAGCGTAGTTTTAACCGTTAGCGACGTAATTTCATGGCTCTCCTCCTATGGCTGATTCCCACTATACTACTCACAGTAGTTGCTCAGTTATTCTGAGTTTTTGCTGTCTACTATTCATATCAAGCTCTTGCATTCCTAACGTTGTGATATATGTGGTTAAATGTCTGGTTTTAGCTGTATCAGGATGTGACAATATCTCACGTATTGGCACGGTGTGTGTAGTGATTTGACCCAGTTGTCTATTAGATAAGGGCTGATATTTCTCTTTCTCTTCTCTTCTTTGCTCTTGTCCTTTTTTTGCATGAGCTGTGCATAATTTCGTGTTATGTCATGAACTCATGAACAGCTTATTTGCAAAGTGATTGACTATTGGAGGAGTGTAACTCTTGTCCTGCAGTCAGTCCTCCCATGTATGTAAAATATTAGTCTTTTTTTGGGGGGATTAATACAAGCTGTGTCCTCTGTTTTCTGATTTCTATCACAACATGCAGAAATCAACTCCAGCACTGGAAAGAAAACAGTCTACTCAAGTCAGCTTTTTGTCATGAACTGCAACAAATGCACAGGACCCAGTAGAACAAATGTTAGGATTGTTCATTACAGACTGATCGGCAGGCTTTCTTTTCATCTCCTCTCTGCTGCTGTGCCACAGTTAGCAGCTCTTCTCTACATGTAACACAACATTAACTTTTAATAGCACTCCTATTAAGACTGTGCGACTGAAAACCCGTTTTGCAGATTTGAGGGAGGGTCACAGAGGCAGTTTGGCAGGTGGCCAAGTGCCATTTTATAGCAGCAAGTAGAAGAAACATGTTGTTGTTTTTTAAGTGGTTGAGCATGTGATTATGGTCTCTGTTAACAGAGCTGTACTTCTGTCTGTTTCACTGCTTTGTGTGTGGGGGGGGTGGGGGGGGGGGGGGGGAGGAGAGAGTGTTGTGTTGCAATTCCTGTTTGACCCAAAATTATTGCTCTTTGAGGCATGTGACTTTTCAAGTTTTGAGAAATGTCAGTGACAGTAAAGATCATTCTTCAGTGTAGGGATGGTGCAGCAGATAAGAGGGGTTGAAGTCAATCAGAAGGGTTTTCTGTATCACTGCAAATCTTCATCTTTCTCAGGTGTAATCCTGTCTTTCTCAGTGAAGTGAATATGGGAGGATGCTACTTTCTTTTTTTTTTAGTGGTGTTTCTATACTTTTATATCCTCTGGGTGTCTCTTGTAGGCGATGTGTTCGGACACAATGCTTTATTTCTATCTTAAGCTCATCTCTACACGATTGGCCCATCTATTGGTTCTTCTGTTTGTTTTTTTATTGTGTGCGAGTGTTGTTTTGAGCTGACTGAGCTAAAAACTGACTCCATCACGTGCCCCGCGATAAGAAAACAAAGATAATTGAAGAGGGAAAAGAGCCAACCCTGGAAAAAAAGAGTGAAAGAAAAGCCGTTCGTGTTCAAACATGTCGACTCAAGAAGGGGGTTGGATGAGCTTTGTGATATTATGGGTGTGCTGACTTGTTATTGTATGCATGAGCACACATACTCACAATACATTCCCCCTCAAATAAATGCTCATATATATATATATATATATATATATATATATATATATATATATATATACACGGAGTTAGCAGTGGCGGTGTTCATATTCCACCGTTTAACCTTGCCATTAGTTTAACAGTTAAAAGAAACTTTAAAAGCTTCAGAGGAGCGACTTGTCACTAGGAGAATAGCGCTAGTCCACCTTAAAGGTCGGTCTACCTTGACTTTGGGGCTAACCCCCTTCACCATGATCATCAGCTGGCTGACACAAGACACAGAAACTTAACTTGGGTCTCCTCACGACAAACACACTGTGCACATACTGCACTGCTACTGTAGTGACCACGAGTCCCGTGCTTCAGCTGCTAACTGATCTGAAACGTTACGACATGAATTCAGAAAAAACATACACAACATTACCAATACTCTGTGTCCATAGTGAGTATCCATCACTTCCAATGAGTTTGATCACAAACAACCGCCACATCATGTTAACGGAGCACAGCCAAAAACTAACGGTGACACCTGTGACTAGTGGCATGAACCTAAATAATTGGCTTCATCAAACCCCCACCTCGTGCTTTGAGGCTTATTACACTGAAACACAAATCCTCCTCTGATCAAGTCTTCTGTGTGTTAATACAGTTTGTGATAAAATAATAATTAGTTTGAGCATCGGGTCAATTCGTGGAATGATGTGAAATGGAATGGAGCAAGCATCTCGTCGACACAATCTAAAAAGCAAGAAGCCTTTCATTGACGTCTGTTGTTCTGGGGCTGACGCGTAGACAGTCGGTTATTATAAAGACATTGATCCACATCCAGTTTCCTCTGTGACTCTTCTTGGGCATGAATGCAAAATTGAACAACATTAAGAATCAGACATTGGTGTGTATAGGTGACAGTTGAAAGAAAGGTTGGTAGTAAATCCAGGTGTGTTACTTTGGTTATGGACACACCCCTTCTGACATTAATTTGACTGACAAAGTTTAGTTTAAAAACCAAACTGTGACTCTCAACCTTATCCTGTGTGCCCTTTAGAGCCCAGTATATCATACATTATTACATTGTTGCGACAGTAATTGATGAAGGAAGTCCATTGATTTAATAATAAGACATGTGCGTCATTCTAAACAATTGCTCCAGTCTCACACCAGCTGATTGCTCTCATTTAATTTCAAACTATATTATTTCCCAACCACATTATACTGTGCTGTGTTGACTGATATATTTGAAAATGACTGTTTTTAGCCAGCTGTGTAATTGATTTGTATATATATACATATTAGGATCTGTGTAATATGCAATGTTTTCTCTTTCTCGGTCAGTCCGTCTGTTCATGCGTCTCTCTCTCTCCAGCGCTCCCTTTCTCTGTCTGTAAAGCTGCTATCACTTGTAGGCCTGCAGGGTGGGAGGGGTGCAGGGGAATGCTGACTGTCTCTTTTTGCTGCTGAGCGCTGGGAAATAAACAAGGTTGAAAACCTCCTTAAGGCCATCTACTTTTGTAAACGTCTCCTTCTCTTTTGTCTGTCTCGCTCTCCTTTTCTCTTGTCTGTCGGAGATCAAACCAATCTGACATCCGGTTTAAAAGTTCAGCTCACACAGACAACAACTTCTGTGGAAGAGCTTTTTTTTTTTCTCTCTCTGTGTCCTTTTTAAGCGTTTAAAAGCCTAAAACCTCAATGGACTTAGAAAATTCAGGCAACCCAGAGGGCCAAGTTCAGGTTACAGAGAAACTGAGCCAAAAATAACCGAGCTGCTGCTCTGCAGAGAGAGAAGAAGAAGAGGGCATGCTCGGACTCATCCTTTTTTAAGTACCTCAAGGGGAAACAGGAGAGAGGGAGAAAATGAGAGGGAAATGAAGAGATGCAGGGGTTGACCTCTTTTTGTAATCCAATCTCATCCTGATTCCAAGCTGTTTGAAGTTCTGTCAAGAGAAACAGGCTTTGATCACATGGACCTGATGAACTGAGAGGGCAGAGAGTGGAGTCTTACTTCTGTGCTGCAGCTCTACTTCCACTGATTGTCTGCTCATTGAACAAAACAAATGGCGTTTTATCGAAATATTGCAGTGTCCTGTATCTAATGAACAAATATGTATACCAGAGATGGAGTCCTTTCTCGGTTTGGCGTTTTGTGCTTCTGCCTATTTCTACAGTTTATTTTGCATGCTGCTGTGTGCACATATCATCAATGATATGTTTACATTTTATTCTGTATTGGTGGAAGAGGCATGCCTCACACAGGTTAGTTTTTTTCTTTTTTTAAGTAAATCTATACACTCAGTTTCCAGTTTATTAGGGATCCTTAGCTAGAACTAATGCAGTCATCTCTGAATGTAGGATTCATTGCAAGGCTGCAGTAGTTTTAGACCTAACTGGTACCTGAGTGTACTGTTGCTCAGGTTAACTGTTGAGCAGCAGTTAGGTCTTCAGTGTTTGACTCTAAACGGCCAGATGTCCCGTTTGTTCTCCCCTTGTCGAGCACTTCACTCCTGAAGCTCTAACAAGCCGCTATGGGTCCTGGATCCTGATTGGACGGTGTGGTGTCACTGTCTCCCTTCTTTTTATTGCCAGCCCTCTGTCCTGCCAAAAACAATGATGTCACCCTTGTTGCCATGGTACACAGCGGGGCTAGCAGGAACATGCTAGAGAGAGAGAGGGGGAGAGAGGGGGGAGGAGCTGCTGCTGTGTTTGGGAGGCCGTGCTCAAACTAAACATACATAGAGGAACAGTGTAGGAATAGAGCACACCAGCACAAAGCCTTTTCATTGTGTGTGTGTGTGACTTAATGATACAGTTGTTTACGACCGTATGCACCCAAAAAGTCCCTGTTGTCTCTCCTCCAAAAGAACTCTGTCCACTCTAGTTTACAGGAAACTTCCTCGAGTGATTTAGAAAATGAATGCAGTGAACAAACAGTTCAGTATTATGCTGCTAGCCGTGTTTAAAGTATCACCATTTATTTAGATCCTCAGAATCAATGGCCAGGAGATGTATCACTACTTTGTGCCTTTTGGTTTATTCATGAATGCCGGTCCAAATTGTAAGTCGAGAGACTGTAGCAGAATAAGCACAACCATTAAACATTGTGGGACTTAATCCTCCAACGCTAATACCTGAAAAATAACAGCATTTGTAATATTAAATTAGTTTAAAATTACACAGGGAAAAAACACTTTGTGTTGCTAAAAAGTACGAGAGTAGTTGTGGAGAAAAGTGCCTGTAGGAATGGGTTTTTTTTTTACTCTGGGCTTTATGTTTTGTTTGGGGAAAGTCAGACGGGATGCATGAGGTGGAAGCAGTGGAAAGTCCCCGAGCTGAGACGGAGCCAGTGGTAGTTTTCCTGATTCTCTCTTGCTCTTACTCCCACTCACCCACGGCTCTGTAGGCCTCCTGTACCGGGACAAGACTGCAGGTTAGCAGAGAGAAATAGTTCACACACGCCACATTTAAACGTATGCAGAAGACGTCCACAACTATTTCCTCCAAAACATTACTAAACCAGATACTCCAGTTCATGCCAGAGGTTCGTGCCTCACTCAGCAAACTGTACAAGTCAACACAAATTGAAAACGTTTGAGCTGGAACACAGCATGTATGGCAACACTGTCATGAAGTAGTGTTTGTGGTCAGCGTGTTTAAAGTGGCAATAAAACAGTTGCCTTCTACTTGAAAATACTATAATTTGGACTAATTACCATAATTGTACACCCATGGCTAAGCACCTTTTTTTGGAAGTGTAAGCATGTCAGTTGATAGGAACCAGTTCACTCAGTCATGTTTTAAAATGACCAAAAGTATTCAAACTTAATTGTACTCACGAAGGTGTTTTGATTGTGCTGGTGCTACACTTTCCATTTAGAATATCTTCCTCTTTGAACTTTAATAGAGGTTCAACATCACTAATAACTCTCTCCCTCTCTTGTATCTTGTCTCCTCTTCTCAGGTGAAGCCGCTTTGAGGGGGGATCCCAGACTCCAGTCCCTGTCTCTGTCCTCTTCCTCCTCCTCCTCCTCCTCTTCGTCCTCGTCCTCCTCATCGTCCTCTTCCCTCTCCAACCACAGGACGGGTCCTCCTCCCATCAGCCCCACCAAGAGGAAGCTGAGCGGGGACCAGGGGGACAGCGACATGGACGACAACGAGCACGTGGCGAAGATGAGCCGACTGTTTGCCGCTCAGCTGTGAGTACAGAACACTGAGAAACACTTTCTAACAGACGCCATTATAGGCTCGGGCGATATGACGAGATTATCGTTCAACACAATGCTGGTGGGTCATAATAACAGTCCTCGCGTGTCCACGATAACGGAGCGTAATCCATTATACAATGCCAGTAATTCATTTTGCAACATAACATAACCATGGTTATGGCAACATCCCAACATCCTTAATCACAGCACCCTTGTCTTTTCTGTCTGTCTCTCACACACACACACACACACACACACACACACACACACACACACACACACACACACACACACACACACACACACACACACACACACACACACACACAATGTGGCCGTTGAGGAGGCCGCCTTGCTGCCGAGAAGCTACATACACCCTACCGCTTTCGTGTATGCCAGGGTTTCTGTTGGCCATGTGTTTTGCGGGCTCCTTGCTTGTTGAAGCTGTGCACAGACAGGCAGGCTTTCTCAGAAGTCCCAGTTTGGACTCCAGGGTGCTATGCCAGGTTTAGCTGGCTCCACGCTGTTCTTCTTATAGCCACACGTCTCTGGAAGCTTGGAAACTGGGACTGCACAACAGAAAGATTACTCGCACCTATAATGTTCCCACATTCCCACTTCCAGAGATTCCAGGGATTCTGGAGCTCTTATTGGCTGTGAAGGGACCTGTCTCAGTTCTTCTCAGTCATGGACCATTGCTTTTTATTGTGGAGGCAGGCAAGGAGATGTTAGGTGGAGCTGTGCAGTTTAAAGTAATACTAATTATATACAAGTAATGTTATGAAGTCATGTTGTTTTTGCTGCTCAGTCACGTTTATTGTACTGCTTTTCTTATTATTAGCATTCTATTATATCCACTGTTGCTGTTATCATCAGGAGTGATCATCATGTGTTTTGTGGTGTTGGGCTCTACAAATGAAATTGAATTGTCGTTTCGCAGTCCACACGGCTGTGAAATGACACAATGGAACACGGTGGATGATTTGCTGGATATACTTGAAGCGCTGGATTAAGAGTAGAGCACAGTTACTGGCAGTGTGTTTTGTGGTTAAGCGTGTGTGTAAACACACACGCGCATGTGTCGTACATACTGTCATGTGTTCACGCTTGCACAAACACCTGCTGCACATTAAGCAAATAGTTTGATTGAAATCACTGTTGCAAACCAAATTGTTACTTCTTCTGAGTAACAAACACCACGTTTAGATTGTAAAGGTAGCATATAAGTGAATGGTTACACATCTATCTGCTCACTGGCCTGTGTCACAGTGCAGTGATTTATTTTTGCTTTACAGATATAAATCTCTGTCTTCTCGTGGCACAGGGGGGGGAAGGGTCTCTGTTCCTTCATCTTGTGACCGTCTGGGCTCACATATCAAAGGATTAGCTTGTGTGTCTTGACATTTGTGCCGAGTCGTCTTGTTTTTCTGCTGCGAATGTGTCAGTGGTGGGAGAATTAACATTGTTCTCTTCAGCCAGGCAGTAAATCGATCTGACCACTTGGTGTTTTATTCCGTTGTCTCAGTTGCTTTTCACTCTCTGTGAGATATTAGTTTTTTTATGCACAGTGCGGTTAACTTCTGCTTACATTGATAAGCAAAAGCTCCGACTCGTGTGTCCACGAGTTGGATTTTGTTTTGTAAGTTGCTCTGCCGTAGTACAATGGGACTTATTGTCATATCAGCTTTCGGTTAGTGTCGGAACTCCTCGCCACAGCTTCTAAATGCCGCCACTCTGTGGAGTTAAACTTCGGTTAGAACTGCTTATTGTACCATGGTCATTTCCTAGAAGTAACACATAATAAGCCTCAATCCCTTTGTTTAATCTTCACTTTAATTATGACCGTGGAGTTATTTGACTCTAGGGCCTGCAGGTTAATCTCTACCCAAGAAAAGTCAATTGCTAGTTGACTTGCTGCAACTTGAAGTTAAATCCAGTGCCTTCATCAAGATATACTTTTTTGAAACCCAATTCCCTTCGGGCCATCCTAGAGGTATATTTATTGGTAGTCATTTCATTTGAGGTTTCTCTGAGGGCAGTCTTTCCCTGGTAAAAATAACTGCTAAGTGAAACCTGCAGTAAGTCAGTTTGAACTATTGTGTTTGTCCAAAAAAACAGTGATTACACCAAAGTGGAGAATGATGGGTGGGTGTTACAAAAAACAGTCGAGCTTAAAATAGTGAGTGTTTTATAGAAAACATTGAAGGGGACTTCACACTCAACTCCTCTTTATTTAAAATGCATGAGCTTTCTGCTTCATTTAACTCATCCCTCAATTGTATGAATAGTGATTAAGTTTAATTTGAAAAGGATGGAATTGTTTCTTGGGGAGGGGAAGAATTCTATACAGAAAACAAGAACATGAGCACTGCACACACACACACTCACTCACACACACTCAATTCAAATGTCCAGAGATGGTTATCTGACACCTTTCTTGGATTCTGCGGGCTGCTTCTATCTGTGTAGCTTGTTTTTTTGTCTGCACTGATTGCTCTTCTCAGTGTTGCCTATTCCTGCATGTTTAGGAGCTTTTCTGTTCATTCCTCCTCTTAAACAAAAAAAACCCCAAAACATTTTCTCTGTTATGCTTTAGCAGCAGTTTTCCTGTGCGCTGACTGCTTCGGTTGCTATATAATGTGTGTTGTTGCGGAGCTGCTTGTAGTTGGCTTTCTTTTGTGTCATATTTTGGGTGACTAAACACGCAGACAGACACCTGACACCTTAGACTTGAGGTGGGGCTATGAAGAAGGAAGCTCGGGTTTCTGTTGTTGTCCAATCACAACAGGCTGAAGTCAGGGGGAGGCACGGGCTGTGGTGAGAGGAACAACACTCTGCACCGACTCGATCTTTCTTTCTCATGTGGGGCAGTATTAACAGGTGTGATAAATGAGCGGATTTTCGCTTTTGTCAACAGCCTGTGTATTTAAGGATGTGGTTGTGAATGTATTTTTCTCAGGCGCCTTAGTGTTTTAACAGTGAAGTCACTATTGCCGTAAAGAAAAGTTTATGGCATGGTAAATTCTGCAGATAAAAGTCAGTGGCAGTCCTACTGGCAGGATGATATGTGGATGTGATCTCCCTGTTTGTGCTGACTCTGCATGCGTTTGTGCAGGTATGCACATGTGTCGTGTGTGTGTGTGTGTGTGTGTGTGTGTGTGTGTGTGTGTGTGTGTGTGTGTGTGTGTGTGTGTGTGTGTGTGTGTGTGTGTGTGTGTGTGTGTGTGTGTGTGTGTGTGTGTGTGTGTGTGTGTGTGTGGTGAGAGGGCTCCTTGTCAGGCAGCAGGGGCTACTTTCTCATTTTCTCTGAGGAGTAGGAGGAGTCTGGAACAAAGAAGCCTTATCCTGGCCACTGGAGCCTGCAGGCTGGAAGCTTGCTGCTGCCTGCTCGCCTACCCGCCGCTCCGCAGTTGTAGACCCGCCAGTATAAAAGTCCTCATGCTCAGCTGTTTCATTCCTCCTTAAGAATAAGAGCCAGTCACAGAGCAAGGTTTTATAATTGGGGAATAGAACTGCAGGGAAGTGTATTTGCAGCAGCCCGGTTACATGTGACTCAGTGGGCACTGGGTTTGTTGATTTCCTCAGGGAAGTATATCAAAATTAAGAATTTATTGTGAATTATTTTGTTTAACTTACCAATGACACATACTAACTGACCCTTTACTAAGTCCCGCCCCTTGAACGTTTATAATGTAGCATCGGCTGCTTGGTTTTGGGAATGGTTAAACGTTGTGCCTGGGGCCTGTGTAATGGTGATACTTGGGTATGTCAGCAGCACATAATAACTCGCATAAGCCCTTCTATGCTAGCTACTGAAGGTAAACTGGATGTACATACATGCAGCTTTTGCTTTTTAATAGTGAATAACGATAAAAGCTCAATTACATTTAGTCGGTTTGCTGCAGTAAGTACTGTAGCACACAGACACTGCAGCTGCTTTCTACTGGGAACTTCATCAGCAAGTTGTTCTCATGGAAGTTTCCCCATAGGCCAAGTAGGGGAAAAATCAGAGAGGTGGAGTTAGTGTGTGTGTGAGAGAGAGACCAAGCCAGGTGAAGTCATTATTACCCCCTTGTTTTACATGTGTGTGTATCAGAGAAAAGGAGGATGTGGTGGTTTTTTTTCTTCTTCTGTGTGTTCTCATGTTGTTTTCTTTGCCACCTTGTTGTGGTTGTTCCCATATCCGATCTGTCCCAGCTTTGATAACAAAGGATTTTCTTCAGTTTTCTTTCTCTGCAGGCCGTTAACTGTCAAATATGTGCTTGATTCCTATCAGTATTCATGCATTAGTGGAAGTCTGAAAGATTTAAAACGGCTGTGTAAAGAGATGTTTGGGATTGATGCAAAAGTTGATGTATTAAGTGTAATACACAATCTGTTAATAAGGTGTGTTTCTTTTGGGTTTAGACGTTTCTATTTTAAAGGATACAAATATCATTGCTAACCTAGGCATAGTCCTGCTACTGAAACATGGACTTAGCAGAGTAAAATGTGTAGAGATGTTTGTATACTTTATATACATAGGCTGGGTACGCCCTGTGGCTCACTGAGTGTGTGTGTGTGTGTGTCCATTTTGTGGGTTTGTACAGACCTTGCAGAGCTTGGGCCTGGTTGTAACCTGTGGTTGAGCCTTCATCCTCTACTTTTTTTTTTCTTTTTGGTCGTCGTCTCCTCTTTACGCCCTGATTCTTCCCAGATGTTTCCTGTGTGTGTGTGTCTCTCTCTCTCTCTCTCTCTCTCTCTCTCTCTCTCTCTCTCTCTCTCTCTCTCTCTCTCTCTCTCTCTCTCTCTTCTTGCTCTTTATTTCTTTCTTAAAGGAGTCCGATATGAACCTCTGCCCAACCACAGATTTATTGTGAGGTTTTGTCTGAACACATTAGAACACAATTGTGAGAAAAGTCGTAGAACCTTTATAGCTCCTGTATGTTTGCCTTAAAGTAGAATATAGCTATCTCACTAAATTGGTCTGCTATAGAGCTAAACCTGGAATACAAAACAATATTTTTAAAGCCTTCAATTCTTATGTTTATATTTGTTTTAATTTCATTTTCCACTGTGGCAATTAGGCAAGTTGGCTTCTACAAAGCTGTGAGAACAAATGACAAGTACTCAGATTTAAAGTCATTCAAACGTGATCACAGTCCTGATGTTTAACTTGAGGTTACCTTGAAGACCGAGTGTCATGTGAATGGTTCCTTAACAGGCTGTACTCAATGACGGATCTGACTGCTTCAGGATGTATGACTATATCATTTATGTGTTGAGGTCTGGACTCTCTGGGTTTTTAAATGAAAGCCCACAACAGTGGCTGACTACAACTAATGACCAGGCTACACATAACACAGGCTCTAGTGAAGTAGATATCTACTCTCTACGAGCTCACTTGTTTTTTTTATTTCATTTTAATTTTGATAATTGAGTGATTTCCCACATAGCTCTAGTAGCTAGTCCCTCTCTCCATCTCTTCCCACTTCTAGCTCTCATCCTGTCCTCTAGCCCCAGACCTGGCAACCCTCTCTCTTCAGCTCTCGCCCCTCTGACCACCCCCATACCCGAGTCTTATGCGTAGCCCTCACCCCTCTCCCTCTCTCCCCAGCTGCGACCCCCAGCGATAATTGAGAGGTGAGTAAGAGAGACAAAGGCACAGGGGTATGTTTTGAATGCCTGATCCCTGGCATGAAATGCGGTCCCCGGGGTTTTTGGTGGGCAATCAGGCGAGCGGAAGGCGGGGGCGGCGGTGGACTCGACAGCGACGACCATTCATTGGTCGGATTTGTTGATCCCGTTCACTGGCTCCTGCAAAGGCCCCTCTTGTGTGAGGATGTGGGCATGCCTGCTCTTTGGCAATGATTAAAGTTTGGGACAACTTCCATAACTGGAGACCCAGCTGTACGAGAGGGGGAGTTGCTTTATTACTATTGCCTCTTAGCTAATCTGCTGCTGATTTTTTATATCTGAAGATAACCAAGTTCTACAGGAGGACTTTGGTTTGGGGAATCTTATTCAATATAATCATTATTATGACCTGATGTTATGTGATTAACTCCACAATGCAGTTACTTTTTGACTATTTGATAAATAACAGAAAACTGATGCCACTGTGGGGAAAACACAAGAGCCTGTCGTCCAGGGTTTATAGAAACGCTGCCAAGTCTCTCCTTCTTTAACCCTCAGGAAGTTTGCTGCCGATTGTGAGAAAGAAAAGGGGGGGGGGGGTTCTGCTAATGTAAGCGCTCGGCACAAACGAAGGAAACTACTGACCTCACTCTTTCTTATAGTAGAGGTCCGGCCCATTCACATGCAGCTCTCCTCAGCTCTTCCTCTCTCCCGCTCTGTATTCTGCAGAGACTATTTATTTGTGGAGGACGCTGCTGTGGGCTCCAGATGCTTGACCCGGCAGTCAGGTTGCCTGGTCACATGGATTTACAACTGTTTGCCTGAACTTGTTGTTTTGCATCCAAACAAAACCTTAAAGGCCCGCTTTGACTTTTTTCACTCTCGGGTCTGTTTTGTATTCTCATTCAAGACTTTCTTCTGCAGAAATGCCTCCCTGTGTCTGGTGGAGAATAAAGGAGAAAGAGAGAATCTCATGTTTGAGTGCAGCTTATTTATAGGAAATGTCATACTTTGTTCCCCCCCCAATTGAGGCTTTTGTGTCTAATAGTGTATATATTTCAGTGTAGGAAGGAGGAGGGCAGGCAGCATTCATTTGGGCTGTGAAGTTGGAGAGAAAAGAAGAGATAGCGAGAGGAGAGTAAATCTTGCTCCCTGTAACTGGGCCTCAAATTGTAGGAGGAGACTGGAGCTGCACTAAGGCTGTAATATACAGCTGAACACACGCACGCACACACACACACACACACACACACACACACACACACACACACAGAGAACACAGACCACATTTGACGCACTGTGCAAAAATAATTGCTACCTGTTAAACTGCAAGCAAGTGTGCACAGTATCAAGCACCGCCACCTCACTACACACTGTATCAACCATTTCATCATCGGAGCCGGGAGCTGGAAAAAAAAGAAAGAGAGGCCAAGATCTGTGTCCTGTCAAACTGTCGTTACTTCAGCCTCTTATCCTTATCGCTGTTTTTTCAACGATTAAAATATGAGCTCACGGTTTGCGGAGAACAGCGGGATCTCGCCGTGGTGAGAACTGATTCTCTTTCATGTGGAAAGTGTGCGGCCAGCCTATACCTGCTTTCACCGTTAGTACTCAGTCCGCGGTAGTGAGTACGGACGCTGTGTTGTGGAACAGAAGCGTCAACAGACGCACAAAGACGGATGTCTACTTCAGCAGATTGAGTCAAGTGTTGAGATGCAGTTCAGAGGTAGCTGCTGCATTAGCCGTGTCCGTGTTTTCCTCAGACAGCAGTGAGTGCAGCTGGCAGAGATCATGTTTGTGCCCGTCTGCCCCTGTGCAGGGATACGTTGAGAGTCCATCCATGTCGGATGAAGTTAGGAAAGTGTTCCTTCCTCGGCTTAACAGCAAAAAAGGTTGTGTGTGTGTGTGTGTGACTTATCGTGTGTGAGTCGAGGTCAGTATTAATAGCTTCTGCTGCTCCTGCAGTGTTTGACACAGAGCCCCATTTACAATTGCTCTTTTGTTTGTCTTCTCCCTCATCTCTCTCTCTCTCTCTGAGCCCCTCTTTACCCCCCCCCATCCTTTTTCTATCACGACACAGTTTTCGATCACTTTGGATCAGGTGCCCTGTAATCCATGAAGTAGAGATCAATGCGCTAAACATTGAGGTAGTGAGATAGCTAAATAGCAAATCTAAATAGTTATCTATTTGGCAAAGTTTTCTTTTCTTGCTTAAAATATGTCTTGTTACTGAATTCAGAGGAGGTGTATCACTATTTGACTCCACCCCTAAAATAAACACACCACCCAATCTTTGCCTCTCTCCCCTCTGTTCCCCAGGAAGCCTAATGGAGACTACCGCAGCTCTCCCATGTCTAAGGACCGGAGCCGGAGCCCCATCGAGCGCGTGGTGGTGCCCAGCACTCTGGGAGTTCACGGCAACCACCTGTACAGCCACGCCCACCACCACCACCACCATCACCACCTCGCCAGCTTAGCGGGCATGGACCAGCCACTGGCGCTCACCAAGAACAGCATGGTGGAATCTGCACGCAGCAGCAGCACAGCAGCTATGGCCTCAGTGCCACACACAGTCAGCGCCGTGGAGCGCCAGCAGGTAACCTGCACTTCCTGTATTATCCGGTTCTAGCACCGAGTACATCTTTTGCAAATTGTTGGGTAAAACCTCATCTTGTTAGGTCTTGATGTGGGACAATGTGCTTCCAATAGCCAGTCTCCTTGGATGGTGGAGAGTACAAATGTCCCATTTGGTTTATTTGCCAAATTCTAAAACCCTGGTGGTCAATAAATCACTCGCTCTCCCTCAAGCTTTAAATCTACCTTCAGTCTTTCTAAACATGAATATTCCCCACTTTTTTTTAAGTTCTATGCTCTTTTTATTCACCCGTGGCACAATTGTTTATGTTGTTTTGGTGATTCCTAAATAACAACTTTGTGTTTCAGAATCGCCCTTCAGTGATCACATGCGCCCCAGCCAACAACCGCAACTGCAACCTGTCTCACTGTCCAGTGTCCCACAACGGCTGTGCAAGCCTCGCTAACAACTTCAGGAGAATCAACAGTGAGTGCACACATGCACAGACAGACAGACGGACACATGACATCGTGGCTTTTTGTATTCTAGTGCATTTGCTTTTGTTTATGGTAGAAGGAGGAGTGATGGATGAACTTATCTCGGTAAAGAATTGATACTAATTGTTACCAAGTAACCTTTACTGGGCACACCCCTAAAAGTGGATATCATTTTGGAGAAATGAGTTTTCCATGCAGTGCAGTTTGTGGGAAACTTCTCTGTGAGCGCAACTCATCCTCCAGAGAAAACACAACCGCTCATCCTCTCCAAACTCCGACTGACTTCTATAACTAGTGTTTTCTGTCAGAGTCTCAGAAGCCTCGATGTGGTTCCTTTACTACCTCGTCTGTTATCTCTGTGCTGTAAAAGTCCCCGGAGGCCTCAGCCAAACACACGTCTGCTTTATTCATGTCGGTCATGTTTTCTGTGGGTTGATAACTCCACTGTGGCCATTTTTTATGATCCCAGTGAAATCCCTATGATCTCATTGAGGTTAACAGTGAAATTTAAAACGGTGATTTAATATAAAAAAAGACTGCAATAGATGTCAGTTAGTATTTTTCCATTGACCTAAAATGCACACTACCAATGTTTGAACCGATGCTAGGCAATAAAGTGCTCGCTGAACTTTATATAAGTGTGCTTTAGAGATGTTTCTGTTTTTTTTTATTATGGGAAATAAAAACTCTCTCTCTCTTTCCTCTCTGTTGTAGCCAACACGGCCTGTGACCCGGTGATCGAGGAGCATTTCCGCCGCAGTCTTGGGAAGAACTACAAGGAGCCCGAGCCCACCGCCACCAACTCCGTGTCCATCACCGGCTCGGTGGACGACCACTTCGCCAAGGCCCTGGGCGAGACCTGGCTGCAGATCAAAAACAAGGGGAGTCCCTCATCGTCGGGCAGCAGCCCAAACTCCTCCCCTGACAGTCACATGGGCAATCACAACCACTCCCCTTCTGTGGTCTCCTGAAGAAAGAAGGGTTTAAGAGGGGATCGCCCCTCTTTCCCCCGGCCCCTCCCAATCATCACGGCTCTAACACACACTTTGGTCTATCACCAGCATCCCAGAGGGAATGCCTGCATGCTGGTCTGCTAAAAACATGTAAAACCCTCAAGCCTGTTCTCTCTCTCTTTCTTTCTCTCTCTGTGCACTCACAGAGGATCAACAAAGCAATAACAACATGATCGTCTCGTCCCCCCCCCCCCCCCCATGTGTCCTCTGGTATGGTAATACCAGACAATAATCAGTAATGAGCGACGAGGGTTCGACTTTTGAGACTCAATAATTCATCATCCCTGCATGTCAAGCTTGGAGCTGAGCACCGGGTCTGTAGTTATATGTACATAAAGAGAGAGAGGGGAGAAGGCGGTATTTTAATTATTCATTTTCTTCTTTTTCATTTTCATTTTTTTTTGGTTTGTTTAACAGTAGTTTTGTGTACTGCTTTTTGCATTATGAGATGTCCGATATTTGAAAGAAAAGATAAGTGAGAAACACAATCCACCTGACTGTGCTACCAAAGAAACCTCAGACACAGATGTTTATTGGTGCCCACCTCCGAAAGAAAACAACGAAAAACCATCTTGTAATCCCCCTCTGTTTGTATCTCCCTTCTTCCTTCCTTCCTTCTCGCCCCTGTGTACGTGTGCTGGTGGTTTTATTACTGTATGTGTACACTTGGTGTGATCTGCACTGCTGTCGTAGAGGTTAAAGGGTGGCATGTCAACATTGCAATCTGGCACTGCCCACACTGGGGCTGATACAGCTGTAGTTGGAACGTCTATTAGATTCCATTAACTGTAATGTCAAATCTACCAGAAAACTACAAGTCACATTACTATGCATTATTTTGGAAAAATCATACCAGTAAAAAAAAAAAAAAAAGAAGAATGTTAGAGATGTGCTGAGTAACACAGATTTGGATGCCATGTGTTCCGGTATACAGTGGATTCTGTCACATCACTGCATGTTGGTGAGTGCAGCAGTTAACGACAAACAAACCGCCACCGTCGGCTCTAAGCTACTTAAATGTTGCATTTGATTTTACGAGCACAGTCAGGTTATCGGATCAGCCCCCTGCGGTGTCAATAGACATCACGGCCATTATGAGACGAGCGCTGAACACACAGCTGCACGACCTGCAGTGTGTTGCTGAACAATGTGCTTTGATGTCTCTCACAGGATTAACTGCTGACAGCGATGAGAGGGGAGATGACGCTGCATGTCACTTTGTGGTTGAAAAAAGGTCTGGTTTCTGGACCGGGGGGAAGATCATTCAGATCTGTCGTGTCTCTTTGAACACAGGTGTTGTAATTATATTTGGCTTACACCCCGCTACCCCCTCCTACACACTGTGGTTTGGTAGATTTCTATACGTCTGAAGGGTAAACTAATGCTTTTACAGATGCATGTGTTGTTTTTCTGTGTTTTCTATTTTTTTTTTAATAGCTGGTATCTATTAATGTTTCTAAGCAGCATTTCAATCTTAACTACTTTTCCATTTGGACGTTAGTTGTTACTTTTTTCGTTGTCAGTAACAGACATAGACACTATACACTCACTGCTGGGTCAGTTGTACTCCGTATTATTATTATTATTATTACAATTTTGTATTGTTGTTTTCCATTAATATCGGTATGGTAATAGACTATAGTGGGACAGCCTCCGGACAGGCTCTGTTTAACAATGAGAGCTGCGTTTCTCCAAACCATCTCGGCACGGTGAGCGATGAGCAGAGCAGCGGTCGCTTCAGTGTCCGGGACACGCAGCCGGTAACGGTTTTCTTAAGATGTTGATTCATCGGTGGTACAGGATGCTACAACCTTCAGCACGGCCGAGCTGGGACGTCAACACGGCAAAGATTAGTCGACAGGGCCTTGTTTTCCTTAAACGCATCTCAAGTGGTCTTTATTCTTATGAGTCTTCTTAAAATAACCATCTTGGCACCAGCCGTAACCCACATTCTTAACCCCCCCCCCCCAACAAGCATGCTGTGATGCTTTTGAGAAACACGGTGTTCATGGTAAGAGCTGGTGATGTTGATGTTTGAGAGATTGTTGATAATTAAGGGTTATCTGAATTATGTGATGTCACAGCTCTCTCAACCTTCATCAGTTGACGTTTTGTGTCCTGACCTTTTTTTTTTTTTTTTTTTTGTACTTCAATGCTTTCTTTTGTGAACATTGTATTGTTGCTGCAGTTAAGCTTGACGGCTACAGTCTGAGAACATGTTAAAGAGCCTGCGCCAAGGTGGCATACATTCCTCCTATAGGGAACTTTGTACAGGCCTCTCACACACTCAGTATCTCAGTATCAACAGACCGCACTAATCACCAGTCGGGGCTGACTGTCCCAGAGGTCCCCACTAACAGGGGTTTTGTGTCTTTTCCGGAATTACAAGGTGTTCCTTTTGCTTTTCTTTGCATCACGCAAATTGGCCATAAATTCATACCATATGATTAAGGGGGGAAAAAACAAACAACCAGGTATGCTATAAATACTTACACTACCGTTCAAAAGTTTGGGGTCACCCAGACAATTTCGTGTCAATTTTCAGTTTCTTCGCAATTTCTCGCATGGAATAGCTTCATTTCTAAGAACAAGAATAGACTGGCGAGTTTCACATGAAAGTTCTCTTTTTCTGGCCATGTTGAGAGTATAATCGAACCCACAAATGTGATGCTCCAGATACTCAACTAGCTCAAAGGAAGGCCAGTTTTATAGCTTCTCTCACCAGCATAACTGTTTTCAGCTGTGCTAACATATTTGCACAAGGGTTTTCTAATCATCAATTAGTCTTCTAAGGCGATTAGAACACTGGAGTGATAGTTGCTGGAAATGGGCCTCTATACAGCTATGTAGATATTTCATTAAAAACCAGATGTTTCCACCTAGAATAGTCATTAACCACATTAACAATGTATAGCTTGTATTTCTGATTAATTTAATGTTATCTTCATTGAAAGAAACAGTGCTTTTCTTTGAGAAATAAGGACATTTCTAAGTGACCCCAAACTTTTGAACGGTAGTGTACATTTGAAAGGACATTGGGCGCATAGAATTCAGAGAACTGGAGAGCTGTACAGTGATGCGAGTCATTCTGTATCTACAGTACAGAATCACTTAATGCCTGAGCCGAGTCTGAAAGGTGAAACGGTTCATATTTAGGTTGTGATGGACGTACTCACTCACACCTGATACAAATGACCTAAACCAGAGTCCTTTTAAATGGAACGCAGTCCGTGTTCTAGAACGTCCACACATTCCATCCTCATCTGAACGCATGTGAAGGAAGAATTTTCAGAGATACACACAGTTTTTTTTTTCAATCAAAACACAACTGCTCGTGAATTAATTCCCAGAACGAACAAGTACTCTCAGTTTCAATGTGCTTTCTGTGAAAGGTTCAGAGTGGTTTGAATGGTGATTCTCAGCAGGCAGGTTCGGGGGAGCAGAGCCTCAGGAGCTGAGCTTCTGTAAGCTAGACCTAAGTTGGGAGACTTTGAGCTGAACGTCTATTGGCAGCGCCCCCCCCCCCCCCCAGATTCAGTTTGATGTAATAAGCAAAAAACAAACAAACGGGGAAAAGGGCTCAGTGTCCAGAGGATTTAGTTATTCTTCTTCTTTCTCATTATCATTTCACTACCACCCTGTAGGTAGGCGGCTCTCTTTCTGCTTCGGCAAACACTCCCTACGCCCTGTAGGGAAATCACTTCAAATAAAAAATACTTTTTTATAATTAACTATAAGACCATCATTACGCTGTGCGTAACGAATGTACAGAGAAAAAAAAATCGTAGGTATTTTTTTTTTGAGGAACAATTAATTTGTTAATGATATGTAGCTATTTAATTGTTGTTTTTCCCCTGTCCTTATATTGTAATCATTGCATTTTCTTTTTTGTGGAAAAAAAAAAAAGTTGATCTTTTTTGTTTATAGAGTTTGTCTTGTCAGAGTAAAGGTTCAAGTGCAGGAACACAGTACACGTATGAAACCACAGTAAGCCACTGGTGTGTTGGTGACAATCGCTACTTCCATTGGTCCCCAGTGTTCCGCCATCATTTAACTCGTCTTTGTGTCGCTTGTGAGACATCTGAACAAAAGGAGGTTTCACAGACCTCTGGAGCAAGTAGCAAAGGTTTGCATTAGTGGAACATAATCATTTCGCCACTAGCCCAGTGAGTCCTGCCAGCCTTTCCCAGATCATTTTCATTACAAATAGAATAAAAACCAACATTAGTCGTGGGCTAGCAGGCAGGTAAACGACCCACCACCGCTTGTAAGATTTCTAAATTATTGGTTTTGAAGGTCTTTTGATGACTGTTCTTGGTCTACAGATGGGAACTGAACTACAAGCAGAACCATCGGTCCATTTGAAATCACCAAAGCTGAACAGATAAAAACCTGACGGCATTTTTCCATGCTCAAGTTCCTCTGCTTCATCTCCGTTATCCGTCGGTGAGGCCGAGATCAAAGCAGTAAAATGAGTTTTGTGTCATCGCCCTTGTATCTGATGGAGCTGTTCCCATCTGTGGAGGCCATTTTTGCATCTGTAATAAAGTAAACATGAAACTTGTGCAGACGAATCGAAGAGGAGTTGGTCTTTGCTCTGAGTGTATCTCATTTTCCAGGTCCTTTTTTGAAGTGGAAGTAGCATGTACTTAGTGGTAGTAATACTCTGAACTGTTAAAAAAAGTGTATCAAAACAGTCAATTTGTGGCTCTGTGTCTCCTCCTACTAAAAAGGTTTTGGCAGGCCACCTTTTTTGTACGTAAAGTAGCCTTGATGAACAATAAAGTGCTTTTAAACCACTGTCTGACTGCGTGGGCCTCTGTTACTGTGTTGGTGTGTTCTGGTTAAGACGGAGATGCTAGGAATGGGGGAATGGGTTTTGGGAAGATGCAGAGACATTAAGTGTATGAAAGGATGTGCTGGATCCTCAATTCCACATAAACCACTGTATTCAAAGCAATACAAAGCTCACACGTGTAAAAAGAATTAACAAAGAGACATTTTATTCCAGTCTTTGGTTAAATACTTACAGAAGAGTAAAAGTGTGACCAAAACAACTGAGAAGAGCCAGAATTATGAAAGTCAAGTCTATTTAATCTCGATCCCATGAGTCAAATATTTGAACTTCAATCTAATCCTTTAATTAATCTCAGATCGCTTTTTTTTCACACCACATTCATCGTCTTCCATAAATATCCAAGCAGCTGTTGAAATGTACATTTCATTACACTGACACTATTGTACATTAGTTCAGACAAATAGCACAGGGCAGAGTAAGAAAAGCAACATGAATGAAACAAAACGAGTGCATGCTCCGACACAAACGAACCATGAAGACCTTCAGTTTGTCCATAAGGCTCTTTTTAGATTAAACCGTGCAGTTTCAGGCTCAAGGCTAGTTTACAGTAACAGTCAATCGTTTCCATATCAGAAGCCACAGTAACATCTGTGTGCCGGTTTCATACTTACAAATCAACAAAGCTGCTTTTAGCATTAACTGTACTGAACGCATCACAGTCGCCAGTAAACAGAACGGGAGATGGATGGATTTGCTGAGTTGTCGACTGTTTTTATCATTTCCTAATTTATCTGCAGCACACTGAATGAGCGGGCAGATGTACGTTAGTCAACGTCTTGCCAAAGGACTCAGCAAACCCATTACATGTGTTGGTGGAGAGACTGTGGGAGGGGTTGAACCTGTGACCATTCAGTGAGGCCTTTCCAGACAGAAAGAATCACTGTTTTGTTATGTCTTATGGAATTGAACCGACTCCAAAGAATGAGCCAAATGTGACTGATTACACGTCATGAGGTGATGGGAACAGGTACATTAAATACAACAGCTTCATACGCACAATGTGGAAAATCAACTGAACTTGTTTCTAACTTTACTGTGAAAAACAGAATATTTGGGCAATAAAAGAAATCTGATTCTTTCGCTGTTTGTTGTTATTACTATATTATTATTATTGTTATTATTACTGGCCTATTCTGAAGACTTTTCCGAAGACGTCTTGTAATATGGTGGGTTTTGATTACTTGAGTTGTACGTGTGTGTGCGTGCGTGTGTGTGTCTACTGTCGCCTGCAAAGCCCTGAACTCCTGTGATGCCAACGTGTGACTCCCTAAAAACAACAAACCAAAACAGAAACGGAAGGGCTGGAGTGTTCAGTCCTTCAGAGGCTCGAGGGTGTCTTCCTCCCAGTCCTTCAGATGCTCTCATCATCGCTCATATCCCAAATCTAATGAGAAACAGAAGCAACAGAAAAAGAAACAATTAACACGGAAGTCATTATTTTGTCTAACAATGTTCGACTAAACAGTCCTAACTCAAGGTCCAGTTGCTATTGCTTTCTGGGGCGTTTAGCTGCGCGTTACAGCCTTCGGTGGAGTTTTCTCGGTTGAGAATGTGAGCAAGTGGACCTTAAAGGTGCCCCGTGTGAATGCAAACAAACAAACGTCACGTTCACGTTCAGTGTTTCTCACCACAACGCATGAATGAGTCCTTGAGCTCGATTAAGCGTGTCGAGAGTATTTCCGTCCCCAAAAAGCATTTGCAAAGCCAACTTTTGAAATGCGTTAAAACATGCCTCGTTTCTTCTAGCATGCAGTCTTCTTCACTGACTTTGCAGCACTACTTTTTGCACATTATCGCCACAAACTGTCCATCAGTGGAATAGCATGAAACTGCAGTTATGTCCCGTGTTCCTGCGCAATACAAACCGAATGGGCTCGGAAAAAAAACACAGGTCCATAGCGCTAGTGGCTGTCAAAACATCTGCAGGGTACCTTCAAGATTATTTAGACAAACTACTACTCTAAGGTCAAGAATGAACTTAAAGTCATGCCTAATGTCCAGGTCTAATGTGCATGAAGGATGCATGTAAACATACATTGAGTAACCAGAACTACACAGTAAAAACACTGTAATCCAATCCAATGCAGAGCAATAGCCACTGATTCAGGTCAAAGGGTCTGAACCACAGAGTCACTGCACTCATTTGATACACTTCTCCTAATAGGCACCAATGTTTTCATCCAACTGTATAACAGCGTTGACAATAATTACTCACAATCACTGCTAAGAAGTTGCTTACCAGGAAGTGGACAGCAGCATGTGTGACACACACACACACACACACACACACACACACACACACACACACACACACACACACACACACACACACACACACACACACACACACACACACACACACACACACACACACACAGAACCTCCTTTTCACTACTGCGTCAGTAAACAACAGCGGCCTTCTCATGGCAGTAGATTCCTCACATTCTCTCACTGTGAGACGTAATTCACATACCTCTAACACTGTCTGGAATGTACACTCACACATGGCTCTGAGTGTGTACACACACACACACGCATATACACACACACATACACACGCACACACACACACACACACACACACACACACACACCCCCAGACACACACGCATACACACACACACAGATACACAGTTTGACACATGCATGCTGCATTCCTTCGAATGTGCTGCCCCTTCCCTTTCTTTTTGTGCAGTGAGCAGCAGCAGGGACTACTGTGTACACATATGCAGACCCAGTGTATTATTGGGAGCTTTAACAGAGCCCATATCTGAAAGGAACTCTGAAAACTGGGTTATTTTCTCTTTGGCAGACCTTTACATCTGAAATCATGAGGAAAAAAAAAGTCACAAAACATCTAAACAAATAGCCAAATGTAACTGCAACCGACGACTATTTTCATTATCAATTAATTTGCTGATTAATTGAGTAATCATTTGGTCAGTAAAATGCCCGTCCCAATTTTCCAGAGCACAAAGTGATGACTTCAACTGTCTTGTTTCGTCTGACCAACAGTCCAGAAGCAGAAGTTATAAAAACAGCAAACTTTCATATTTGGGAACCTAGTTGGTATTTTTGCTGGAAAATTGACAGAAACGATTCTAAAAATGATAAAAATAGCTGGTGATTCATTTCACTGCTTATTGATTTATGGAGTAATTGGTCAGGTCCACAGCACTAATTGTTTCAGCTCTACACCAAAGTGATGATGTCACACATATATTTACATACAGTAGGCTTCCGTTCTTTAGAGGAATTCTCTAACATTAGCACTTAATGACATTTTGTTCCCGGAGACTTCCTAGAAAATGATAAATAGTGAATAGTAAATGGGAAATAACAGACTTGTTTTTCTGACTGATTTCGCTGACCCATCCTCTGTCTGTGAAGAGAGGCTACACACACACACATGTCGTCTACACACACACACGTCGTCTACACACACACACACATGTAGGCTACACAGTAAATTAAAATGAAATCTGCTCAGAGTACAGAACACACCATCAACAACACACATCAAGAGCTCTCAGTTATTTATACTGTGGATCCAGATGTGGCAGGTTCAAGTGAATCAATGTAATACGTCAATTCAATACAAACAGTACAAAACCTCACTGAATGTCAGCCGTATATAAAAACAGAGATGGACCTATTGTAGGTTGTGAACAGACATAGTGCTCTGGGATGATGCATTAAGGCAACACATCTTTCTTAGAAAAGGCTACAAAAACCACTCATCACTGATGTGTCGGGGCCGAACCCGCTCCTTGAATTGGAGGGAAAAAAAGGTGGCAGTACTCTGAACATGTGATTTGTTATCTTTTATCTTACTACAGTACATCCCACGTGAAATCTTTCTGTATGAAAATATGTGAAAATGCATTAGGAACAAAGAAGAAAGCTGCGAATCGCTGTTTTTGAAATAGTGAAATACAGTCACTGTCCTTTGAAGTTGAAACTATAACGTTCAACGTATGGTTACGGGAATAGTTTTGGGAAATAGTACCTTCACTACAGAGCTAAAGCCAGGAGTTGATTAGCCTAGCTTAGCATAAAGACTGGAAGCAGGTGCAACACCTAGCGTGGTCCTTTCCAAAGAAAGAAAACACACCTTCTGACACTTCTAAAGCTGCGTTACGTTTGTTTAAACTAAGTACTGAAAGATGGCGTGTGGTTAAAGAGATACATGCCGTCAACAGTTCATCCACCCTTTTGTTATTTTGTGATTTGGATTCTATTTTAACAAGGACGTTTTTGGAACCGTTTTTGTTTTGGCTTTGTTATGGTTGTAGTCAGAAGCTTACATGTATGTCACTCTGGGTTCACCAGGGAGGTAGCGGCACACAAAAAACCCAGTCAGGGTACTCATGGTGAATGTACCAGTACTTTCCCCTACGAGGGAACTCTAAAGTCAAAAAGTTGTCTAACCTGTTCTGCAGCACGTTAACCTGAACGATCTACTGCGTACAGGCTAAAACTCAGCGTTGCTTTCGTGCCATTGTGACTTCAGCAGGCTGCGGATGGAGAGTTGCGGGGTTGCAGTGTGGAGAATGAGGGACAAATTCATATCAAAGCTGGACGTTCGGCATTTCTGCTCCACTGCTGCTGGGGAGCGAGCATCAAAAAGGACGAGCAAGAAAGGGCTCTTTGAAACGGAGCGACACTGGAGCCCCTCGCTGGACGGCTGCCAACGCCGCACTGATTGCCTGTGTGTGTCTGTGTCTGTGTGTGTTTTGAGGAGTCTTTTGTGCAAAATGAAAGAGAAGGAGGGGGAAGGAGAAGGGGGGGGAAGAGACCTTATGTAACGTGAATAGCAAACTGAAGCCAACTACTTTACTACACTCCTTCAAGCACGGATGAGTACTTAGGATTTTTATCAGGTTTTATCAACCTTTGTTGTTGCAATGCGGCAACAGAGAGACATACTGTGACTTCTTCTACGACAATTTCGATGGCATTCTATACTATGACTTTTTATACAACGTTTTTTTTTTTTTTTTCTGAAATACAATAATACAACTTATTAGATAGCATTTTTTATGACATACTAGACAATTACTTCGTCTGACGTTTTTGGTGACATACTATACTTTTTAAATCGACATAATAAACTACGATTTTTCTTTTTTTACACAACATTTTTTCATACCAGTTTAGAGGACTCGCATCTTGAAGATCTGTGAATTTGTGATTTTTCACTACTGCAAAAACTAAAAACAATAATCGACAAATTCAAAAACAATGAAAGTAATTGTTTGTTGCAACCCTAGCTTGATATCGCAACTGGCTGACCCCCAAACCCCAAACCCCCCCCCCCCCCCCCACACACACACACACACACGTAAACAAACAAACACACACCATGACAGCATCTCAAAGGGATTGGCAGCCGCATAATCAACGACAAACATCGTTAACTTTGAAGCAGCCTTATCGCTTCAGGACCTTGAGTCACTGCAG
This sequence comes from Pholis gunnellus, assembly GCF_910591455.1. Lineage (NCBI taxonomy): Eukaryota > Metazoa > Chordata > Actinopteri > Perciformes > Pholidae > Pholis > Pholis gunnellus. Next base: position 11,612,978 of record NC_136529.1, on the reverse strand, counting down.
GTTAAAAAGAGGATTGCTGGATGTCTCATTAAAGTCCTACAGTAAGCTGCATGTAATCATTGTGTGAATGTGTTTGTAATCAGTTGGGCTCCGGCTGATATGACAACTATAATCCAGGCGAGTTGTTAAAAACAAGGCTGGGATCTGATCAGATAGAGGAGGTTTTAGCCGGAAGCTTGGAGGCCGTGAAGTGAGCCAACTCTCTGCAGTCGCTGATTATTGTTCCCCCACAACACACACAACACACACAACACACACAGCCTCAGCATGAGTGTCTTTAAGCAGTGTTTATCATTCTGTGGGACTGGGCCAAAGCTTCTCGAAAAGGTAACGCCACAACGGCAATGCGTTTGCACTCCGACGTCACCGTTTATCTAGAAGCAACTTCTCAGGTGATTTCGATGACAGTCCCTTTTTCAGGCGGAAGGCTTGTTTGTTTTCCTCAGGGTTCTAGATACTGAGCCCACTTACAGGAATACTTCCTAAGTGCGGGTGGCCCCAGCGGGAATCCAGCCTCTAAAGCCGTTCAACCAGGCAGCGCTACACAACCACGGATGGGCCTTTGATATTAAAACACACATCTGCTTTACATATTACGACTGACACCAAAGCACAAAGCGCAAAGTTAAGCTTTCATCACGGAGACTGGCTCCATCTGATGTGCAATTAGTGGACCACACAGAGTGACGTGGTTTATGGCTGCTGGATACAGCAGTGACTGTGTGCTGCTGGTTGAGAAGAAGAAAATCCATTTTAACTACGTCTCGGTTTCCTTCTTGTGATTTTTAGTTCATGGGAGTTTTTACAAGGCTTAAGAGACTTCGTGGATTATGACCCCACCGCTCACGGGACGGATGCGGCTTCTTTTCAGACATGGAAACGTGACCTTGATGCCTCCTTCTGTTCCTTAAAATTAGGGCTTTTTGTCATTTAGAGGTGTGCAAAATAAACATTTCCTATTCAGACGTGACAGGACATTTACGGAAAGAGACAGTGTTTGGGGTAGAACTAGGCGCTGCTGCTGCCAAGCTGCGAGTCGAAAAAGTACAATAATATGAAAGAATTCGTTAATTAATAACTACTTTAGCCCTGGAGAAACTCGTTTGTCTTTTTACAGTGAATGTCCCTATACATTTTCTCTTTAACTTCATCCTTTGGAGAATTTTACTGCTTAATTTATAAAGTCAGACAGGGACAAGCACAGAATGAACAGATTTTTAGTTGACATTAAATTCACATTTGTTTTATCCTGCATGTAAAGTGTGTTGCTGGACTTTCATTCATTTATCCATTCAGTTGCCATGAATGAAATAGAGAATACACTGTGAGGAGGTAGTGTTGTACTGTGTCTTTTTAGCAGCACTGCAAAGGTAAAACATAACTGTAAAAAACCGCTTACATGACAAGAATCTCCTCATCAACTTCAAATTTGGCTATTTTTTCATCGTAATAAATCCTCAGATGAAGAAAACAACACGAACATTTAATCTCACCTGCTGTGTATTGAGCTACTGCGGCCTTTACAGTTATGTAGTAGCATTCAACGCAGATCTTACCAGGTCTGTAGTAGTGACACTGCCTTTGTGACTTCTAAATCAAAATGGTCCGTCACATTTACGGCACATTAAGAGCACCATGTCTGAAAATAGCTTGAATCAGCGCTGCAGTGAATTAAAGCTAACCCGGAGTCACTGTGTCTGGAGCAAGTCCAGAAACCGTTGATTCTTAATATCACAAATTGAAGTTTTGGCAGATAGCTCCTCTTCTTCATATTCAGTATTAATAAATGTGTCTCAAGAGACACAAGAAATAATGCAGGCAAATCATAATAAAATAACGAGGGATCTTAGAAAACCACCAGTGTGGTTTTTACACACAAATTCACAGCCTTCAACAGCCCAAAACTGTTTGAACTTGTTTATTCTAGTCTAAGTCCTGATCAATCAATCAGCATGTTTGAACATCAGCACTGGGCAACTTCACAAGTGGTTTCAAGCTTTTTAAATTCTCGTTTCCTCTAACAAATGATCTTACATCTGTTAGCCAGGGGGGTGCATTTAATGATTAATGTTAATGAGGGGGGGGGTACGTCCCCTTTCATCCCTCCTCATAAGCCCCCCTGAGGGCAGGTTTCACACCCAGAAGAGGGAAGAAGCTTCAACAAAGCTACAATCAAAGAGAGATGAACTTGTTTGGAAGTCAATATCGGAGGTGGATACACTGGTTTAGAAATGTTCTGTGCTCAGAGCAGTTTGGTGGTTGCGAAACCCTTTTACACTTCAGATCTCATCTCCTTTTACATGACCATACAAGTCAAGAGAAAAAAAATTGGTTTCTTTCTACATCTATCTTTTCCTTCACAGCCTCCTCCTTTGTTTTTCCCTCTCGTCTCTTTTTCGTTCTTTCCCTCTGCCCTGTGTAACTACAGCCCACTCATGATGGACACAACGTAGGAAACACACTGAACTGGAAATTACCTAAACAAGAAAAACAGTAGCAGGTATGTGTGTTAAACAAATAACACTGAAATTACAACCACTCATCCCCATCGGTACAAAATGTACACACTGACAATCCACATGAATCTCCCACACACACACACACACACACACACACAACTGTGGATTCAGTTCACATAAATAATGTAATTTGGGTGTAGCCCCTCTGAGGATTCAGTTATTCGGTGTGGAGGAGTATTCAGTGAACGGCAGCACTTTGACGTACAAAAGACGCGATGAGTTCTACAATCACCCGAGTGACAACTGAGGGAACAGCCTTTATCTGGTGTAGCTGGCACCTGAGCCTTCAGCGGGGAAAGGGAAGAAAGAAGAGAAGAAAAAAAAACTTTGGACTCGATTCAAACCATGAAAATAAGGTAGATGAAAAAGCGAGAGATTGAGTTTCAGGAGCCCCTTCATGCGGCAACCAATCTTTCCACGGAGGTTTTCCTTTTGTTGTGTCCTCCACTGAGGCACCACCCTTCTAAAGTGAGCACTTTTAATTAGTTCCGTTTATCCGATACCAGCTTTGTGACCAAATACCTGCAAATCCAATAACATTCAGTCCCAGCTGTATTTTGCTAGTTTTATTATGCTAGCTGTGTTATGCTAGTTAGCATATCTGAGGATGCTAACAAGCTAAACTAAGATGGCACACGTGATACCTTCTAAAAATCTCACACGCTAGCATTATCATTGTTAGCATGTTAGCGTGCTGATGTTAGCTCAAAGCACAGCTGAGCTGAGCTTAAGTATACGGCCTCAAAGTGTTGCTAGCATGGCTGTAGTCTCTTAATGTCGTTTGACTATACTTGTAGGCTACAGCGTAACACATACAGCACATTTATATGATTAGAAGGCAGCAGGAGAGAGCTGCCGGAGATACAACCCATCCCACAACACCCTGTCCAGCTGAAGCAGCGCCTGTCACCAGGATTGAAGTGCTGCATGTTATCTAGTAACACATGAGGCTTGTCAAGCGTTTCTGTATGTGGCTCCACAAAACAGCAGATCTCAGCGATCCATTTTTATCTCAGTAAAGGGTGCAAACATTAGCTGTGTTGGGCCTCCAGGCTCAGCAGATTTACTAATTTATATAATGTCTTTGGCATCCTCCATGTGCCCCGGTGCTGTCATCTCTACTGAGCTCTTAAAAATAGTACATCATGTGTGAGAGGGATCTCTGGTTATTAGTAGTATGTAGATTCGTGTGTGTGTGAAGGTTTTAATGCTGCCGTTAGCACATTAAAACTGACACTTATCTTAAGCCAATATCTGCATCAGGCTGTTAAAATAAGATTTACATGGTACGACATTCAGCCATCTTAAGAAATTAGAGAATCATAACGTTCTGGGTCATTTTGTTTTTGTGGGTTGTGCAACAGGCTGGCAACAAGCCTTATTAAAAGTCCCTAATTATTCAGTAGCCTTCCGTTGCTGATCTATTATGGTTCTTGCACAAATTACAGGAAAACTTTGCAAGAAATATAAATCGGTTAAATAAATATCCAGACTTTATCTTGGTCTGGGAAGGCAGTGTGTCATGTTCCTGTAAAAAGATCAACGAGGATTAAGAGTGTTAAACCCATTATGTCTTCCAGTAACACACTTAAATGATAACACACACACACACATGTACACAGATGCTGATGAGTGCATGTGCATACCCACTCTAAGCAGAGAAAATGACCTCACGCGGCCCAACGTAACTGCTGCTGTAGCACGCTGCATTCCCGAATTCCCCTCAGACATTCCTGCACAATGTGGCGGGAATATGCAGCGTGGCGGTTTCACTGGCGGAGAGGCGGTTTAAAGTGGAGAGGAAAAGGTAAAAGGTCAAACCGCTCACAAAGTCAGGAAAACAACAGAGGCCAGAGTCTCTGTGTCTCAGACTTCCGAGTGCCTCGTAGTGAAGGTGAGAGAGAAACAGACTGGCACACAGCAAGAGAGACAGCGAGAGAATGAAATACTAAAACTAATCATTTGGCCCCTGTGTGGAGGCATCCGCATGTGTTGTTTCTTCACTCGCTCCCTTTAATTTGTCACTTGTCTGTCTTTGTGTTGCAAAAATAAGCACGGAGCAATTACTGTATGTATTTAGAGTTTCAAAATGATCTATAAAAGCATGTCGCCATGTGACAGCTGGATACTATGGGTCGTATATTAGTTGCATAAGTACAACGTGAAAGGTTTGCCATACATTCAGACTTGTACAGTGCAGACACTTGACTTAGTTTCTGGGTGGCACATCCAGTCTGCCTGAGGTTGGGCGGGGTTGATGTAAATTGAGCTTTTTTTTTGGTAGTTGTAAATGTGTCTTGCTCATAACTCACAACAATGAACACAAGCCTTTAATCCCAAATAAATCAGGCGGCAGAATGGGCAGATTAAAATAGCAGATGCTAATCTTATGTGTGAGATGTGTAGTTTACTGCAGTAAAGTGAAGGGCATGGAACAGTGAAATAAAAATAGGATCAAATTAAAATAAGATGCAAAACTACTCTACCAGAGCACATGAATGGTGGATCAACCAGCTTTATTGCAACCCTTTGCAATAAGTGTTGCATGAGGGAATTTATGTTATGTAGTCCTAACATAAACACTGCTATTTAGATATGGAGTTCACAATAGAGCACCACCAAACTGATGCAACTTCATTTGATTTAATGCAATTTCTTCCAGAAGCAGATCAGGGGCGACGGGCTTTCATAACTGACGAGCACTTTTTTTCCTTCGTGGAAATCCCACTAAAGACATCAATTTGACTTGTCCTTACTGTTCTTGATGACTACCACAACTTGTGGTTTATTTCATCTAACTTTTTCAACCACGATATGACTAATCTGTCAAATATTCCCATTGGGAGAAGGGCCGTCATGTGCTCTGTATGCTGCTTTTACAGGCCTTTTATTTTCTACTCATTACCACTTCAGGCTATCCGAAGCCATCAAACAGTGAAAACATGCTACTAAAGGACTCTAAAGCTTCTAATGCCTTGTTTAATAAAGTAATGTCTCCAGGCAGCGTATACAATTCCACACAATAAGCAGAGCTTTGGCTAATATTGCTTGGCAGTAAAAACACTCGTTTGATAAAGTAGTTCCAGATGCGTCAGTGAACACAAGATGTTGGGACTGTGTGAGATCCAGATTCCACCAACGTACACACATTTTAAATTCTTGACAGTCAGTCTGGGGCGCATGTATTGTCAAGCAACAATTTGAAATTTAGGGAAATACTCCGTCCGTCCTTGGTCCAATCAGTCGCCCAAAACATAACCACTACATGATTGGTTCAACAATCGTAATGTGTGGCCTCGCTGAAGGGCAGTGTCTATATTTTCTCTGCAGTCAAACTACTATACAAGTGATCCTGTAGAGCCGAAAATTACACTTTATGTTCTCATTCCTGCCAAAAAACATTGTAGTCTGAGTTGGACAACTCAAGGCCACTCAAACCTCTACGTAACATAGCCGTAAAGTTTAGCTTTTTTTCCCTCCCAAATCTGAACTTTTTCCACATCGAATGTCTCCCTCGTACTACAGTATATCTGGACTGAGATCACACAGATTAAGGTAGCTTTTTTTCCTCTCCTGTTGAATTATGATTTTGTGCTCTTCCATTTCCTGCAGCGATCCGCTGCATTCTCTCTTGTGTCCTCTTTGTTCCAGGCCCACGGCTCTCAGGGGGGGAACACAGTGAACAGGCCACAGGTTGGATTAGTCCGTGTGTGTGTGTGTGTGTGTGTGTGTGTGTGTGTGTGTGTGTGTGTGTGTGTGTGTGTGTGTGTGTGTGTGTGTGTGTGTGTGTGTGTGTGTGTGTGTGTGTGTGTGTGTGTGTGTGTGTGTGTGTGTGTGTGTGTGTGTGTGTGTGTGTGTGTGTGTGTGTGTGTGTGTGTGTGTGTGTGTGTGTGCGTGCATGAGGACACATTGTATTCACTGAGACCGGAAAAGGAAGAGGAGATGGGTGGAAACAGGAAGAGGAGGGTCACCAACTAACTAACCTGCAGTCTCAGCAGCACATGTCCTGTCCTCTGGGTTTGACACAAAACTGACCAACTAGACCCACACCCAAGAAGAAGGAAAAAATGTAATAAAATAAATATCCTCCTCTAATTTGATGTGGGAAAGGAGTCAGGGGACGTTTCTGGCGAATCCCTTTAAGGCGGGATAAACCAACAGAAAGACTTAGTTAAAGGTTTAGTGTGTAGGATCTGGCGGCATCTAGAGTTGCAGATTGCAACAAACTGATACTTCTCCCGTGAGCACGAAAACACAAAAAGGCGAACGGCCCTATCGTCACACAGTGGTTGGTTTGTCCATTCAGGGCTACTGTAGAAACGTGCAAGATATGCGTAGAGAAGAGGCATCGTAGGGAAAGTGAAGGATAACATGGGTGGGAGTGAAGGTGGTTTGACAAAAGAGGAAAGAGGCGGTTCAGAGGAGCCCTGGTGGGAACAGAGTTAGTGTGTAGGTCCCAGCTGAGGTCACGTCCGCCGGCTGCGTTTTCATAAACTCCCGAGTCTCGGGGTAATCAAACAAAGCACCGGCACTCGACCCAGATAGCAAACCTTGGAACCAAACCTCATAACAGAGGCACGCCAAACCAGGAAGTGATGAGGCATCCTCCCGTCTTTTCTCCGTTCTTCCCATTTCCTAATAAAAGGACGCTCGTCATATTCTTTCAGGGAACTTTACTCTCGGACTCTGCTATACCACCACCACCACCTCCCCTTTCTCCCTCTCTTTCTCTCAGAGTCATAAAGGCCAGCTACAACAACAAATGGAGTCTCTCTCGGCTGGGTGTGGTGGCCTGCAGAGCAACAGCTGGGTCCTGTTGTTTCTCCTGAGACCCAGACTGACTGCTCACCCTCTTTTCCAGGACAGCTCTCTCTCCGTGTCCTTAGCTTGTTCTTAAATGTTAAAACTCTTTTTGCTCACTCAGGATTGCTGTCACTGTACTCTTATCTGCCTTTCTCTAAACTCTTCATGGATTATATTAGAATGAATCCCTCATATTTCAGGTATTGCTCTCAAACATCAACTTACATCAACACTCTTCTTCTCTCTCAAAAGTTTGGATTCTCTCTTGTTCTGCTTTTCTGTTTAATCTCTCACTTAATCTGTCAGTCCCCATCCTCCCTCTTCCTCTCTCCCACTGTATCACAGCCTGGCCCCCATTTCCCTCTGACACATTTCCTGTATGCTAGAGAAGGTCATCAACACATTTTCAGTCATACGTCACACGAGTCATAGAAGTGTTTCATAACACAAAATAAAGTTTCTCATACTTAAAACACAAAATTATCAAAATGCTGAAACATAGTGTAGACATGCAGCTTTGAATCCTTTTTTCAAATAACACAAGAATGAGAGTTTTTAATCATCTTTTCTTGTTTATGATGATAAAGGATAAAATAAAGGTTCTTAACAGTTTGACGCCTCCATTTAGTTCAGTTCCCTGTGTGTGTGTGTCTGTGTGTGTGTGTCTGTGTGTGTGTGTGTGTGTGTGTGTGTGTGTGTGCGCGCGCACGCAACCAGTATAAGCTCTACCTAATGAACCGCTTTGAACGTGCAACTAACCAAATGGCAATAACAGATCAACTTCAGAGGCTCTGTGTGTGTGTGTGTGTGTGTGTGTGTGTGTGTGTGTGTGTGTGTGTGTGTGTGTGTGTGTGTGTGTGTGTGTGTGTGTGTGTGTGTGTGTGTGTGTGTGTGTGTGTGTGTGTGAGATGGGGTGTGTGTGTGTGTGTGTGTGTGATGGTGTGTGTGTGTTGCCAGTTCAGACCTGCCCTAGGTTTAATTAACTGTGAGTCAAAGCCAACTCACGTGTGGTCAGAAGCGCAATCAAACACTAGTCGGGCCCCATGGGCACACACGAAACACATGCACGCACCTAGGCATGCACGCACACAACCACATACAAACACACACACGTATACACTCTTACACATGTAAAAAAAAACACCCTTCAGGGGAATAAACATTATGAAATTAAAACAGTTTCCCGCTTCGTTTTTCCCCCCTGTTGTTTTAGAAGACCTCAGTTCGAAACAGGACAATTTACAAATCATATTGAAATTAACCAACAATCTTCATGAAGCAACAAGCCCTGACACGCACAACCACACACATGCGCGCACACACAAGACGGTAAAGCGCCTAGTAAACCACAGTGGAGGCAATCTTTTGATCTGATGCTAAGAGCACCAGGCAGTCACAGTCTGTCATTATAAAGACGTCTTCACTCTGTGAATCAATCACTGACAACAACTTCTTTCTTTACAAAACAAAACAAACCATTTTTTTTAACACATAAATGTTAAAACTGTGACGGATCGTTTTTAACAATGGAATTCTTGTTCATCAGGTGATCGAACAAACCAAAAATGTTTTCAAAGCATACAGTCATCAGCTTTTGGAGCCACTGGGAGCCATGACGCTCAAGTGGCTACACACAGATGTTCGTGAATAGTCAATATTAATAACATGTTTTGTTTTAGCTTAATTTAAATGAGTCACTGCAGTGATTCAGTTTTTAAATTAAAATTACGCCGGAAGAAATGATGCCAGTCACAAACGTTTGTTCAAGAGCAAAAGTGTAGTGAATCAGAATAATGGGGGCACAGACAGACAGACACACACACACACACGTGTGTGCGTACATTTACACATATTATTTCAGTTTGCGTGTCTGTGTGAGTAATTATCTCAACCAGAGGCTTGATACTATCACCGTCTTCCATGTGCTGGACAGAACAGCATCAGGGGAAAAAGATAAGAACTGGCAATGTGGCCAGATGTACATGTGTGTGTGTGTGTATATATGTGTGTGTGTTTGTTTCCTTTTCAGGCCAGAGAGCTCCAGGGCAGATTACCTGCGACTAGCCAGGAAGGCTAGAATCAGGATTTACAAGAATCAGACATGCGCATGCACACACACACACACACACACACACACACACACACACACACACACACACACACACACACACACACACACACACACACACACACACACACACACACACACACACACACACACACACACACACCTCAGTCTTTGATGCAGCTGGAGAATGTTTCCGTATTAAAGAACCAGAATCAGAGGAATAAACAGCCCTGCACTCAGACTAAGTATTTATATAATTCTTGTCTATGTGTGCATGTTTACATGCTTATGCTAATTCATCCATTATTAAAAGGAAAGGCATTTTAAGATGAAGTAGCTGTGACAGATTGTCTTAAACAGTCACAACTAGTCAGGGGTGAGGTACCATTGTGTTACTTTATATTTAGGGTCCTCGGCCATCACTTACTGCATGTGCTCAGCTGACTTACATACAACAAGTGAATGTTAGTTTGCATTAGTTTGGAGGCAACAATAGAGCATCAACGGGTCACGGTCCTGAGATTTCAATGAAATGACTTATCAACTCCCCAACTGTATACAGAGGGATGCAGGCGCCACAATAAAGTCAGGCAGGTAAACATCCTTCAAATTCAGCATTGGTCTCTTTGAACTATCTTAACTAACATTTTTGTCATTAAATTGTATCCCAGAGGATTAAATTCCATCCTATGTGTAATGGACAATTTCATGTGTGCAAGTGCACATTTCAGGTAGACTACTTTGAAACAGGAACACTGTATTTCTATCATTTCACCTGGAGATCGTTGAGCTGAATAATAAAATGATTGTCAGCTTGTTGCAAAAAAGGTTGTCTGGTGTTTCGTAATCTGGGCTCCCTGGATCACACTTCATTCCTGTAAACACCTTTCATGAGAAACAGGTAGCGAGGCAAACAACTACAAAAATAGGATTTTAGTCTTATTCTCCCCGTTTCCAAAAGAGTGAATGATTTTGACGTTTTCTGCATTTCAATGCCAAGCAAAGAACAAGAAATGGTGACAACAAATAAACTTAAAATAAATAAATAAATAGAAAACAACATCCATGGGCTCTCACTATCAGATACATGTTGACTCAGAAAACCTGGGATATTAGTGAGTTTTTAGTGAGGGGCTGTTTTTGTTTACAAGGTAAACGTGACCCTGTGTGAAGGCCTCATTGAAACGATATTATTATAAATATTATTTTTCAAAATAGAGGTGGCCATGTTTATCTGTTGATCTTATATATCATAATGCCCATGTTAAAGAAAGGTAGCAAAACATTCCGTATGATGTGTGAGTGAGTGAGTGAGTGAGTGAGTGAGTGAGTGAGTGAGTGAGTGAGTGAAAGCCCACTTTAAAAGTGCAAAGCCGATACAGATACAGAAATAGTCGTTAAAAGCTACCGAAGAGGAAGAAGAGTATGGAGCTAAACAGGGACGACTAGACTACTACTCGGTCTGTTCGCAACGCGGTCATCTGTCTGTCTTGTCTGCCCGTCCATGCACACAGCCAGCTGCCAGGCCAGAAGAAGGCATCACTCTGGACTGACTGGCGCCGGGGAGGAGCGACCCCTTATAGGAGCAGGGCCGCTGTAAGTTTTCCCACATAGTGAAGGAAAAGTTGGCTTTATGAGTCCTATTTATGACTTGTGAAAATAACTCTCCTAAGATTAATGATTGGTAATTCTGAATGGGCCCCTTTGGGCTCAAGAAGCGAGACAGCTGTCCTGGGTGCCATGCATCCACTTTGCCCCCCCCCCCCCCCCACCTACAGTCCACCTCCTCACCGGCTCCAGCCCTGTGTACGAGTGTATTATTAATATACAGCCCACCAAAGCAGTATCCCTCAGTAGTGGAGTAATGTGCAGGCCAAAGAGGTTCAGGTCTTATCACCTGCTATATTTCACACTACCCTCTTCATCTATATAATCTACGTTCCACACTATATGGAAAAGTATTAAATATAACAGCGCAAAAGAGAGTTATACATAGTTTTTGGCTTCTTATGGTGACAAAATGACTAAGAACTGTATATTTAATAGGAGTTATTTTTTTATATGTTCTGTATGTATCCTGGGTATTTATATTTGACTGGTATTTTTGCTTGGGATAGCACCCTCTCATAAGGGGAACACTGAGCAGCTATGCTCGACTCATATTACCTCAGCTACAGAAACAGAAAGGAGGGGGGGGGGGGGGGGGGGGTATTAAAGGAATGATGACATAGCTGACCCACCTGACCAAAGTCCTGGATGCATATGTGCCCCGACACAGAATGTGTGTTCTCTAACAGACTATCATTCCCCACCATTATCCAGAAGCTATATAAACTATATAGGATGCTCATATGACGGTGAACAAATGGAATAACAATGGCCTTTTCTGAACCTTAATTGAAAGACAGCTAGAAATAAAACATCCCCGTACTGTGATTCCAAGATTAAATTACCACAAAACAATGGTAAAATATGTAAGTAAGTAATAGTAGGACTGCTTGTCGCACTCTGGCATCAGTCCACCAGGACAGGTTTGTGTACATGTAGTTTGTGTGGACACTCATGCACAATAGAAAGTTACTGTTCATGAAAAATTATAATATCTACTATGACTACCAATGTGCTCCGTGCAGTAAATACAGAATCAGATACATGTTTCACACAAAATGTCTCTACAACCAGAGAAATGTAGAATCATTTGTAACCCGGGAGGACACCATGAGAGGTTAGTTAAACGCAGTGGACTCAAGAGTCAGGACAGTTGTCAGGTAAATAACTATTCATAAATACAACAGGAATCTTCACTAGCAACTATACTCACATCCGTAAGGGAGAAACACCTTCAAACACTCAGCAGAGGGTTTAGAAAGGTTAGAAAAGTCAAGCCACAGACTGACTTAAAGCTTCTGAATTTAGCCCGCAAAGAACTGGGGAGATTTAGACCAACTATGTATAGTACTGAACATGTGTGTGCATGTGTGAGAGAGACAGAATCCAGAAGGAGAGAGAGAAACGATGTACAGAGAGGAAGCATAGGAGGTGTGATGGGTCTTTACATAGCTGACATACATCCCTAAAAGTAGACCACGCATTTATAATTAGCAGTGCAATAGATGTCAGGCAGGCATAGCTGGCATACGTATGGGACGTTAATACACACATGCTTAGTACCGGAGACACATGATGACAGTGGCATAAGTGTGTGTTTGTTTGTGTGTACTTTACGTTTGTCATTAATAGGGATACCAGAAATTTGGAAACGGAGCTAAATGCAACCTCCGTCTCCAAGGGGACATTATATTAATTGAATTGATATAACATGAAAATCCTAATATTGACTTTGAAACATGAACATTTGGCCTTTATAAATGGCCTAAATAAATAAAAATAAAGTAAATGAATGATCAACTATGTCTGTTGGTCAACTAACTAATAAACTGTTCCGTAATACATGTAACTGCTGCTAGTGACAAAGGTAAAGTTGCAGTTTTGACCGTGTGGGAGGGCTGGACCACATTCTGTCAGCACATTTGATTTAATGGAACTTTTTTAACACTCTCTTGAGTGTAAGATTGCAAAGAATAAAAGGGTGCGACTTTGATACAAACAGACATTAAACTGGATGTTTTGAAAACATAGCAACACAACAACCAAAAAAAAACATGAAATAAATGGAAGGAAATGGAACTTGAAATATACAACCATTCAGGGACAAGAGTTGAAGAGGGTCAATTGCGCATGATTTAAAATTTCTAACGAATAATACTTTTTGAAATGTCTCTCATTCTCTCTCTCACCGGAGTTGTGTGCAATGTGCTAATGAAAAAGCAGACCTAATATGTTTCCACGAGTCCATCTGGTAATAATTGCAGCATGTAGCAACCGTAGCCGTGTTTGGATAAAGCTCTGACATCCATGGGGCCCTCTGACGCTCAAGTGTGTGTTTATGTGGGGGTGAGAAAGAGAGAGAGGAAGAGAAAGGAGGGGAAAGTGTGGTGAGAGTCTGTGATACTGTGTGTGTGTGTGTGTGTGTGTGTGTGTGTGTGTAGGTGTGTGTGTGTGTGTGTGCATACATGCTCCCACTTGTGTGTTTCCCAAGCTGCTGGGTGAGGAGCCAACATAACTACATCAACTTTATCATCAGCACACTGTTGTACGTAGACCAGAGCGTGGGTGGTTGGGTAACCTCTGCTCCTTCGGGCCATTAGCATGACTCAAGGTGATGATTAGTGGCCTCTGATGGCGCACAGACTGCTATCAAAACGCACAGATCTGAAGTAACAGAGTTGTCTATATTGTACCGCACGCTGCCTCTGTGTACTGCAATCAGGCAAAACTATTTTTTTGTAAAGACTTATCATGTGTGGAAGTGAAGTGTGGTTCAACTCAGTGCATTGTCTAGTAGAAGAAAAAAAAGATTTAGCTTATAAATGGCGGAGAGATTGCCCTGGAACTAACTCACCATGTACACGATACTCCCAACTGTAGATGTCACTTATTGAACTGTTCTTGAGCAAGACACTGATCTCATGAAAGGTTGTCCTGGATATCTGGAGTATCATCTACAAAACAAATTGGGGGGCCCAGACCCCAAGGACCTCCTGGACCTGGAAACTTCCAGGAAGGTCTCGTATTATTAATTAGGGATTGAGGTAATTCAACAAGGATTTAATTTCAAAATGCAACATTGAGACAATGATGTTGAACAAAGACAGGTTACACCCTCAACGAGTAAAATCCACAATATTCACCCTCTCTGTGTGACCCAGTTCTGCACTGGGGACCAAACCATGTGTCAACTACATAACGGGTTCTGGTCATACAATTGTGGTCATTATATTAAACAATAGAACACTGAGCTTGACACCCATTGTATCATTTTACAATAATAATTTTTTGTGAATCATTTTGCAGAATATGTCATATCACAAGATCAAACCAAAAGGAGGACAAAACAGTGTGACAAGTGACACATTCTTCTTCTAAGTTCAACGCGAGCGTCTTTATCTTGTGACTTACTGGCAGCGCTCAGTCGGCGTAGGTGGAAGGCAGTGGAACGAGAACTGTGCAGAAAGGCCCTTTGTGCTGAGAGGGTCACGCATTCTCTGTACGGGACATTCACATTGAGGCAGACTCGTGTGTGCGGAAACGCACGCATGCACACGAGCAGATGGATCGCTTACTGAAAATGATGAAAGGAGTGCGTCACATGAACAACGACCATTGACCGAGGGCTTCCTTTGATATCACGTGATGGTACAAGCAGGGTACAACTGGGTACTGACTCATTTTATTTACCTAAAATTTGGGACTTGAAACATTTTCTGTACTTTTATTTATCCTACTTCAACCCTTATAACCGCATGTTTCTTTCATATATATTGGATCGTTTTAACGTTGTACTATGATTGTTTTCACTGTATGTGAAGCACCTTGAGATTTCATTCTTATCATTGTTCAATTATTTTAATAAAAAACATCATTTTTTAGTGGTAGGGGGTTTTCTGAAGGCTGAAATTTGAAGAAAATGTTCTTCCTAAAAGAACTGGGAACAACAAATACAAAACTTGAGCTATGATTGTATATAATTTAATGCGAGGTACTGCAGAGGGTATTTTAACTCAAACTATTTAAAAAATACATACAAAAGATTATAATGTATCATTTCTCTTACTACAATTTCTGGATGTTTCATAGACTCGCTCACTAGAGTACAACATTTGTACTGAAGAAAAGGCACCACATCGTTATTATGTGTAGGTTTTCATACTGAGCAGAGACCTTTTATATTGTAGTAATAATATAAAAAAGGCTTTCATAAAATACAGATTTTGTAGGGAGAAAATCCATGTCCTTTGATCTCTATCCTCTTACATAATAAGGATCAGCCTGAGCCCTTTCTGTGCCTGTATGGACGAATATATACACTACTTTTATATAATTTCATCTGCCAAGCCAAAGACAGTGGATGGATGCGTCAGAGGAGATGAACAACATCCTGTGCAGACTGTCATTTCCTCTCAGGCTCTTTGAGTGTTTTGTGTGTGTGTGTTGATTTGTCTGACCCAGCCCTCTACAGTGAGCTTACATTCAGGAAGGCTAATCAGCCAACACAACACCCTGTGCTGACATGCTAACACGCATCTACACTGGTTTAACATTTGTTTAAATGCTTAGCAAAGTGGGCTGAGTTCAGTTCAGGTAACCCGTCGCTCAACGTGCAATAGGGACTGATCTGGACGGGCCAATGTGTAACATCTGACCTGGTTGAACTGAAGGGACACTACTTAGCTTTGGTGAACAGGCTTTTCTATTATAAATGGTCAATTTGGTAAATGTTAATAATGCTTAACTGCATTTAACCGACAACATGACTTGTCAAAAGAGAAAACGCGTATAAGCCGAGACATGTGGCACGCCAAATGCCTCAATAAAATATGTTTATAAAATATGTTGCTGAAAAGATTTGAGGCGAGAGATACGCAATGCAGTCACAGAATCTTGATTCTTATGTGATCAGCGCTGCCTACTTTGATGGTTTTATCTGAATTTGATCGGCAAAGTCAGATACAGCGAATGGTCAGTCAACCCGCCGAGCCGCATCATCACGTAACACGCGACTGGATCTCCATAGAAAACAAATAGGACCTGTCGTCCTCACAAACATCAACAGATTTGGTGTATCTCCACCTTCAGACACTTGGTTTGAAGTATACTGAGGCTGAGGAGAGTGACAGTGGATGCAAGGACTGCTGTCGGGGAAACTGGCCGTACCAAATTGTAGAGTAAAAGTGGGGAAAATACACAGTACAAAGGACAGATCATGCCATGAATATTTAAAAATGGTTTGTCATGTTTGCCTTTCCTAACCACTCATGACATGTTGCATACTTACCTTTAAAATACATGTAACTAATTTGCCAGACTCGTAGTACTTTTTCCACTCTGCCAAAGTTTAAAATCCCAATCGGACTGATCTCACAAAGAAGCCATTCACACTGATGTGTGCACGCTCACTCACTCAGAAACACACACACGCACACACGCACACACACACACACACACACACGCACGCACGCTTTCAGTTAGTCTAAACTTTTACCGAACTTGAACTCCCCCAAAACCCTGTGGTGACTGCATAAGAAGTAGTTCTCAGGTTACAAACTCGCCCAAAATAGGCCATAAGTACATAGTACTGGTATCTGGTGACGTAGATTATAGTTTAGAATAGTTACACACACACTTGAACATGCAATAACACACACACACACACACACACACACACACACACACACACACACACATAATCTGTGTGAGCATGGTAAAAAATAACAACTTAATATGCAAATAAAGTCATTTAAATCTACTTAAATCCACTAAAATCCACGCACAAACATTTTGTAATATATAACCAATTTGTTTGTGTTTTCTAATCAGACAAGAGGCTGACAGACACACTTAAAATCACAGACCTACAGTATGTCTAACTTCTAAAGAAAGGATCCAGGAAGAACCTTCTTAAAGCAACAAGTCATTAAATAAGCCACTGGAAGCCGTGATCATCATCCAATGATGACTCATAGCTGTATACAACTCCAATACATAAAAAGGTATCCCACAAGGACCCTTTGAACCCCTCATTTTTACATTGAGAATCATCATTATTTCGGGCCGGTACTTCTTAAAATATGGGACAAGATCCGAAATGAGCCACAGGCCCGTTTCTAGTGGGATCCCGCATGAAATAAGTAATAATATGCTTTCAGGAGTGGGAGAAGAACCTCTGCGCTTTCCTGGAATAGGAAAAAATAACTAAAACTTGAAGGGACGTCCTCCAAGTGCAGTAGTTTTTGGAATAGCTAATCTGTGTACAGGAAACGGGCGCTAAGACTTTCGGCGCTAGTGGGCTGAGCAATCAAAACAATCTCTTTATCTTCTGATTGAGGAGAAAGGGACCTGAGCCAGACACTTCAACACACTCCATCAAGGGAGAGGGCGGGTTGAATAGAGAAGGAAGGAACAATCGAAAGAGATAGAGAGAATGATAGGGGATGAGGTAGAGATTGAAAGAGGGAATCAGGGAAAGAGAGTGAAAGGGACAAATATATATATTCTTCTCTGCCAGCTCCTACTTTTTCTCTTTAATCTCCTGTCCTATTTTGCTTTCCATTTGTTTTTCTCCTCGTCTTTTCGAACTCCACTGCTTTTCTCTTATCTACACTCCTCTTTTCCCTCCTTTCCGTCGTGCGTCCTTGCTTTTTCTCTTCTACCCTCCTCCATCTGTGTGTTATGAGTAGGAGTTGTGGAGAAAGTACGTGGGATTTTCCCACAGCTCGGCATGACCAGACCCAAACCCCTCCCTCCCTCCTTCTGTCTCATGTCAGAGGGGAGTCTTGAGGAAAACCACCCATATTCCACCACCAAGTATTCTCCATGTTTGTTGGAACGTTTTGCCTCTCGTTGTTCCGTAGACATCAACTGTGTGCTGCTACGGCAACAGAATAATTACAACAAGATTACGGGACAAAAATATCTCTGCCTTTGAGTTGAAACAGTGTAGCTCCCATTAGACATGTCATTTAAGAGATCTTACTAATGGAACTTCAGTTTCCACAAGAGGAGCTGATAAATCTCAGCTCAATGGTAAGCTCTATCTAGCCATCCATTTTCTGTCCCTTATTCGGGTCCAGGTCACGGCTCCAGCAGGGTAAGCAAGAACACCCAGAAGTCCTTCTCCCACAGCCATGACGTCTGACTTCTCCTGAGGCATTCCCAGGCAAGGCAGGATATTGAAACCTCTTAACGTACATTGCAGATGCTGCATCGATTCACCTGTCGTTCTTTGTCTTTCCCTCACTTGTGAAGGAATCCAACAGCTTGGTGAGCTGGGACCAAGTTGCTACCCCAAGTAAAGGATATCCAACATGATCTCCACCATTTTATGAGTACGACTGTCTGAGACTTGGGAGGTGAACTCCGGGTTTCACACCATCCTTACATCCGACATCAGCTGCAACAAGCAGAGATGCAATCCTGAGATGACCAACGTGCTTGACTTATTGCCTAAAATACTCACTCACTCCAGTTACACAAATACCAAATGCTGTTTAGCTATGGTCCCATATTCTCACAGTACCCCCTAGAAGACACCCAGAGAACCCCATCATACGCCTTCCACAACACAACATCACTCCTGCTGAATGTGAGTTTCCACATTCTGATGCAACCACATTTCCTACATAAAGATTTCCCAAGAAGGCACAGCACAGCCTCTGCTCCAGAGCCTTCAACATCTCAGAGCAAATGTCATCCTCTGCAGTGCTTTTTTTATTATTTATTAGGGATCTTTGCAAGAAAGATCCTTCACAAAGTGCACAATCGGTCAGGTTTAGAAGTCGCTCAAGGCGTTTCTTCCACAGTATCCCAGCTCAAGGCCAGCAGCTTCTGACCTCCTGAACTGACCGTAAAAAAACTTAAAGTTGCCAGATAGATAAACATGAAGACGATTTTCTCTTGTAAAACTGGGTTAAGAGAAAAATCAAACCCCAACTCCAAGGCTTAACCAAACACTGTTGTGCACGCATCAAGTGTGACATTGTGCTTTTATCAATGTGCATGTTGACACTGCGGCCTGTGTCTCTGTCTGCAGCAGGCTTTTGTATGTGTGTGTGTGTGTGTGTGTGTGTGTGTGTGTGTGTGTGTGTGTGTGTGTGTATAAGAGTGTGATTTACCTCTGCAGCCTGAGTCTCCTGGTGCAACAGTGTCAGCCCTGTCAGGTCCTCCAGGAAGGAGTGGGATGAATTAAAGACGTTGGACAGGAAGTTGAAACCTTCCCTCTCATAGTGGTCCAGGACCTGGACAAAACAAACAACATGAACAAAGAACAATTTTCAGTGATTGAACAGGAAATGTAACATCTATTGATAGAATGGATTTATTATGAACCGGACTGAAACATTTACACTGCAGGTAGTTATATAGCTGTACTGATTCCTTCTCTCATATTGAGTATCAAATTGTGGCTCCTGTGTTTCACATTGCTACTTTTTATTTAATCAATGTGTCGACAAGACTGGACCAGCGTAAACAGCAATTTTGTTATGATGTGGAATCAACAGAGTACTTGACAAAATTGACAAAAAGGGAGAAAAATAAGTAGCTGTGTTGTGTTGTGTGTGTGTGTTACTGAGGCGCCCACCTATTAACACAATACATTTACACACCAGCAAGTAGTAGACCTTAATGGAGGACGGTTGAATGCTGGGGAAGTAATTTCCCAGAAAGGTCGGCTTCAAGTCTCAAGGGGAGAGAAGCTTAAAGCTAACATAAATTAATTTCTTGACCTTTAACTGCACTTTCAAGTAAAACATTGCGTAATGTCCAAGACACTTCTAAAAGTTCGGTGCTTGGTGAAAGTCCTTTTTAGAGTCTGATGTGTACACTTTGAGTTGAGGGCTGAGTCATGCTAATGCGTCAGGACTTGTTCACTTGAATCAAAAACATTAGGAGAAATTGTCTCTCAAAAGCAGATCAAAATAATCTTTTAATGGTATGAAATAAAAGCGCGCTCTTGTCGCTGTGGTCCATATAAGCACAACCTGTGAAACACCGGAACTCAGTGTTTACCTTGATCTCCTACCAGCACCGACTTCAAATACCCACACCTTCTTTCCAAAACACACACACACACACACACACACACACACACACCACACACCGACACACACACACACACACACACACACACACACACACACACACACACAGATCCTCTGCCCTCTCGACTACCTTCCTAAGCTTGGCCAAGCCTTTCATGGACGCCCACAGACCCTCCTCTGCAGGTGTAGGGTTACCTCTGCCTCAACACACTGAGCATCAACGTCTGTGCATGCGCGCGCGTGCGTGTGTGTGCGTGTGTGTGTGTGTGTGTGTGTGTGTTTGCAGACTGACCTGGCGTCTAGTCGTGGAGCCAGACACACCACACACAATGCACACTGACGTGTCGCTCGTTCGTCTTTTCAACCTCTCCTTTCTTTCCTTCCTTCTCTTTTATTTCTTTGATTCTCCACTTCCATCCACGGGATCCGTTACATGAGACGCCAACGGCCAAAACACACTTTGTTGAAATATAGATGCCCATGACACAGAAAGCAACTTGATAACTGTGATGATCTTGTGATAAAGTTGACAAAGTCACTCCGTGTAATGCACACAGAAACAGAGTTACACACACAACACTCACCAATATCCTTCACTCATATCAATAGTAGACAAGATCAAGACAAAAGACTTTGACAGCAGTCACATGGGGAAAAAGTCACAAATTTGAGTATTTGGCACTTTTACTCTCTTGTACAGCTGCAACTTGATGAAACAACAGAAATAATTTTTTAACAATTTTCTTTCGAGGGTTAGAAAACTTGATAGCGGACTGAAGCATCTAATATCTGACTTATTCAAACCGCGCTGTGCCAAAATCACTGTGGGGAATATGTCATAAAAACATAATGTACACACAGAGAACGGAAGAGACTTGAAACGTTTACTAGATTTCGTTGCCGTTAATCAGGCGCTGGCGGGTTTCAGTAGTGATAGCACCACGGAATCATCAACATCTGGATTAGATGGTGTGCTGCACATCTGTATACTAACATGTACATGTGCACTTGTCCTAAAGCTTCCTTCCTTATGGAGCAATATAAATCTCTACCCTCTGGCTGTATTTTACAGTGGTGACGATTTCTTTTTGAAGTTGTTCGTGGATCCATACTGCGCGGATACTAACTGAAAGTATCCGACACTATAGGCTAAGTATGTGTGTATTTGTGTGTGTGTGTGTGTGTGTGTGGCATCCTTAAACATATCAAACATACACCGGGTGGTCCTGGTGGCTCAGAGGGGCTTTAACTAATGTTGTGAACATGAAAAACAGAGTTGACTGTTATATTTCAGAGTACAGGTCAGTTCAAATCAATGACTGATACATAACAATCAATGAAATGAGGTTCTTGGTTCGTGCTTCTGCCATGATGTGACACTTACTGAACAGTATGAGTAAACAGTTCCTGGTGAGTCAACGGTTTTGACTTCCCCCGTTAACTTGTAAAGTCAACACGCCAGGTTAGACACTTGCCTTGAAAACGCACAAACTCCATACTGACTCATTGAGGAACCACTCAGGCCTCATGGTATTTCGGTAGCAGCACACTTTACAGGAAGCACATCCCATAAAGTGTGCGTAGTTGGAGATATGCGATTGCTGTATAATGCATGAGTGTCCACGTATTATGTGTAAAAACAGCACTAGGTGATATAAAACATGAAGTTATTCATTCTAAAATGAGTTATGACATTTCCAGAAACTGCATTTAGTGTGGAAGTGACTGCTAGTAAGAATGTAAATATAAATAAAATATTCAGTGTAGTGATACAAATCCTGTATATTTTAGTTTCCTTCAAGGGTTTTCATCTTTGGCATGAAGGATTTTTACATCCACAGATCCTTAATGGGATGGGTGCTGGATACTAAATTCCACCCAAATACATTAAAAGTTTACAAACTGTGACATGAGGACGGTTCATTTTAAGTATAAGTATAAAACAGTTATAACACTCAAGTTATTCAGAAGGAAGAAATGCATTCCAAGAGAAACCCTGAGCTATGTTGTTACTTTGCACTACACATCTAAAAATAAACTTCTTTTGCTATTAATAATGGTAGCATATGGCATATTTGGTTGTTGTAGTAAGAGGTCGCTGGTATGGTTGAAGACCACGTCAGCTGAGATTGACTCTATAGTGTGTAGTTTTATTGGCTTGCAGCCCCAGAAAGAGTTGGGAAACACACAGACACACACACACACACACACACACACACACACACACTCACAAAAAAGCCCCAACTCTACAGGAACTGCTCCAGCCCAGACAGGGGCTGAATTGTTTTGTTTCCATAGTGACCTGGCAGCACACAGCTGACTGCGGCAGGAATATACACACACACACACACACACACACACACACACACACACGACAAAGACAGACACACAATCCTGTTACAGTGAACAGACAGGGAGGGAGAACAGGAAGGGAGAGAAGGTAAGACAGAGGAGAGGAAAAGAGGGGAACTGAAGTAGGCTAGTAGAAATAAAAAAAAATGAAAGGTAGAAGAGCAAATGGTAAAAAAAAAAAAAAAAAAGAGGGGAAAATGTGTGTGGGTGGGATTAACGGAATCAAAACATAGTCACCAATTTCACTACATAACCTTTATCCCTGCCTCAGCAGAGGATCGTCTTTCCTAACTCATGTTGTTCATTGTTCCCGACTACACAGGCTTCACCTCAATCCCCATCAAACCCTATGAACCCTCCAAACAGAGCAAATAATCTCATCAGTCACACGGGCAGCAACATGACACCTTAAGATCGAGTGGAACTTTATACTTATTTTCTCAAAAGCAGCGTAGGTGGAGAAAAACTCAAGCAAAGCCAACTAGCCAGCCGCCCCCCCTCCCTCTTGGTTTCTCCCTGTGTCTCTCTCGCTCTGTCTTCACATGAAAGTGATGGATCTGGGGCTTTATGACCTCTTTATAGACACAAAGACTGCATTGAGATCAGGGAAGAGAGAGAGAGAGAGAGCGAACCAGCCCTCCACTCATCACAACACCCTTTCTTCAGCAGTGCACTTCCCCTCTTTATCCCCCCCCCCCCCCCCCAAATCATCTTGCTCTAGCCTCTTTTTTAAAACTTTCTCCCTCTCTAACTTGTGCCCGTCTCCTGGTCTCACACTGATGTACACCAACCAATCACATAGCTGGACGCGGTGACCACAGGGCCACCTGGGGCAATGATTGGCCAGTTGACTGTGGACCAATGACAACGTGTTAAAAAGACACAAGGGCAATCTCTCCCACCCTGCTTGGCTGATATGGGGATATGTAGACCCTTCAAAAACCCATCTTTACACGCACACACACACACACACACACACACTGCAGTGGTGGGAGCTAATTCCACTCATACGACAGTCACTGACATCAATGTGCAACTGCTGCCTGATTGTTACCATATGGTTTTACCAGATTTTCTCTGTGTGTGTGTGTGTGTGTGTTCAGTATTCCTCAAGGAGTAACATTTCAAAACAGCTCCAGTGACTTAACAATGTAGAAATGGGAGGGATGGGAATCCCTCTATCTCTGCTAAGTCTGCAATTTGTGCTTTAAAACAATGTTACATAGTAAAATAATCTGATCGGATAAGTAAATCAGAACCTGCTTATCTGCAACTACACTGCAATCTTTCTTATATATTGTCTTGTTAGTAGACTGGATTTGAAGACACATCATTTGAACTAGTCAGTTACAATTCATGCTACTTACAATGGGTGAGCAGGCAGTGCATTTGTCGAAGGCCATGCTTGCAGGCAGGACATTGTCAAACCTTGAAAGAAAGCCTCGGATCTGTGGATGAGAAATATCAACACGTCAAAAACTGACATGAAACAGAGGAGCAAATTAGCACAACAGGAGTCCAAAAATACACACTCCATTAAAAGCACATTCATATCATTCATAAACAATGAAAACCAAAATTATGAGAACACAAAAAAAGATAATAAAGCGATGAAAACACAAGATAACTCAAGAGAAAAAAGAGCAGTGTATGAGTTTACTGAATGTTAAACGTGCCTTTTGGACAGAAAGTATTCAGTGTGTGAGAATAAAGTACCTTTGATGACTATATTATTTGTAAGTAAAGTCAATTTAACAGTAGAGAAGTAGTAAAACATTAAAGCTGGGGCTTGAAGATTTTGGAGGCAGTTTGACTTTTTATGGTTTCTACATTTTAAAATCATGCCAAGAGCGCCCTCTGGTGCCAGAGAGAATACAGCCTCTCAGTGAAACTGAGTGCCTTTCAATATGCTAACATGTGTCCTTGATTACTGTCCTCGCCTCCTTTCCTCGCATCTTAATCCCGCTTTATGAGAGATGCAAGCGGAGGAGGCGAGTAAGAGACACGGGAAGAGAAAAATCTGCCATTTGAAATAGAAGTCTATTAAATACGATGTGTGGCACAGCTGCATCATCTGTCCATCGTTTTGTAATAGCGCCTCATTTTATGATCTCTGTCAGATGAGCATAACTGTGTTCATGACAATTTATACATTTACTATTAATTACACTCACGGTGTGGCATGATGTGAAGAACGCTCGGATGCCATGCTTTTTTATTGCACTTTATGTTGTTATTGATTTAATAACAGGATCGAGTCATGATTATAGCAGTTGAATTGGATATAGCCTCCAATCAATATAAAAACACAATTAATATCAAGGTGAAATGTCAGTAAGGAACGCGGTTAGAACAGCGTCTTACGAGGGTGCTACACAATCGGTGAAGGGCAGATCACCTTTGATCACCTTAAATAACGATACATTTTTAATACAAAAGGAACAGTTATAGCTGCAGAGCCTTGCCCTGGGTTGAGATTATTCCAGCCGTGTGAAACACCTTTTCACCACATCTCTCACGTCTGAAAGCTTTCATTAGTAAGTATGGCTAATTACCTTGATTACAGTCTAAAGAACCCTCCACACACACACACACACACACACACACACACACACACACACACACACACACACACACACACACACACACACACACACACACACACACACACACACACACACACACACACACACACACACGTGACTTTCTGGCTATAATTATTATTATTATTAGTGAAACTGACAAATATTTCGATTCTTGGACGGGATATTTGGATGCAAACTCTATGACATCTTCATGCCCTCCCCCATTTCAGCTGCCCCTTTCGAGGCCAAATGTGAATTAGCCAAGGCTGTGTGGTAAACTCAGGCAATCGGGCTCAGATTTACATCTCTCCATCTGTGACTGATAATATAATACAATGTGGTACAGTGCCTCCTGCAAGACGTTTCAATTTAGTCAAGCAGCTTCATTTCATTTCGCTAATTTTTTCTTTATTTCTTCTTGTCTTTTATATCTTTCCATCTATGTGCTGACTATTTAAACTAAAACGGCGCTTTCAAGGATGTACAATAAAAAGGCACAAATGGATTGAAATAAGACCTGCAGCAACAGGCTGTATAAATACAACATGAATGTGAGAGGACAACTGGGGAGGCAGACATGTCCAGTGGATGAATTAACAAATGGAGGGGAGAGTGCATGAGTGAGTCAGACCAATGGGTGAGTGTGAGCAAGTCAGATGGACTTGAACAGATTAGCAGCTCTACATGAAACTGCATAGCCTTTATAGCATCGTATATATGACAGCATACAACTTTATTGTCAGTTTACAATTAAATAAATGACGGAAATTAAAGTTCCGTTCAAGATATTTACATCCAGGTTAATACAGTTACACATATGACACAAACAAAACACATTCAAACTGCTATGGCAATTTTACACATCACATTATGTCCTCCTTTATATTGAGTTATGGAGTCCAGTATAGTGAACAGGTAGTGTTTCCAGGTAGTGTCTGTCAACAATTTTGCTATTTTGGTCGTTTCTCTAAATGACAGATGTCAGTCTGTCCTGGTGCCATTATGTTTGCTCACTAAGGGGGTTTTTAGGGGGAGATTTTCCTTTTCCAAATTAAGGGTCTAAAGATAGAGGGTGTTTGTAATGCCATTTGAGGCAAATTTGTGATTTTGGGCTATATGAGTAAAAGGTTTACAGCACTCCAAAATGTCCTGTATTGGCACGTTGTCATTCATACACTTGAACATAAAAACGACATCATGCAGTTTCTGTAAAGCACCATAAGCTGTCAGTGTGGCACCACGGAAAAAAGAGCCTGCAGCTTCAAACTACATCTGCAGGGTGTTGTATTGGCAGTAGACAGCTGGAGGGACAGGCATAATATATACAAAACTGGACGCACACACACAACCGTGCAAACATTTACACTCTTGTGCATATTATCTAGCCCGCATTTCTCTCTCTCTTTGGTCATAATTGCCTTATTCCCTCACCATCACCCTCTCTCTACAGAAACACACACACACACACACACACACACACACACGTACACACACACACACGCACACACGCACATAGCTACCCATTTGCATTCCACTTTTCTCTGGATTATTTGGTTGAAATACCACGAGCGGCGGAGGTGTCAAGCAAATGGCAGGAATTCAGATTCTTAGGGTGATGAATACTGATAATGATGCAAATGGGGTGGGTGAGATACTTGAGTATGTAACAACAGTCAGTAAGAAAGAGGGCACAGCTTGGAAAGCTGCAGAATATTCTTGGGAAAATATTCTTTTAAAAACAGGCTTGAAACTAGTGTTTTAATAGAGATGCCCTTCAGGTCTTTAAGAAATTGTGTATTGGTTTTTGTTCCCCTTAGTAATCACACTTCACTGACCTCATACTACTATTCACACATTGTTTTCCTGTCAAACCAAAATAGATTAGTTAGACTATTAGACTATTGGGAATGTGTAAAGTGAATTGACCTTTAAATGAGAGACTTGAGGAGATGATCTATAAAAAAAACTGACAACACAGTAGCCACTCCACAGAACTGTCGGTGGCTTTTATCCCTAAAAAAACTTTCAAATTACCTTTGTGAATTCCTTGAAGCATTTTGAACGGTCAGAGAGGTGTTTATTCAGCTAGATAAATAGATTTTAGGATTGAATGGATTACGCACATCATTTTTTTTAATGCTTAAATTGACAGCAGTAAAAACGCAGTCAAAGCACATTTGTGCTATTATTTAGATAAGGAACAAAGCAGTGGAGAAAACAACCGGGTCTGTGACTGTGGAAGATAGAGGGTCTCTTCCAGCTGCCAATGCTCGGCTACCTGTTAACTATTACTATTGTAAGCATTTTTTGGAGATGTGCAGCTTGCTCATAATGCTGGACATGTAACTAAGGCCACAACGTTCCAGCCTCCTTCAGCATTATCTAGTTGAGTACTTCATGGGCTTGTAACATGTACCTTTTAACCATTCAATACCCTATATATGTCATTGAGGATTTGCAATCTCAGGAAGCACACTCTGATGCGACTGCTTTATGTAATCATTTATCAAAGTGTATGCTTATGTTTAAAATTACTTTAATGTGTTATTATTGGTTAAATAGTCCATTTTATTGCAGTTGCTGGTCTGTATGGCCACTGCTTTCATATTTGTGTTTGTTAAGGACTTTGAAGACTACTTTGCAAAATTAACAATTTTCTAAAAGTAATGCATTCAATTTGACCTTTATAATATATAATATATTCAGGTTGGATTGACACTGTCAGAGAGTGATCTCCATAAACGTAGAATTTGGAGCAGATCAGTTGTATTAGATTGCATGAATTTGTAATTGTGTACTATTTTTTTTGAAGATGCACATATGAATTTTCAGTACAAGTACACAAGAACAGAAAGAAATATACCACTTAAGATTTTAAGGCTTATAATTACGCATAGATATGCGAACACAGGGCAGGCTAATGGAGGTAAATGGACAAACAGCATAGAGTGTCTTCAGTATAAAACAACATGCATATGAGCGAGTTTGAGTGTCTGACCTGATGTGGCACTAGACCCAGAGAGGTGGGGGGTTCATTCATTCTGTCGTCACTGCTGCTTGCCACTGCGTAGCCTCTGAGGGAGGAGAGAGAGGGGGAGAAAATGTAAAACTGACTGAAAGAGGGAAAAAAAAATGTGTTAAATCCCCACAATATTACACATTATAAGTCAGGTACGAGCCTAACACAACAACAAATAACCCTAATGCGTGACGCTAATTGGTTTTATTATACAGGGTTGTAGCAAATCTAGACAGAAAATGTAATTTCACATGACTGTGAATCTGGTAGCCTATATTGAGAACTAGATTCCATTTGCTTGAACATTTTAAAAGTTTTACATTTTCCATGAGATCCGAGAGCCACTGCTTGCCAGTAAATCTAGCCAGGTTTAAAAGATTTGACTCTCCGTGGATAACAATGACGAAAATATCAAGTCAGTTTAGTTCTGCACACTTCAAATGTCTGTCAAACTGCTGCAACATGAATCCTTATGTGACAATCTTCTAAAGCCCATGGTTGTTCACATGAACGCTGGCATAAAGGCATTGAGAGGGAGCAAGAGATGGCGGAAAGGAGGTTTAAAAGAAAGAAAGACACAGATATGTCATGAAAAACAAGGACACAGAGAGGGCAGATGCAATCGAGGGAGATCTTGTTGTAAAGGAAGGAGTTACACAACCATAGAGGTACAGAGTTTACATTAAAACTCTCTTTCTCTTCTTTGCTTTCTAAGCTCTTTATCCAGGAAAGTCAGAGAAGCTCTGTAACGGCTTATAACATCTCAAAACACTCTGAGAGGTCTTATCAGGCCCAGCAAGCAGCCACTTTAGTACGACTTTCAACGAAACAGGCACACACAATTACATTTCCACAAAGACACATCTGTGCACACTTAATAAGCACGAAAACATCCCCTTCAGTGAGTGAAAATAAATTATAATAACTTTTAAGAGTCAAAAATATCGAGCGAGTACAGATTGCCAAGAAAACTTGAGAGCTGACTGAATTACAGTGTCCGAGCTTTTGAGGAATAAAAGAGAGATGGATTATAAATTGCAACAACGCTTCTGCAGCGATCACAATTTCTTGGGCTAAAGCACAGTTAATTCGTGGTGCTGTGCTACAACCAAATTAAAAGGCCCTATCTGCAGTGCAGTAAGACCTCAGCTTCAGGGTTGCTCCATCAAAAAGCAAAAGTAAGCAAGTAAAGTTTACTGACAGTTGAGGAGCCACGACATCAAAGGCACAATCTCCTTTAGCTTTAACCCTGGAGTGAGGTACCCAACACACTGAGGCTCACTGAGGTAGGGGAGTGTCTGACCTGGCAGACCTCTGAAGGTTTTTGCAAGGATCTTTTATTGGATTCTGATTTTTTCTGTGTTTTAATTGTAAAAATCGTCCCGGCGATAGGATAAGCCAGGCTGAGGCTCACCATAAAGGATCAGAGCTGTTTTCATGTTTTCTTGATGACATGAAACGTTCTTTTTGTGCATAACATAGATTTAACAATGGAGCCGTCATTAGAGATAACCTAGTGCAACATTTTCCTTTGTTCAATCAATTTAATTAGTTCTTAATATTTCTTATAATTGGCCTACATAACTGGTGCAAGTCTGCTGTGCTTACCCTTCACTGTGCTGCAGAATGGACACCATCATCTCCACAGCCAGGGCTCCAGCAATCATGGCCAGGCCTGGTCTGCTCACTGTGCACTGCTGATCCAGAGTCCGATCCCTGGTCGACTGTTTACAACAAAAAAATTAAAAATGAGAGTTAATTCTGAAATAAGGAATGAAGAGAAGATGATTAACACCAATCAAATGTGTTTTAGAAGGTATACAATTGTTCCATTTTACTCTGAATGGGTCAAGATGATGCTGTTATTTAAAGTAGGTTGAGTGAGCAATTAATGACTAAATTGCTTGATCGCAGACTATTTGCCACACAATGACTGGTATGGGGGGAATCCTTTTAGTTAAGTGGCATTTAATGTTGCCATACTATTTTCATAATTGGGCAAACTCAACTTTTGTGAGAGGAAGCTGCGCCTTCTAATTCAAATGTTAACATCACTAAAACCTGTGACAGCAGGATGGAGCCATATGGCATTTTTAGGAGAGCTGAATAGCACAGTTTCCAACAATAGGCTGTTGCCTTCAATAGCTGATGGATTGCTTTCATAAATATCAAAAGGTCATGAAGGGGAAAAAAGACCAATGAGAGAGAAACAAAGAGTGAGAAACAAAGAGGACAAAAATGGACACAAGGCACACAATGGGAATGGCGAGAAAGAACAAAGGCTGTGTCATACATCTCCCTCCTTCTTTTTTTACAACATGATGAAACATAGCATTTCAAAATGCTACCATTTTTTCAGCTTATGACAATGATGATAAAATCTCCCCCAAAAAGAATCACATAAATCATACAATTTAAACCTGCATCAATATGTTGATAGGCATTTTTTCATCAGTTGGGGGCAACGGAACAAATGTTAAACACAACATTCCCATATTATCAACTTCTAAAGTTGATATTGCGGAAGTGTTAGTATTAACATTAGCATTCATTTTGAGTTTCTGGGCAACTGACGAATAAAAGTAGAATATTCACTCTCTTTTGAGCTCTGTTTTTGCTTTGAGCTCTGACTCTTACCTGCTAAATACTACATGCATAGTTGGGTTATAACTGTAGGGTCATGATAATGAGCAACACCATTACCTAGTCACTTGGCCCATACAATAAAATAAGCTTTAAAAAATGAGTGTTGGTTGAAGAAAACATATCTAAGAAACCTAATTGCTTTGTGTTTATTCTTAAATAAAGGCAGTGTGTTTGTTTTAAGTGCATTACGTGAGTTAATGAGTTGAGCGCGTGCTTGTGTTTTCCTCACATCGCCTGGTGCCACGACATCATTGCAGAAGTAGCAGCCCAGCTTGTGCCCTGGGATGTTGGAGAACAGAGAGGCTGCTGGGACAGAGGGCGCAGTGCTGGCCGGTGTGGAAGACGAAGAGGAAGCAGAAGAACAGGAAGTGGAGGAGTCTCCTGCAGAAACACCCTGACTGACGGGGGCCGTCTTCAGGCCGTGGCGCATCACGACAAATGTGTCAAAGCCTAGAGCCGCGTTAACCACCAGCTGGAGAGTGAAAGACAACAATTATGGTAAATCATGATAACAAAAATGTTTTTAAAAAGCAGCGGCAACGACTTTGGCTTGATCCATCCCTCCTAAAACACAAACAGAGCACATTTCAACCAAATCAAATTAGCTAAATTGCTCATTTTACCCAAACAAAAAGCTTGTAATGGGTTGACTCATTTAAAAAAGCAATGACGTAAAACATTAATAGGCTCTTTACAATGTTGAAAGCATTTAGACACTCAGAGAAGTAATGGAAATAAATTGTGAAGCCAATTTGCGGTGAAGTCTAAAACAGCCCCACAGCACAAATGGCCAAATACCCTCTCAGCTGAGCGGGCCGTCAAGAAAACCTAATCAGCAGTCCGACAAAAACATTCAACTGCATATAGCAATATAGAAGCTGCATGGGTGAGACCACTGGAGGCCTTAAAAAGTAATGACACAACGTTCAATAATAGTCTGAAGTTGCCTGGCAACTAATAGAATTCCAGCTGGTAAACAGAAGATGGGCCAACATTATTGAGCAAATTCAATTTACTGGAAGATAATTGAAACGGTTTCCAAATTGAAAAGTTCCAGCTTAAAGTAAAACAAAAACAAGTCGTAAATGTCTCCGGCCACAGTGCTGCATTGATGCAACACACCAGATATTTTTCTGCAATTAATGTCGTTTTTGAATAACTGCCTCAGTGGTACATTATAAGACAATTTCCCCATTTAAACATCCAGTAAACATGAAACAACACAACACATAACATTCAATTAAACACTGGCATTTGATTTATTGTTCACATAGAAAATGTGACAAGTGCAGCGTTAGTGACCCCACACGTTCGACCCCGGCCCCGCTGGTCAGTGACGGTGTGGCTGTTCTGTTCTTCCTACCTTCCTCTTGCTGGCAGCTATCACTGTAGGCAGCCAGCGGCTCTCCCTCGTATCCATCAGTAAGAAGACCACATCATGTTCTGAAATGAGCTTCTCCAGCTGCTCGACATCCCTCTGGGCCTGGGAAAGAGTGGCCTCAGAGAAATTCACTGGATGACCGGGCATGGGGATGCTCATATTGTAACCCTCTGCATTCTGCAGGAGGACACAGAGGGAGGCAGAGAAAAAACATTTGAGAAAGTCCTTTTTGTATACAATTTTCTTGGACAATGACTTATGGTTTTCATTTTGCGATATCTGTGCATCTGCAAGCATGAAACTGTGATAACGGAAATTTAATTATGAAGTGCATCACGCATACATTTCAACTTGATGGAAAAATTTAAAATACATTTTTTCTGGACATACAATTTCTAAAGTTTGGGTGTATTAGGAAGTCACTTTTACTGCCAAATAAAAAAAAACACACCTCAAAAAGCTTTTATGTTCCTTGCCTCTAGATGGTGCACATCAGCTGCTGCCTTCTTACAGATGCAACATGGGTATACGCAAGAAACACTTAATTCAATGCTTTCTAAAACGAGCCCTGACATAAAATATTTCCAACAGTGTTTACGATGCAATGACTTGTGTTTCAGCGCTTTCTTAACATACTTGACACAACAGAAAAAACTTGAAAATTACCTTCTTTTTTTGCTTTTTTTAAATTAGCGGTCTGTATGAGAAGCCAGATGTTTAAAACTTAACAAACTAAACCAAATAAGTCTTTTCGTGCTTTCTGCTGAGTGACATTCTAACCTAGACTGATAAGTGAGGGCAAAGCACAGGCAGATTGTGCTTCTTCACATCATCGCCACAGCTGGCCTGAGGCCAGTGTGTGTGTGTATTTGACTCTCCTGTTTACGTTGATGGTATGGAAGAATGAAAAGGAAACCCTGAATTGCCATTTCCAATTCCATAAAAACTCTTCTATGACTTTTATTATCCATTGGCAAACGTATTACTGTGACTTCCTCCAGGCAATGCCGGCTTGACAGCAAAGCAAATGGAAATGTCAAGAGCAATTTTACAATCAAGAGACGGACAGAAAAGGTCAAAAAAGAGGTGCGAGATCTTAACGGGAAGAAATGCCACTTTTACCAAATCAGTGGATCTACTGCCTTCGCTCTCCATGTGTCGAGAGTGGGAGCTGTTAACCAAGTTTTGAATTTACATTTCACTTTGACGCATGTGTTGCTAAGTGTTAATGAGGTTATTTCAGGCTGCAGAGATGAGAATAATATTCTAACTTGCCTCCAAGAAAGACAAACAAAAATCATTCTGACTGTGGAAAACTCCTTTCCTGAATAGATAAACAGCATTTCATGACAACAATGCCACTGTTGATATCTTCAACCAGCTCTGACCTCACTGTTGACAACATTTAAAAAGGAGAAGAAAAAAAGAGCCAACACTACAAACTGTCAAGTGACAGTATCTGTCCACAGACAAAATATGAATTCTGCTTAGGACCTTTTCAACATTGTGACCTTGTGTGAACCGACTCCTCTCGGTTCAGCTGGTGCATTTCTGTGCTCTGTGTTTCTATTTCTTTCCATCTTTCACACCGGCACCTGGTGCCTCTGTGAGGGAACAAGCCGGGAAGAGAGAGAAGAAAGCACTCACCCGCACTGATAAAAATAGGTCAGCTATGGATGCAGCTAGTATAGGGGGTGGACAAAGAAGATGTCTAGACAGACAGCAGATGTCATGAAAACACATCAACAGTCAAGCCTTTGCTCTTTACTTTCTTATTTATTCCCACAATAAGAGAGAATCAGAAAATGACAGTGGCAGACAGAGAGACTGGGAAATAAAAGTTGATGACATGTCAATTACTTGTGTGTGTGTGTGTGTGTGTGTATGTGTAAAGGGACATCACAGATCTTTTTGTGTGGGACACTAACTCCGCATCGAAGTCCAGAGGATTCAAACATGTTGTTAAACAGACTGCGCTCTACTTTCCCGATACAGGAGGACTACGATATGCATTTAAAAATGAATGTGTGTAATCTTCAAATAAGACTTCAGAGTGATGCTTCAAAAGATTCACGTCAAAAACCTGTATAACTGCTGCCTGCACAGTTAGTGACTTTTAGGCAGTATACCTTCTCCTGGTATCACAGCACTGGGGGAAGAAATACTAATATTGCAAATTAGCAATATCCCTCTTTAGAAATACTTTAATGTCGTAATAGGTTGAGCCGATTTTAACTGCTGTATTTGGGTAGCGTGATCGATACCAATGCATCATATTTTATAAACTGATTTCATGGGTTGCATGATCTTTTAACATTTTTATTTTAAAAGTAACAAATAACTACAGCTGTCAAATGAAAGTAGTGGAGTAAGAGTAGAACAGTAAAATGTAGTAGAGTAGAAATGTAAGTACCTAAAAATTGTAAGACCGCATGTACTATCTTTAATTTATTTTGTATCATTTCACAACAGAGCCATCACCTGAGATTGGAGTAGTTGCCAGATGATTAATGGGATGAGGGGGAATATGTCTATTACACAAAATTAAGTTAATACATTATAAAATTCTTCATTTTTGGGATTTTTATTCCCGAGTGATATACTGTATTCTCCCACATTTTCAGGGCCCTAAAAATCCTTAAAATTAAACTATTTGAGAGAGAGAAACTGCTTCCTTTAAGGGGTCCCAAAAAGGCTGTGAACCACTGAGCTGGAGGACCTCATAACTGCTTACCAGATACAAAGCGCTGTAACGTTACACGTAAAGAAACCAATTGAGTAAATGGGTTGCTGAATTTGAACTTCAGAGACCTGCTGAATCCCAGCCTTACGTGCCATCTCAGGGCAGGCAAAATGAAAGTGAATCATCCTCTAATGAACTGCCTACATCTTCTTGCATAACTAAACATGCACTCATCAGCACACTGGTACACACATGATTCACATCATGAATACGCATTCGGTCTTTGTTATAAGAGATAGTTACTTTCGCAACAAAACAGAGCCCTGCTGGGACTGTTAGGCTGCTTTTTCATTTAGTAAGACAGCAAAATATCTTCCTCGGAGCACCCACTCGTTAATTAACAAAGTAATGAAACTGCCTGCATTAATATGCAAACACGACTCGTCATTTTCTGCATGGTTTGGCCATCGCATCTCAGACATGGCCAATCAAATAGGAATATGATTATATGGATATATGAGCATAAATTAAAAAAATCGGATTAAAACCTCAACGCAGTTGTACAGCAGTGAAATCTGCTGCACGAATGTGAAAAAACAACAGAAGCAAAATGCTTATCAACGCTAGGAATAAAAACTAAAAACAGACGACAGATTTCTGTTGCTAATATATCAGAATTCCAGAGGGCAAATGATGGATGACCTCACGTACAAAGAGAGATCACATTCTGCATCATGGGCATCATATTTTGATTTTTAAGTACCCACCACACCGGGAAAGATTTTGGTGAGGCGATCAACAGCTGCCGTGGCTTTGAACTTCCCTCCTCCGAGACAGTCTTCAAACTCATAGAGCGGCTGCCGAACTGGATTGGAGTATGAGATCTTCGCATTGTCTACAAATGTGATGTGTCTCACTCCCCATCCCTGGAGAACAAAAGAGAAACATGTTTCATCATTTTTAATCACATCGTTTTGAACATTGAACGTTGTCTTCAGCAGCACTTTGTAAGCAGCTTCAGTGACAATGAGTGGGAGGTTGTTTACCCAGTGTGCGTTTCTAAATTAATAATTGCAATTCCACTTTCCTTTAGAAATAATGGACTCCTCAGTATGCAGGTAGCACAACCTCAAGTTATTCTAGCTGTTGTCCACTCTCAGTTAACACAACGTCTAGCCACAATATCAGTTACATTAGACCAGGCTGGCATTAACTGACCGGGTGTCTAAAGTTCCCTCAGACCAGTAACTGATGAATAGACATGACAGGCAGCAATACTCTGACAGCACTATATTGTAGTCAGTTAGTTAAAGTTCAATTTCCTTTAAAAAGGACAAAACATTGTATTCTAGCTAGCAGGTGGTGGTGAATGAAAAATATCTCAAACCCTTCAGAGAACCAGCTTTTTGGATGTGGTCACTGAAAAGCACATTCATTTGATGCTGGGGGAACAGACAGTAAACACAGAGAGCGACAGTAGGTTCTTATGTAAATTAGCATTATGTTGTTCTGAGTGTTATTGGATAAACTTCATGGGAAATCTGTGGATAAAATCATGGGATCCTGAATTATACTGTTATGAAGCTAAACAAATATGCCTGATTTTGACAAGTTGATAATTTAAGGTTACTGGAAAGCACTACATTATAACAAACATCAGAGGGGACACATTTTTGTGTTTCTGCTCTGTAGATGGAAATACATTCCAAAATAACTTCTTTGAGAATCTGGCAAATTTATTTAAAGTATAAAGCAAATTTAATAGTTTGTGTTTTGTTCCGTAGGAGAGCTTTTAAAAAATGATTGTACGACTTCAGATGAATTTGGTTGATGTCTTTCCGTCCCATCTGCCCTGGAAAGGAACAGCACAGATGACAGCTATCAATGAAGTTGATCCTTATGAGTCATGTACAATGCCGACTAGGGAAATCTGTGGAACATGTTGATTACTCTGTCAACAGTTGGTGGCGCTTCACTGATAATCATCTGAGCTTGTATTTGCCAAGACATTAAATAGCTCATCAAAATCCTGACTAAGCGGTCACGGATTGCTCTCTGTGAATGTCAATGGTAACCATATGTACAATAATATGACAATTTAACCAGTACAACAACCTGATATCAGTTGAGGTATTACGTCACAGACTGCAACACTTGGGAAGCAACATGTCTTAATTGCCTTACCACTTATATTTTTGAGTCAGTTAAAGTGACAGTTTGGACTGTTTCCCAAGATGTCCATCAAAAGTTGATTGAACGACATCTGTAGAGGTCGTCTCTTCAGGAAGTACAGTTTTGATCTTTAGGTTTATGTTTTTGCACCAAGATTATTTCAGCATGTTGAGCTCCCACTTAAATCAAGACACTTGGCCTGCACAGTTTTACAGAATGTGGAGGAAATTAAACTGCCATTCAGAGGAAGCTATATATTTAACGTTGTGTCGTAATAAGCTAGCTCACCAATAGGAGGTTCTGGATGTGTTTTCTGGAGAACAGACTATTTCTCCAATGTTAATATCCTTTTCTTTTGTTTTTTAAAACCCCAATATTCTGCAACAATTTATGACGCTTCATTTGTAACACTTCATAGATTCTGATGAGTATGGAGGCACATTGCTGTCAAAGGTCTGGTACTAGTACAGCAACTACAAGACAGGAACCTGCTAACTACACAAAGATCAACAGCAAAGATCACACTACACTCCGAATACCTTTTTAGTCATGGACAATTTTACATAATTTGCTAAGTACTAAAATCACAGTGTCCAATTCCTGTCTTTTTGTCCATGTATCCTTCTATCCTTACCATCAGAGTCCTGGCTACATTGCAGCCCAGAGTCCCAGCTCCCAGTAGAAGACACTTAGTGGAGACCACCTTGTCCAGGTCCAGGGAAGGAACCAGCCTCCATCTCATCAGCTTCAGATTCAGGTCCACTGATGACTCTGCAAGTCTGCAGACAATCAATGGAGACAACTGAAGACCCTCTTTGTTCACAGAGTGCAAACTTAGGGTGACAAAGTTGTTTTTAAGCAACAGATGGCAGAGCATGCATTACTGCAGTAACGCTGAGAAGAATTACATTAGTCTTGATTGTAGGGGTGTAGTGGAACATTTGTAAGAACCCAAACCCTTAACATAAAGCACCAACAACTTTCATTAGATTAGATCATCTACTTTGCCCAATGCAGTTTATTTGTTTCCTTTTTTATATTTATTGTTGAAATATGTTTTGGTCTGTAGGCTAACACAGTCCAGTTAAACCCTTACACCTAAACACCGTGTACTGTGTTTATTACCTTTTAGGGTCCATGCATTCACTGAGGTTGACCATCCTGGGTCCCATGGCCCCTTTAGGGTTCTTCTCCCAACCTACACTCTTAAGACATGCTGTGAAAAAAACACATCAACAGTGTCAAATAAGCATAACATGCCCCTGCTGCAAAAGTGAGAGGTGTGGAAACGATTTTCAGAAAAAACAATGAAACATTAAAACTTTAAAAAGTGTTCATTCTCACAAATTACAAAAAGGCAGTTTCTCACCTACCACTACAGTGGTATCTGGCAATGCAGAAATTTGGTTTTATTTGCTCAAGTTCTGATTTTGACATTTCTGCCTCCATCCCAACACAATAGTGGCAAATGGAATTTCACAGTATTCACAGCATTGAACATGTGACAGCTAGGAGTCTTTTGAGGGACAATGTCCCAGTTATTCTGAATTATACACAAACCTCATTGTTAACAGTTGTCATTGTTACTACCTTCCTGAGCAGAAATAGTCCCCCTGAAAAATGTTGACAGCATGTCACAGAGAAGTGGACTGATGAGGAAAAACATTTTACAACATTTAAGCATACAGGGCACTGTGAGAAACACAAAAAGACCACCAACTGTTGCCTTCACTCTCTTTACCACTTCATCTTCCCAGAGGTATTAGCTAAGGATACTGGTTAATGTTTGTGTTCATTTGTTCACATTAATTCTGATTCCAGCCAACTTCTGGATAATAAAAAGCATACAGTTAAATTACTTAATTCATTTAAAACTGGATTCGGTTGATTGCAATAAGTTGTTGCAGCAGTATGATATGTAACAGATTGTTGTGGCCAACACCAGTGAGTCAGAGAGGAGCAGAGTGTTATGAAGGGAAAGTTAGTGAAAGCTGTATTTTAGTGTAGAGTTGGACTCAAAAGTATTACAACTTATTTGCTCAAATGAACACCATGAAAAAACTTTCTTGTCCACTCAGCCCTTTCTTTTCAAACAGTGTTGATGCTTGGACACTTGCTTCACACCGTTTATTCCTCACTGTTCAGCTTTGGCTGCTAGGTGCACAAATGTCGCCAGGTAATGAAGTGCAAAAAAACAGTGAAAGTTGTCTGGACGCGGGCAATTTAAATAGCCCGCGTGGGTTAAATACAGTTTAATATTGGATCTGGACTGAGGTATGTGAATGTTAAATCATCATGAAGTTTATTTCTCTATTCTGAAGAGCAAAACTATTTTTGGTTGTGGCAAAAACTGAGCCTGGTGTATCTGAAAAATTGGGCTGAGCTAGATTGATTAATCCGTTTAAAAAAAATACCAAATGTGTCCATGCAAAACAAAACAGAACAGCCGAATCCATTTTTGTTGCATGAATACATATTGTGTGAGTCAATTAAAAGCCACAATGTACTGAAGAGGTAGACTCGGTAAACAAAGACACTTCCTCTGAACCCAACAAAAACCATCATCACCTTCCCCGTCCTGCTATTATCATTTAAATTACCTTCATCCCTCATTCAACAGATACAACGAATAATGAAGGAGCTGTGTGAGATTAGTGCGGCTTGAAAAGGAAGCAGAAAGTCTCAGTGGAATATAGGCGAGCACTGATGGCTCAGTTACAATATACACACATATGCATTCACATGAACGAGAACAAATGCACATGCAGACATGAGACATACCAACACACGCAGACAGATACAACTACAAGCACACAAAAAGGGAAATTACCTGAGTTGAGGGGAAGCTCAGGCAGTTTAATCTGGAAGACGACACTGTGCTGTATGGAGCGGCTTCCTTGCAGAGTTCGGTCCCTGAAACACAGCACCTCCACTGTGTCCAGCTTAGAGCCCCTGACACAAACACACAAACCAAGGGGAGACGACGCAAATTAACACACACACATATATCATGTACAGATTGGACACTATAAAGTGTACACTTGAAGTAAAAAAAATATGTGACTATCAAAATATCACAAATACAAGTTTACATGGAATATGCTCTCTCTCTAAAACAAGAAACAACGGACGGGATCAACACATACACACACTAACATTTCCCCATTTATGGTACTAAATGACCAAAGTCACATTACACAATCAAACTCCAGCGGTACAACTGAATAAGCGAGACATTGCGGCTACATTGTAATTCTATCTTCACCAATCTCAGCCAGTATCAACGGTTTATGTTTAACGCTGAAAGAGTAGTCAAGCACAAGATTGATGAGGTTTGTGTTGGACAAAAACTGCCTCTGACTACACAGCCGAGGGCTAAACTTTCTTCAGGCATTTGCTGCTGATAAGCCACTGGCATCACAGGATACTATTGCTAAACTGGCCCACATGGTATTTCCTTGTTTAAAACGGAAAAATAATTATGCAATAAAAATCCTTCTGAAAAAGCAAGACGGGTGCCAGCAGAAACTAAGCTCTCTGGGGAAACGTGGGACAAAAGAATGACCTGAAATGTAGCACTGAAACGTGCAGCAGCAAATGCAGTGATATTTAACTGATATTCTCAGATGATGGTGCAATATGATGACGTGAGTTACATGCAGCTAGAGTACAGAACAGCCTTCATGCGGATTTGAGGTTTGCACCTCCACTATTCATCCATTTTTAACAAATAAACTGAAGACTAATTTGTTTAGTTGAGCCGGGAATTGACTTTTGTTTCCTTGTGCTTGGTATACGTATTTATGTTATCTGTCTGTGTGTATCTTTTAATGTTTCATCACTCTGTAAAGCAAATAAAAGCAGTTTTTTGGGACATTGTTTTCTACTAATAAACCTGATCAAAATCAACAACGTCTACCTGGATTGTAGTAAAACACATGCCTAATACCTATGAGGCCCAGCAGCATGCTTTAGAAAGGGTTTGCACTGATAGTTAATAATATTAGTTCATATTATTGATTGGTCATAAACGGCAAATACATGCAAAAACTCCGGTATGGTAAAACTGGACACAAGGCTGAAATAAAGACTTTTGGGTTAAATAGTCCAGGGAAACATCTAGGAACTGGCTACAATGATAACATGGGTAACTCTCGAGGCACATCCTTGTTTGAAATCAAGAATGAATTATATCTGTAAGTAAGAGGCTGAGTTTGTTACAAACAGAAAACTATGTTAGGTCCTGTAGATAGTTAACTTCTTCCATCATTGACGAACAGTTTTGTTTCTACTTTCCTAATATTGCATCAGTCTTTTCAAGTTGGTTGCTTCTTGCTACAGTACGGGGTTTTGAAGACATTGCACAAGATAAACTCTTGATTGCTAAATTATAGCGGACATGGGATTCAAATTACTGAGAGACACCTGCAGAGTGAGTCACTTGTTTTTAATCTTTGTGTAAATATTTGAAGACGCTCAGACCTTGATTCTTAGATTTATTACTAAACATTTAATCCAAAGAGTTGCACCAGGTGTGCTGAAATATTTCCTCTGTAAATATTTCTATGAACTATATCTCCGCAAAGCACACACAAGCTTCCTCATAACACCCTCATCTCTGCAACAACTCAAGTCAGGACATTTTATGAGCAATGTATGAGCTGTTACATTAAAATGCTTTGAGTATAAGCAGAAGTTATTTTTATTTACAAAACAAGAAGCCTCGCATGCGTTATTTACTTGCATGTAATACGCAATTTTACATAATTCCCTCCCATTTACCTGCTACCAGACCCCTCCTCCAACTTTTGAATGGCAGAACAGAGACATTTTCCTGCTGTTCAAAACCTCAAATACATGGTGGCAGAAATGTATAACATCAACAACAGCCTAAAGTATTATGAAATATCATTATTGATAAAATACAGTAGGTTTGAAAAGGAGCATTCGGTGGCTAGCTTCATACTTTGTTTACTAAGTTTCAGAAGTTGTGTGTTTACACAAGATAGCCAATGGCGTCTACAGACAGCAGCTGCTGTGTGCTGTATGTGTCATAGATGGGCCTGACATGGGTTAACAAACCAGCCATTGATGTTCACTTGAATGTAGCAACCGCATGATCAGATTCCCCCAAAAATGATGTATCCATTTGGAAAGGGTGCAACAATCACTAGCACAGTCCCTGATGCACACGTGTATTGTATGTGAAGGGGTTTTGGGGGCGAAAAAATCCCTTTTTGAGTAATATTGGAAGTCCTTAGGTGAATAGAATATTCTTGGCAGCAAGCACTGAAGTTCTCACACTGAAATGTCTGCAGACAAGGATGACTATCACAAAATATATTGAGTGGAAAGTCTGACTTTTGTTTTAACACCAAGACTTGAGCAACGTGTAAGTTATTGA
This sequence comes from Pholis gunnellus, assembly GCF_910591455.1. Taxonomy (NCBI): domain Eukaryota; kingdom Metazoa; phylum Chordata; class Actinopteri; order Perciformes; family Pholidae; genus Pholis; species Pholis gunnellus. Next base: position 11,570,688 of record NC_136529.1, on the reverse strand, counting down.
GGAAAATGGACCTAGTTTATCATGAACATTTACAGCTTTGTAGACAAGTATTGCAATCTTAACAGCAGCAGTCATTTTCTGGAAGCCAGTGCTGCCATCTATACATCTTAGCTAAACTCTAACAGAACCACTGTGGCTAAGCAAAAGGCCAAACAGTTGTTTTTCACTCTGGGTGTGACAGAAAAGCTTTGATTTTAGCAACACCATTAAATTTGGATCTGCATCTTTACTGGCACTGATGCTTATATGACCTGCTCCCTCCACTTCAGAGTCAGGAAATGAGTTAAGCAGAGATTTCCTGTCTTTTACTCTACGGCTTGGCGCCTAAATCAAGTAGTCAGTGTAAGCTGAAAAACATTCATAGAAATTCGCAAAGACAGCATGTGTTTTAAGGACTCACATTGAGTCCTCTAGAGAACTTCCTCATCTCTTAACAACACACACACACACACACACACACACACACACACACACACACACACACACACACACACACACACACACACACACACACACACACACACACACACACACACACACACACACACACACACACACACACACACGGCTTACCATCGGCTGGCTAAGAGGACCAGCAGATTTCTAAGAGGCCAGCCCGGATGTTGAGACAGAGTACACGGATCATAGACGCCCACAGTAACCTAGAAAAAACAAACAAGGTGTGTTTACATTATCAACGTGTGTGTTCAAGAGGGACTGTAATAATAATAAAAATAGATATAATCTGATAGAGATAAGACACAAAAAGTACTGTACAGCACTTTGTGTACTGAACAATCCCTTTTATTGGCCTCAATCAAACTCTCACAGAAAATATCTTTCATCTGATGATTTCTTTAAAACACACAAAGTGAAGAAGTACCTTCTTTGTATCAGTGAAAAACGTGTCCCAGTCCTCGAGTGGAGCCATCTGAACGGTGTCAGCTGTGTACTTCATTAGGAAGTAAGGCTCAGCAGTGGTCCCTCTTTTGATACACAGGACGTCATAGGCCTCCTGCAAGGCTGTGATCTGAGACAGAAATAATTAGGAGTCAGCATGAATTATAGAAAGCTCTGTGCTGTACATTACACCACACAACATATTATATATACATACATACATACAGATATATATATACTGTACGTAGAGAGATAGATTTTTAAAGGGTAATCATAAAGGATATCTATCCATCCTGAAAAAAGCAAGGTGCACAGGACTCCTCGATCAGATGCCCAAAACCAACTCAACTGGATCCTCAGGATGCAAAGGAGCAGAAACTCCTTCCTGACACATATCCTACATTACAATAACTTATAATGTATTATTGTATGGGAACACAAGAGGTTATCTGAAGCATAACATCTGCAATTGCTGAAATATTTACTGTATATATAACTTAAGGACGAAAGGATATTATAGCTCATTCCGAGGATATCTCTTTATCATTATGAACATATACACTGTGAATGTTTTGTGTGTCTACTCATTTATATTCTTGTCAGACTCTTGCAGTTGGTGTCAAGCTGTTCATGAGTCATTCTGACTCTGTCTTAATGAGGCTTTTTCGCTCCTTGGATCCACTGACCCGAGAAATAAGAATTCACCTCACTTCATTTTACTATTCTATGACCTAGAGTCAGTATGAGACAGAACGGACAGATTCAAAGCTGTTGGGAGCTGCATCCATCTCATCTTCAAAGAGGTTAGGAATGTTACGACGATCTTAGGAAAGAGGAAACTTAAATGGCAAAAATGGGAATAGTATTTACATTTTTAGGTTAACTTATGTCATAGAAACAGAACAGTAATCAGTAGTTCAACTGTAAATGTGATGGCTAGAATTTGTTATGAGCATCAACATTTGGGGAATACAAGTGTGTTGCGTTGAAATACACCTGAAGACTTCAAAACATTTAGAAAAGAGGAAGAAATACGGTAATACTAGAAAATATTCATTCCAGTGGTGTAATGATGGTAATGATCTTTAAAAAGTCAACCTGTTTTGCTGAGAAAACTTGCTCTAGGGCAGACGGCTGTTGGATGATCTTTATTCCCTCTGGGAAACAGAGTGCAGGGAAGCAGAACCAGTAGTAGAAATGGTACTTCTTCAAATCCTGAAAAGGGAATGTAAAAAAAAACAGTCACACACAACATTATTAATATACAAAACTAACACATTTATAAGATGCTGTTTATACGCACTGCAAAAGTCAGCAGAATGAATTTGCAGAGGATGGATGGGTCCTTTAATGCAGCTCCAGACTGTATAGCATCCCATATCTACAAAACAACAGGAGAGGACAAATCACAGTCATTAGATCATTTAATCCTCAGCTGCACAACTTAGTAACTTGCTGTCAATTTTAAAGAAATTCCCGACCATATGTCTTATGTGAATATGTGTGTGACCGCATGAGTTTTACCTCCTTGGCCTTTTGCTCCAGCAGAGCCTTCTTATCAGTGGTCTTAAAGGCATCGAGGGTGTTGGTGTTATACAGCGTTCCAGTAGTTGGACAGCAACGGGCTGGTGTCGGTCCATCGCTGACAGCAAAACACATCGTACATTTGTATTAAATTGTACTTTCTAACTGTACTAGTTTCTTTTCAATGTGCAACAATTTGCTTTATTGAAGGCTTCCAAATTAACAGGAAAGTGAGAGCTGATCCAAATTTAGTTCAACCCTACACTGAGCGGGCTGATCAACTTTAACGAAAGTTCATCCTTTCATTATTCCATAGCAATGTAAACTTCACTCAAGTTTTATAAACACTTTTTTACAACATGAACAACCATTCGTACCTTTCATTACTTGTGTATTGTCTATTGTACTCAAATCAATTTGAGAGTGGTATCAGGCTCCATATTGTTTGTCTGTTTCATCTACATTAGTACTATTCATTGCTTTTTTTGAAGACTAAATAACATGAGGAGAACTTAGGGTTAAAATATGGTTTATACAGGCAACATACTGCGTCAAACTTACACTTCAAATGCACTGAACTCCAACGTCATGCGAGTGGGCAAACCAAGTGGGTCGCCTATAGGACAGGAATGAAGAATAAAATAGTTTTTGAAATCCCAACAAATTGTCCTTCACTGTTTTCATATATGTGACGCTGCATAATTAACATTAGTATCATATAACGTCTAGAACTGTCAAAAGAGCGAAAAAACATCAACTGAATAGTTAAAATGACAGCATCTGATGTCACCACTCACCGTTGTAGTAATACCCTTTAATAGATTTGGGGCTTTCGTCCAATCTGTAGTCGTTGAGTTTCTTCTGAGTGAGCTGATGCCAGAAGCCGGCCTCCAGAGCACTGCTGAAGGGAGCAAACTGCAGCTTGAGGTCTGGAGGGGAGGATGCCGCTTCACTGGTGTCAGATGCCATCACAACTTCACTAACAGGAATGCGCTGCCAAGAACTGGAAGATGTGAAATTAAACAGTTGTAGGTCACAAAAGCTTATGACATACAATCAGCTAAGAAGACATTATAACTTATTAGCTGCTGAGCTTGTGGCCTCTGATGGTGCGGTTTGATACACAACCCAGTAAACAGTAAAGGTATACACCTATTCAGAGAAAATAGTGAGACAGTTCAGCAATACGTCCATTAGTAAAGTACAAAGCAAATAAGATGCATCAACCTGTGCATTGGTTATGGGAAAATGAGTCTACTTATAGCATCTCTAAACATCTTCGGCAAAGTAAAATAATGTTTAAAACAGTCACAAAAAGATTAAGATATAGGGTGTCATATGTTGTACAAATTTAACCCTAAACATGGCTATCTTTATACTGTAATTATGCTGGTGCATTTCTTTAGGCTCTGTGGTAACTAGTGATGAGCATGTATTACCTTTCCAGAATAAATTACTAATAGATTAATCTCATAATTTATATATAGATTAATCTGTATCCTCTGAACACATCTAATTGTTATATATTTTGATAACATTTTGGCTAATTCCACTGTTTATATGATCAAAAGATGCTAACCGAAGCCCTGCTAGTCTTGTGTTGTTTTACATATTTCTTAGCACCAAGACCTCTAACCCTGGAACACTTTAATGGTCTCCTTTAGGACTTCTGAGATGCATCTGTAAATTAACGCATCTCAATCCATGTTTTCTGTTGATCAGGACTTGTAACGCAGACCACACAGTGGAAACAGTAGCTTGGACAGTTTAAACTGCCCTATCGGGTTTTAAACACGACGAGCGACGAAACAATTCAAATGATACAGATGTATTTCAAACCAGATTAAATCTGGGATCACGTTAAACACACGTTCACCTGTCAAACTGTAACAAGCTGAGGTTTGTACGTGGACGTTTAAGGGTTTGTGGACTTACCAGAAATCCTTACTTCCTGGTCGGGTGGGTCATGTGATCGCGGGGCTTGTCAACACAGCGGTGCAGTGTGGGTAAATAGCCAGCCAGTTTAGCTTAGCAGCTAAAGAAACGTATGTCTTACGGTGCACTTGTCAGAGAGTAAAATATAAAGAACCAAAACAAAAACATGAACAAGCTAACGACGAAGAACGACAAAACTGACAAAACTTTATACGTGCCGTTTCTTTTCATGTCGGATAGCACAGATGTGTAGATGGGTGCGAGCCTGCGAGGAGTAAGTGTGACAGTTTGTAAACGTTAACGTTCAATCCGTTGAACCGGTTTAACGAGGTTCAGCAGGCTACGTCACAAACGAAACATCATTGTTCTCAGGCAGGAAGAAGTGCACATTGTCTGAAATAAAGGCAAAGGAGCTACGAGTTCATATTCATCCGAATGCTTACCGGGAAATCAAAAATTAGCTTCGCCTGGACACCGGAGTCAGTTAGGGGCCGTCTACAAACTACACTACTGCTGGAACAAGGGGAAGTGTGAAGGCCTATATACAGTCTATCATGGAAGTTGTTGTTTTTTTGCACATTATTGTTGGATATAGTCTACATCGGTGAATAAAATAGATCTTATTTTTCCACACTACCAATAACAACAGAACAGGGGCATGAAAGAACAAACAATGGGCAAGGTAGATACAAAGCAAGACTGAAAAAAACCCCAAAGAATAATGTGTAAAACATTCATGGTTACAGGATTATATCGTCAATTCTTCATCCCACACCGTCATCCTCCCTCAGACCCCTTACATGTATTAAGCCTAATGTCCCATTCTTTATCAAACACCCTCCACCTTCTCCGCAATACTGTAGTACCATACTATACCATGTATAGTTATACTGTATTATGTTATACTATATTATTATTAGGCTACATTGCACCTTATATTATATCTTTTACCTCATACTCTTGTATACTATAATGTACTATGTCATACTATACTATGTTAAGATGCTATGCAGATACTGTCTTACAGAACCATATACTATATTATATTTCTAAGTATCATTACCTAACCACAGTATATATTATTCTGGTGTTCATATATACTAGACTCACAGCTATTATTCATACCATGTCACTTTACTTGGTAACTTGTCACTTGAACTTGTCACTTACCTCCGCAACATTGTGTTTAATTGCCCTTGTGTAGTTCAGTCTTGTATAGTGCATTCTTATATAGTTTGTGCATAATTTCTACTGTTATACTTCTACTGTTTATACCACTTTATTTATTGTTCTTATTTTTTATTTTTACTTCATTTTTTTATTTTTTTACTTATCGCCTCTAGGGATCAATAAAGGCTTATGTTGTCTTTTTGCAATCTTGAATGTAAGCTTCTCCAAATGGAGGATCTCGCCCACTTATTGCCACATGTCACGTGAAGACTCAGCATCAGACTTCCATAAACGCACATTTTTCAGCTAATTCAGTACCAAGATACCTGCTTTTTTAAACCATTTGGATAAGGGCACCAACATAGACTCCATAGGTCGTGAGATCTCTAACAAATCATCTCTTATTCATTATGTTGGAATGTTGTAGATATATTTGAGAGGAAAAAAAAGTAATTTGTGATTTTGGGCTATATGAATAAACTTAACTGCAATGTATTGACGGAACCCAGCAATGTAGATTAAGAAATAAAGGTGTATGTAGCCAAGGCTGAATTACTAATTACCAAGGTGGGCAACCTCCCAGACGCCATTATCATATTGTCCTATTTAGAAGATGTCAAAATCTAGTTCAGCATACAATGAAGCTGCCATCTGCTGTGTGAAATAGATGGGAATTAAGGGGCTCAACATCAAATCGTTCAAAAGTGATCATTAGAGTGCTAGACCAAGACCTTTACTCTGTTGCCAGTAAATCTGAATGAATAAAATGGGCAGTTAGAATTTATCCTGACAGAAATATCCATATAATGAACATCAAATCATTCAGTGGCCACATGATGAGATCACTGTGGGACAAAATATTAAGATACCTCAGTGGAAGATGACGAATGTATTTTCAGACCATTCTCCACTCAAAAAAGTCTGTATAGAGAAACCCTTATAAACATCTATTTTTAGGTATCCACTTCTAGTGGTCATTGTTAAGGTAGCCCAGTCCTGTTCTGTAAGCTCCCGAGATGTCTTTCCCTCTGGAGTGACCTGGTTGAAGTACTCGTTGTACGTCTAGATTACCTGTGATGTGCGTTGCATTAGGTACATCATCACAGACAAGTTTGTTTAATGATAGATAGCTTGTTTATTCTCTTTGTTGTGGAACAACATACAAAAAGTCCCATTCTTTCCACCGACAGTAAATGCACCAGTTGCATTCACACATTACATTAGCATAAAGCGGTCAAAACCCTTTGCCCTTCCGGGTTCAAACACCTGACAACCACGGCAATTTCAGGACCTATATACCTGAGCCCAGGACATGAATACAGTGCCACCCAATGTACACACAGAGAAATACAGTTGTATTTACAACACCATATTTCCATATACCATATTCAATTCACATTTGAGGATATAAAGACTGAAGGTGAATGTTGTTGTAGATATATTTGAGAAAAAAAATAAGTAATTTGTGATTTTGGGCTATATGAATAAACTTAACTGTAATGTATTGATGGAACCCAGCAATGTAGATTAAGAAATAAAGGTGTATGTATGAAGGCAAATTACTGTCAAAATCCGAGAGCGCAAATGAGATCCATGCGTGCGCTAATTTTACTTTGACGAGCGCTTTTATATCACTCCACGAGCAAAATTCACTCTTGCACGAGCAAAAGTCGCTCGAGAAGCTTAACACTGCTCGCTCGCGAAACTTTTTTCTTCTCGCTCTCGAGTAGATTTTATTTTTGACAGTAAGTGGGCGGACCCAGTCTCCCTTGTATCGCTACATCTAATTGGTTACAAACCTCATTTTTGGATGAACCGGATATCACTGACACAGACGTCAGGGGGAGATCTTCAGATTGCACTACAGGTCAGGGGCAAATAATGTACATTTTACTGCACGGGTACTTTTACTTTCTGCACTTAAATTGCCTACATTTTGCTGATAATAACACACTTGACTAAGGTTTTGAATGCAGGTATTTTACTCGTAGTGGATTATTGTTTCATCAGTATGGTATTAGTACGTTTACTGCAGTGATAATCGTGAGCTAACCGGTGTCTCAAACGTTCCTGGCAGATACTCACATTTTGGCATGACACCGGCAGGTTTTAATGAGGTAGTGTACGTACTGTAGTGTAAGTACTGAACTAGCTAGCTAGCTAGCAAGAGTAGCTGCCACTATTTCAGCTAGCTAGCTAGTTCACAATTTCAGCTGAGAAAGAATAGGAATCGAAACCGCAGTTTAAACACACACACTACTAACAGACAACCTTTTGATTGTGGGAAATAAAAAATATATTTTTAACAAATGTGTTTGTACTTACCGATAGTGGACTGACAACTGATGAAATTCACTGTGTACTGAAGGCAGTCCGCCGTTAATCCCAATCACGGCGAGGTTTTGAGGAGCGCTTGGTATAATCAAAAGACTCTCCTTTACGGGTGGTGGCGTTTGCTGGTGTCCTCCGATGGATTTCACACGATAATCTTTACTTTCTTTTACGACTGTGATTGACTAAATAAAAAAGAATGGAATAAAAACTAGGTAGATGTGCTATTTTATAATGTGTATTAACTGGCAGTTGGTTAGACAAGACAATAGCATTTTGTGAAATGTAGACATGAGTGCGTCAACTCGGGACAGGCTGTAGTTAAAAACAATGTCATCTTCCCTGTTGCACCTTGCATAAAAAAATGCTGGGTGATGTTGGTGTAATCGACTGGTGTAACACTGGCGGAGGACAGCCAGAGTCGGCCCAGAACTGACTGCTATCTGGGTAGGGAACAGCTGCCTAAACGCTGCGGGGAGAATGTAGCGTGAGTTTGTGTGTGTTGTTTTCCTTACTAAACTAGTTTAGCATAGCCTCGCAGAACACACAGTTGTGTTTTGTTTAGTTTCAGACAGACGCATTCGGTCTCCAAACGCAGCTTGAGACACAGCTGGAGAGTAGAATGGCATGACGTCACACAAAGATCGGAGACGCAATGATTCGTCAAGATTAAAGGCAAAACGTCACAAATGACGTCAGTTCACAAACAGACTCTATAGAACTTATGACACAATCATTTGTCCACATCAAAGGCAAAGACATTTGTCCACATCAAAGGCAAAGACATTTGTCCACATCAAAGGCAAAGACATTTGTCCACATCAAAGGCAAAGACATTTGTCCACATCAAAGGCAAAGACATTTGTCCACATCAAAGGCAAAGACGTTTGTCCACATCAAAGGCAAAGACATTTGTCCACATCAAAGGCAAAGACATTTGTCCACATCAAAGGCAAAGACATTTGTCCAGATCAAAGGCAAAGAATCACTATACCCCAGACTCCAAACTAGTTATCTGGATACTTTTTACGATTCAGAGATGGATGCCAAAACCAAACACAGGGCACTGAAAGCTGAAGCGTCTCACTCCGAGGCAGAGCTCCATCGCAACAATAGAGAGTTGAAAGAGATGGATCAAATTATAAAGCAGGAACTATCTGATACCAGGGCTAAGACTGATACGCTGATGAGGGATCAAAGTTTTGATCGTCCCCAGGCTCAGGAAGGTATTGATGACATGGCGGTCAAAATTAATGAGCTTGAGAAGCTTATAAAGAGGGCTAAGCATGACTATGATGTAAAGTCGTTCAAACTTAATGACCTTGAGCAGCGTCTAAAGGGGGCTAAGCATGACTATGATGTCAAGTCGGCCCAAATTAAAGACTTTGAGCGGCATCTAAAGTGGGCTAAGCATGACAATGATGTCAAGTCGGCCCAAATTAATGACTTTGAGCAGCGTATAAAGGGGGCTAAGCGTCTAAAGTTGGCTAAGCATGACTATGATGTAAAGTCAGCCCAAATTAATGACCTTGAGCAACTTCTAAAGGGGGCTGAGTATGACAATGATGTAAAGTCAGCCCACATTAATGACCTTGAGCAGCTTCTAAAGGGGGCTGAGTATGACAATGATGTAAAGTCAGCCCACATTAATGACCTTGAGCAGCTTCTAAATGGTGCTCAGTATGACAATGATGTCAAGTCGGCCCAAATTAAAGACTTTGAGCAGCGTCTAAAGGGGGCTAAGCGTCTAAAGGGGGCTAAGCATGACTATGATGTAAAGTCAGCCCAAATTAATGACCTTGAGCAGCTTCTAAATGATGCTCAGTATGACAATGATCACAAGTCGTTCCAAATTGAAGACTTTGAGCAGCGTCTAGAGGATGCTCAGCATGAAAATGATGTCAAGTCGGTCCAAATTAATTTCTTTGAGCGGTGTCTAAAGGCTGCTCAGCATGACAATGATGTCAAGTCAGCCCAAATGAATGGCTTTGAGCAGCGTCTAAAGGGGGCTAGGCGTCTAAAGGGGGCTAAGCATGACTATGATGTCAAGTCGGCCCTAATAAATGACCTTGAGCAGCGTCTAAAGGGGGCTAAGCATGACTATGATGTCAAGTCGGCCCAAATTAATGACCTTGAGCAGCGTCTAAAGGGTGCTAAGCATGACAATTATGTCAGGTCGGCCCAAGTGAATGACTTTGAGTGGCGTCTACAGGGTGTTCAGTGTGACAATGATGTCAAGTCGGCCCAAATGAATGACCTTGAGCAGTGTCTAAAGGAGGCTAATGACGAGTTGGAATCTCTGAAGAATCACAGAAACAGAATTTGTATAACAAATTTGACTCTGCAGTCAGACACCTATGAGCTGCGTCATGAAGTGAATTGTCTCCAGGTAAATGAGAGAAACCTGAGTAAAACAAACGAGGGTTTGACTGCTGAGGTGGCCCGCCTCCTTGAGATAAATGCACAAAAACAAATGGAGATCACCAGTCTGAGGCACACTGTGGATGACCTGTGGCAATCAGTGTGTGAAAACCAGATGGAGGAGCAGATACTGGAGAATACACCTGATGATGAGATTTGTCCTGAAGAGAGCCTCCTGCCGGCTGAAACTCAGACCAGAAGTTGGTGGTTTCGCTGTGCCAAAGGTCTACTGATAGCAGGATTGTTTGTTATCACCGCTGTCGCTGGACTGGGAATAGCGAGCACTTTAATGTGGGAGACTGGAGAGTGCTCACCGTCAGAGTTTATATGGTGATTAGCACAAAGATAACATGTTGTGAGTGTGACGCCCACCAACGTGTTGTCACTTGTGCGTTATGTATTTTGTTATCTCTGTCTGTATGTCTGTCTGTCTCTTTAAATTTAATAATTCCAGGAATAGTTTTATAAGTGACTGTCCTAGTGGGAACAATGATGTTGCCACTAAAGCCACTAGAAAGCAATGTACTCCAGAGAAAGCTAGTGGGACGTGAAGAGTGAAGCAGGATGTGAAATCCTTCTTTTCGAGTGACTAAGCGTTCAGGAGAGAACTGCAAGGCTAATAACGTTTAGCATTTTAAGACAATCCTACAGTTATAGATTATGTTATCCTTCATGTTCGAGAACATTTAATGTGTGTGTACTGTACGGAAAATAATGTTTATTTCTGTTGTTTAGTGCTGTATGGAATTGGTGTCCGTCCGCGCTCAAATGCACATTGTGTGTGTACTGTGCGGAAAATAATGTTTATTTCCGTTGTTTAGTGCTGTATGGAATTGGTGTCCGTCCGTGCTCAAATGCACATTGTGTGTGTACTGTGCGGAAAATAATGTTTATTTCCGTTGTTTAGTGCTGTATGGAATTGATGTCCGTCCGCGCTCAAATGCACATTGTGTGTACTGTGCGGAAAATAATGTTTATTTCTGTTGTTTAGTGCTGTATGGAATTGGTGTCCGTCCGCGCTCAAATGCACATTGTGTGTGTACTGTACGGAAAATAATGTTTATTTCTGTTGTTTAGTGCTGTATGGAATTGGTGTCCGTCCGCGCTCAAATGCACATTGTGTGTGTACTGTACGGAAAATAATGTTTATTTCCGTTGTTTAGTGCTGTATGGAATTGGTGTCCGTCCGCACTACATGTGCATTTGAGCTAGCACAAATATAGCATGTTGTGAGTGTGATGCTCACCAATGTTTTGTCACACGTGTGTTATGTATTTTGTTTTCATGTACAGCCAATATGTTTTAAAGTGAGCACATTTCTGCAAATCTGACCCAGTTTCTGTGTGGACCTAATCCATGACAACCCAAAGTTCAGACCAGGAAGCATAGTTGCTGTCTTACACATTTCTCTGAGCTTCCATTAGAGCAATTACCCACCCAAAACCATATAGAGACTGTGTCTGCTAGTGTGTGTCTGTGTGTCTGATAGTGCTTATAGTTAGGTATGAAGGCAAATCACTGTCAAAATCCGATAGCGCAAATGAGGTCCATGCGCGCGTATTTTACTTTGACGAGCGCTTTTATATCACTCCGCGAGCAAAATTCCCTCTCGCGCGAGCAAAAGTCGCTCGAGAAGCTTAAACCTGTTCGCTCCCGAAACTTTATTCTGCCCGCTCGCGAGTCTTTTTTTCTGCTCGCTCGCGAGTAGTTTTTCTTTTTGACAGTAAGTGGGCGGACCCAGTCTCCATTGTGTCTCTACATCTGATTGGTTACAATGCTCGTCTTTGGATAAACCGGATATCACTGACACAGACGTCAGGGGGAGATTTTCAGATTGCACTACAGGTCAGGGGCAAATCATGTACATTTTACTGCACGGGTACTTTTACACACTCTGCACTTAAAGTACATTTTGCTGATAATAACATACTTGACTAAGGTTTTGAATGCAGGTATTTTACTCGTAGTGGATTATTGTTTCATCAGTATGGTATTAGTACGTTTACTGCAGTGAGGATCTGAATACTTTTTCATCCACTAACTACTTGTCAGTGATAGTTAATATACAAACAGTGGTCCCTAATCTTGGCTCCAGATCTTTGAGCAGGTCCAAATTGTTGCTCATATTATATACAACTACATTATATCTCTTCTGTAAACACAACAGTATGATTAAATATGATCGCATCATGTTTTAATCAATTAAGATCAAAGAGTGTCTTTGAGCTGTTTGTCACAGTTTGACTATCAAACACACATCGTCTGTAATAGAATGATGGAGTGAATTCAAAGCAAATGTAGTGGAGTAGTGTTTAGTGGCGGATTGATAACCACCTCTAACAGACCTGACTTCTGTGTCAGTGATATCCGATTTATCCAAAGACGAGCATTGTGACCAATCAGATGTAGAGACACAATGGAGACTGGGTCCAGTAAAATACACGCGCGCATGGATCTCATTTGCGCGCTCGGATTTTGACAGTGATTTGCCTTCATATTAGGGCTGGCTCAGGTTTGCCTTGGACCAGCCCTTAGATAAGCTGGTAGGCTTAGACTACCGGGGGACTTCCTAGGATACACTGAGCTCCTCTCTCCTCTTCTTCATCTCTGTCTGTATGAATTGATGTCCCATTAATGCTCATTACTAACTTTACTTCTTCTCCGGAGTCTTTGTGCTTTCTCTCCTCAGGTGTCCATGGATCGTGGTTATATCTGGACACTGGTCCTTCCCCCCGCCATGGCCCTGCTGACTCCAACTGCTAATATCACTTTTATTATTACTCACATTACTATTTTATATTACCGATACCATTAATGCACATTATTGATCTGCTTCTTCACCAGAGTCTCTGTGCTTTCTCGCCCCTCATGTTCCTGTGGATCCGGGTTATACCTGGACCTGGTCTTGCCTCCTGCCGTGGTTCTGTCATATACATTGAATGTGTTGTAATTCTGTTATGCTGTTCATTCCTTACACATTACAGCTATTGCTCTTCTGTCCATTATGGGAGAGGGATCCCTCCTCTGTTGCTCTCCCACAGGTCTCTTCCTCCTTTTTCCCCGTTAAAGGGTTTTTGGGGGGAGTTTTTCCTGTTCCGATGTGAGGGTTCCGGGACAAGAGGATGTCAAATGTGTACAGATTGTAAAGCCCTCTGAGGCAAATTTGTAATTTGTGATTTGGGGCTATACAAAAATAAATTGAATTTGATTGAATTTAATATCTTTCTGTCTCATAGTCTCATAACTTTCTGTCTCATAACTTTGAATTTCTGTCTCATAACTTTGACTCTCTATCTGCTGGGATACCCTGCTGCTAAATGTTTTTTAACACTACTGGCTTGCTGAACCTGGGAAAACACAAAACAACCAATATTAATAAACAGATTGCAAGCAGCTGAATACCGCTCCGCTTACTCCTTTTTCCAAGACTGTGGTGACGTGAGCCACTGAGTTTTTACCTCGCTCGGGGCCATCCGTACCATAATAACACTTTTAACACATAGCATTTTCACAAGCATATCTTCGTGTCAACATTAAAGTGAAAAAGGCTCTCTCTATAAACAGTGTTTGTTTTGTCAACACGGCGGACCCTTCATATCTACGTATCAATGTAGATATGAAGGGCTCATTCTAAGTGAACAAAAACACTAATAAAAAAATAACTAAGTGATAATACACTTGTGAAAACATAGTTATGCATGTTATATTTCCTTTCTACTAATATATCCCACATAACGCTACACACATTGTTCCTTTAAGCAGTAATACACAAGAGTGATCAATTGCTATGTGATCAGGACTGTGATGCAGCAGCATGACACAGCTGGGATCACACAGCAATTGATCACACCCTCTTATTTATGCTTGCTTTCGTAGACACTTAATTTAGATTTTCATTTCATTTGTTGAGCCAGCCATCATGTTATGAAAACAGATTACAGCTGGAATGCAAAAGTGAATGGAAGCAATGCAGAAAACATGCTCTGCATACAATATGAGTGTATGAAGCATGCTCATATACTAACCATTGTGTGACTGTTGCAGCAATCAACGGATCAAGGTCGTTTAATCTTTAACAATGTATCTATAATGCAATACATTTGATAAACTGAGCATTTTTTTGTATCCTCGATCTTCAAAGTAACAGCTAACTGAAGTTATTAATTACATGTAGCTATGGAGTAAAAAGCACAATATTTCCCTCTGAATTGTAATCGAGTAGTAATGAAATGAACGTTACTAACAGGTGTCCAGTAACGTTATAGAGTAGACCTACACTGGAATTATGGGGTGTTTGGGTTCTGAACTCCTACGGTAGTTACCACGAAGGTTTACCTGATTATTGTGAATTTATATTACCCTCCGAATAACAAAGATATACTGTCAAACTTAGCAATAATTAAATAACTGAACACAGACAACTGATTGGGATGAAAAGATAAATACAAGTTTACTGACAGCTTTTGAAAATGTTCAAATAATAATTACCCTTTCGGGGGACAAGAAAAACAACACAACAATACCTTACAGTATGACACAATACTCTAATTGACTTTAAAACACTCATTGCCCCCCCCACACACACACTCACATTAAAATAGGAACACGTTGCAGGCCTGTGTAGATCGGGTGCCGAATCCTCGTCCTCAGCAGAAACAGTTACACAGCAAATCCAAAATCACAATTCAATGTCAGTCCTTGAGAAAAAACAGTATCTTCCAAAACAACCATGCCGACAGCGGAGGTGACGGCCACGGCGGTGAAATCCTCACCAGGAACACACCGACAGTCTGTCTTGGTCCACAATTGCGTCCTCCGGTCCAGTGACTCAGCAACTTATACTTCATACAGCAAAACGTTTACAAACTCTCCGGGTCGGCGTAAAGGACAAAGGAATCTGTAAAGACAATATATATGCAAATTAGTTAAAAATGTATGACCAAAATTGCAAATGTGCAGTTTTAAATCATATGAGAAAGTCCTGCTAATATGTCATGCCAAATCGAAGTAGCCCTCTGCTTACTTAATGCCTTAACTTAATTTCTGATTCACAAGTATTGAATTTTACCGATGGCAAGGATCTGAAAAATGTTTCATCCACTAACTACTTGTCAGTGATTTAACAGTTAATATACAAACAGTGGTCCCTAATCTTGGCTCCAGATCTTTGAGCAGGTCCAAATTGTTGCTCATATTATATATAGGGATGGGTATCGTTTGGGTTTTTTCCGATACCGGTGCTAAAACGATACTTTTAAAACGATACCGGTGCCTAAACGGTGCCTGAACCGATACTTTTTTTATTGCCAAGTCAAATTTAACAATATATTTAACTGTTTAAAGTATACTATACATATTAGTGCTGGGCAACGATTACAATTTTTAATCGCATGGATTGTTTGCGATTAATCTCATTGTTATGGCAAAGTTCAATAATTAATTCAAAGGTAGTGTATTGTGCACTTTTATTTTAAAAGTACTGCTATATGAACAAAAGTGCAATAACATTTGGTTTGCAAACACTTTAAACAAATAAGGTTCTTTTTAACAGCAGTATTCCCTTTACACAGTAGCAGTTATATCTCTTCACTATCTGTGCTCAGTGTGTGACTTCATGTGAAACGTTCCACTGCTGTGCAACAGGAATACAATGTTTCAGCACGTTTCATCTAAATGTGTGTCGTCTTCATGACAGAGCATGTGAATGCAGCTCTACTGTTCATCAATATAATGCTGTAACTCAGAGGTGATGATGGTTACCCAGCGATCAAAGAATAAAGACACACTTACGCACAATGTAGGTGTATTTTCCCTTTAACTCACGAGATGCAGGTAGCATGTTTTATACTTAATGTGAATTTAATTCATACTTTGTTGGCATCTTATTCTGAAAATCGGATGTTCCTCTGAAGAAACCGGATGTTGTCTCACGTTAAATCTTTCCACTAACTTTTAAAGTCCTTCGCTAGCTCCCGATCTGTGCCGTTTGAATGCGTTTACCGTGAATTTCAGCGTATAGGTCACTAACATCTAAGTGTCTGCTGAGTTGACCACGGAGACCTGAGTGTCTGCTAACTTTACCGCAGCGATGTCCAGTAGTCTCCATTCCTCCACCGCTGCCAGTGAGCAACGGACTTTCAAAATAAAAACAGCCACACTTTTGACCGTTTACCTTTCGGCATTTTCTCTGTTAAAAGGTTGATGGCTAGCTAGCTGCTGTAGCTATACAAACGGTAGCTATCGTTACCTGCTGCCAGGACGGAGT
Organism: Pholis gunnellus; assembly: GCF_910591455.1. Lineage (NCBI taxonomy): Eukaryota > Metazoa > Chordata > Actinopteri > Perciformes > Pholidae > Pholis > Pholis gunnellus. The sequence goes on along the minus strand of NC_136529.1, from coordinate 11,554,142 downwards.
CATCAGAGTAGTGTTAAAAAAAAGTATTTCAATCGGCTCAGGCACCGAAAAGAAGCACCGAAATCTGCGTTGCGTTTCGGTCCGGTAGGTATCGGTCGTATAAGTACCGGTTCCATATTGGCACCGGGTTTCGGTACCCAACCCTAATTATATACAACTACATTATATCTCTTCTGTAAACACAACAGTATGATTAAATATGATCGCATCATGTTTTAATCAATTAAGATCAAAGAGTGTCTTTGAGCTGTTTGTCACAGTTTGACTATCAAACACACATCGTCTGTAATAGAATGATGGAGTGAATTCAAAGCAAATGTAGTGGCAATGTAGTGGAGTAGTGTTTAGTGGCGGATTGATTACCACCTCTTACAGACCTGGCGTCTGTATCAGTGATATCCGGTTTATCCAAAGATGAGCATTGTGACCAATTAAATGTAGAGGTACAATGGAGACTGGGTCCGCCCACTTCCTGTCAAAAAGAAAAACTACTCGCGAGCGAGCAGAAAAAAGACTCGAGAGCGAGCAGAATAAAGTTTCGCGAGCGAACAGGTTTAAGCTTCTCGAGCGACTTTTGCTCGCGCGAGAGTGAATTTTGCGGAGTGATATAAAAGCGCTTGTCAAAGTAAAATACGCGCGTGCATGGATCTCATTTGCGCTCTCGGATTTTGACAGTGATTTGCCTTCATATGTATGTAGCCAAGGCTGAATTACCAATTACCAGGGTGGGCAACCGACCAGACGCCATAATCATATTGTCCTATTTGGAAGATGTCAAAATCTAGTTCAGCATACAATGAAGCTGCCATCTGCTGTGTGAAATAGATGGGAATGTAGCTGCCTAAGGGTCTCAACATCAAATCGTTCCCCAGGGCTCCCAGACAGGTTAATTCCACCATGTATCAAGCAATGTTCATGTACATAATGGAGTAAATTCAACCACCGAAAGTATATGACCATTTAGTATTGCCACATTTAGATTAGTAGAGTAGATGACTATTATCCCTCAAATCACAGATATGCTCTGGTAGTCATAACCAGGAGCATTATTAAATACAAAAGTGATCATTAGAGTGCTATCCCAAGACCTTTACTCTCTGTTGCCAGTAACTCTGAATGAATAAAATGGGTAGTTAGAATTTATCCTGACAGAAATGTCCGTATAATGAACATCATAATCATTCAGTGGCCACATGATGAGATCACTGTGGGACAGAAAATGATGGTACCTCAGTGGAAGATGACGATTGTATTTTCAGACCATTCTCCCCTCAAAAAAGTATCAGGCGACCCATATATACGTTTGTTTTTAGGTCGCCACTTCTGGTCATAGTAATTATGACAGAAGGAAGTCAGGTGAACAGGAGGACAGATGGGTCACACAGGTGTTAGAAATGCTCCTAATTTTTATCATGAAAATACGTTTACCAAAGTTAACAGTACAAATGCTACTACAGTCCCCAGCAGGAGGATTGTGTCTTTTCATCGTTGTCACCTTTTACACCAATGATGAATTTACATCTGAAACATCATAGTTTTTCCTGAATACCAGCCTGACACTAGCTCCATGTTGTTGACTGAGGTGTAAATAGAGATGACGGGAGTGCAATCACACTTCTTCCAGCTCAGTTCCACCCACCACTGATTTGTTTGATTTGGCTACGCAGTGACTCAGAACCCGTCTGTGTTCACCGGACACAGGAAGCATCATGGGTCTCTAGATTTTGTTGCAGTCATGGCATTATTCAGTGAAATACAGTAATGGACCCTTGATGTGAGAAACTTTTTGAAAATCTGAGCACTGATTTGACAGTAGTTACATGGTTAATTATAGAACTACTTAACTTTGTTTTTCACAACAGGATTGCAGGCATAATTGTACTTCAATGCTTCGTCTTTAGAGCCTGATAGAGGCACTTTGTGTGTTTTTCCCAAATGCACTTACATGAGCCTCAAATTAACGGTTGCTTTTCCACTGCATTGTGAAATATTATTTGGTGTTCTTTGGCTAATCACATAATGGGAGTCATGAGGCATGAGCTACATCACATCACAAAATAGATGAGTGTAATTAAGTGTAAATGGTTTGCTGTGAAAACACATCACTGTTTTCATTGAAAGTGTGAAAACTTTTGATTCATATAAGTATATGTTGTATTTGCTGATACACTCACCTATTCTACTCGAGGATAGTAAAGAGTTGACAAAGCACAGACAAACAAAAAAGACCAGAATATTTCTACAGATTATTATTATTAAGATGGTGATCTTAATGTGTTAAAATAATGCATTTTTTTGAAACCTTGCATGTTTAAAAACTCTCAAAAGAAGGATGAAATAAAGTAACAGCCAAACTAACAGATCCCCTTGGGTAACAGCTCAGCCAACGCTTTGATTTGTGTTTTTTTCTGGACTGAAGTTAGAAAGGACAACTCATGCTCCATATCCTGGTCTAATGATGAGAAAAACAAAGTGACAAATGCACATTTGTAAAAATGTTAGATTTATTGTAGTATGTTACATCTCTGGTTCTGTACATTGATGGTGCAAAAATGAATACAAATAAATAGGATATTCTTTAAAAACACATTTTGGACATAGTTTTCCTCCGCTCTGGACCAGAGCCAATATTGAGTCATGCTCCTCTTTACGAGGGTGAGAGATTAAAGTCTTTTGAGTTTAAAGGTCTCTGGTCTGAGACATAACATAGACAGAATAAATAACATTGAAGTTCAAACATTTTCCTCAACTGTTGCCATGAGTCTAAATCGGAGGGCAGTAAGTTACAAAAATAAGATTTAGAACAAACTCAAGTAACTGACGTTCAAAATACATTTACAGTTTTATATACACTTAAAAAGCTCACCTATGCGAGGGTGTTTAAGACATTTAATTAATGCAACAGATGTTCCCTTCTTATCTCTCAATATCAGCACCATTTAGACACCTATGATTTTGTTCTGCTTCTTTGCTCTGCCTGTCACAAATGAATGTTGAGAATATTTTTGAAGACTCGTTTGAAGTTCCCGTTGCAGAGCGGGTAAATAAAAGGGTTGAGAGTTGAGTTGATGTAACCTAACCATATGGTGAACATGTGAAGGTCGTGGTGCACGCACTCTTTGCAGAACGCCATGACCATGAAAGTTATGAAGTATGGTATCCAACACAACAAGAAAGCAGCGATTATAAAGCCCAGCTGCTTGGCTGCCTTGTGCTCTTTATGGATCCTCAGGCTTTGGATGCGCTGACGTGATTGGTTGATAAATCTTTGCCACGTCTGTCTCAGAGTCACTGCATTAGCTGGGTTCATTTCTGCGTCTTCGACCCCTTCCTCAGTCCAGGGCGGAGCCTGACTGGGGTCGTAGTTGTTGAAGAGCACAGAAGTGTATCTCTGCACGTCTGAAACCTGACTGATATCACAGACACCACTCACTGACTTTGGCACTATGACGTGACATTCGTTTAAAGACGCTTGAAGTTTGTTCTCATTATTCCCCTCTGAGCAAATGACGTCCTGTGGCACCGAAGATGGAAGACTCAGGGGAATCTCAACATCTGGCTGCGTCTCCTCAGGAGACAACGTGCACCTTTTGACCTTTTTAGTCATCCTGAGTCGCTTTGTTGTAATGGCAAGCAATGACGTCTGCTGGCACTTGACGCCAATTTTTCTGTGAGATCTGGATGAAGCCGTTTTAGATTTATCGGAATCCTCGAGAGAATATGGCTGATCTAAAGTGTTCTGGTCCAACAAGCGGTTTTTTTTAGACAGTGTTATTGGACCTTCAAAATCCCTCTTGGGTGATTTGGAGTCATTTTTATCTGGCATTTGGATATTTTGTCCAATCTCATTTTCTCCAAACGAGTCAGTGGGATGAATGATTCTCTCTCTATCCCTGAGATGTTGCCTTACTGCCAAGTAGATGTGCGTGTAAAACCACACCATCAAAATTGAAGGTACATAGAAGTTGAAGACGGCAGTAATAACCTTAAACCACGTGACAAAGCGGAAATCAGTGTCACACTTGTTTTCCTCCTCAGGTTTAAGGTCTACATGAGTGAAAGACCTCCATCCTAAAATTGGAATAATCCACATCAATGACAGCAGCCAGGCTCCAGAAATCATCACACTGGCCTTTCCGCGTGTTCGATACTTTAGGTACTTAAACGGCTGTCTGACAGAGCGGTACCGATCCAAACACAGGATAAACAAGCTGAAAATTGAGGCCGTGCTTGCCACGTAGTCCATGATGAGCCAAAATTGGCAGACAGCCCGTCCCAGCTTCCATTCGTCCTCCAACAAATACACCAGGTTTAGAGGCATAACAGTGGTCCCCACGATCAGATCTGCCACTGACAGGCTGACAATGTAGAGGTTCCCGACGGTGTGGAGGCTCTTCTCTCTCTTCACGGCGTAGAGGACCAGCAGGTTCATCATGATCGTGAGGAGGGAAAGGAATCCCAGGCAGACCCCCAGCAGGGCGTTGTGGAAGTGGCCATGGAGTGTGTGATTGCTCCTCAGTGAGTCAGCATCGAGGAGGCCGCCCCAGCTGTTGTTGCTGTCGTTGATAAAGTTGTTGGTGTTGAGGTGAAGAGGGTCTGAGGAAGGTGACAGACCAGATTCCATCATGGAAGGTGTGACGGTCACCTCTAGAGCCAGTCATATCATGGACAGTTTTTCTTCTGTCGGCCAAAATATGTATGAAGCAGTAGGTTTAAATGAGGTGAGGGACGTGTATTTACACAGTTTGGATCCAACGCTTGTATGGCATAACAACCAGTGCACCTTTATGTTACAAAAGTAATCCTTTAAATACTGGAAAAGGTGTTAATCCATGCTGTCTTGATCGGCAGTCCATTTTTTTCATATAAATCCAAACTGTTAACACCTGGAAAACAAAAGAAAAAACATTATAATGTGTTACGTAGTTTCATCCCCCCCTACATTTAACTCACTCATCACTCAAAAATGTGATTTACTTTAATGTCTGAACTTCACTATGCAGAATGATTCAAGCACAGACACTAGAAGACTTTTCACATTCGTCTGTCCTCCCCTTAAATCTGAGTTCCAAAAATGTAAATGACAATTTTGTGACCTATATGTTTGGAAGCCAATCACGGCTCAATATTCAACTCACACAAGTGTGAAGTGGAAACTGTAGACCTTCAGTGAGAGTGGAGTTTTCAGTGAAATTGGAGACATCATGTGTCCAACAACTAAAGTCTTGACATGAAAACTATTTGTGTATACATAGATTCTGGGTATTTCAATGAGGAAGAAAGATGTAACTCCATAGTGGTGGAACAAGTATCAGACGTTTTACTCAAGTAAAACTACAGATACATGAATTCAAAATTGGATGTAAACCTTTTTAATTGGATGTACAGTACAGGCTAAAATCCCTCTTGCTCTTTCGCTGTCCAGCTGGCTGTCTCTCTCACACAAAGGGGAGGTTGACAAATCCCTTCAATGACACAGCAGTAGACAAAGTGATTGGAGGAAAGGAGGCAATAAAATGCTGCTGGTGCTTCATGGTAGAATCTGGTTTGAATCTGCAGAGCACAGCTAGATGTCTCCTATGAAAAATATATCAATATGCTGCTGGAAAATCGTATCACTTGTCTCAGCTGTTTGGGGTATTGCTTTTTTTAAAGAGAAGACTAAAATAAGACCGTTGCCATGGAGGCAGGGTGCATGGCTTTTCTGTGGATGTAATGAATCTGTGAATTGAAATATGCATTTAGACTTTTTTTTTTTACTCAGACCAAAGTATAAAACATTGCATCGTTTTTATTTTTTTTATTATCCAACATAAGATAATTATTGTGTTTTATTTTGCTAATGAGACCATCACATTAATATTGACTTTAAAAGTAACTTTAAAAAAACAGCTCATGTCGCCACCCTGCTAAATGAATAAATTAATTAAGAAAAAATTAAGAAACTTTAAGAATATGGACGTGAGGTTTGGCTTGTCATCAACAAGAAAAAATGATCTAAATCTTAATAATTCAAGTCGGAGAGAGGGAGGAAGGAAACTCGAGTAGCTCATTGATTATGCAGGAATCCTTTAGAAAGATCAGTTTCATTTCATTCCCATCAATCTATTTTCCTCCCTCTGTATCCAGCGGATGTGACTATATCTTTTTTATCTGTATCTCTGTATTTCAGTGCATGCTTACTCACAGATGACACTCAGGAGCAGGAAGAAGAAAAAACACCAAGCTCACAAGGCTTCAGTGCTTAGTGTGGGGGGGCGGGGGGGACACTCAGGTTTTGTCAGAAAAATGACTCATTCTGGTTTGGATATATTTAAACATATATGGGTATTTTTTTAATTTTAAATGGGTCAACATTGGAAGAATAAAGATGTCTTAGCTCTCATCAGCCCCCGTGTTTAAATACTATTGCACATGGCACTATAAGGTATGATGGATGTTAATGTCTCCGATACCTGCCAGGTTTAATTGGATCAGGTGGAGACACTGACAGGAGCATATTACAACAGTCAAAGCCTCAAATTAGGGATACAGTCGGTTTTATGCCACATTTTAAACCAATTAAGGTGAAGGGAAAACTAAAACACCTGTACACACAGTATTGTGAATCTATACTTCATATTTTGAGCCTCACATAACACACTTTAATTAAAGCCACTGAATTATCAAGGCTCTCTGATGATTCATCATTCGCTTCCATAAATCTCTGTGGCTGTACATGTGTGACTGTAGCTAAACATTTTTTTCTCACTGTGCTCCTATATCTTCTGTGTTTACACAACAGCTGCCTCTGCAACACAAATATTTTGGAACCGTATATTACTCACCGAATTCTTAAAGGATAACAAGATCCAAACGGGCCGAATGTCAGGGAGAACAAAAAAAACATCCACAGAACCGTTGCGTGTTTTCTGTATTTGAGCAGCGCGCTCCTTATCGCAGCAGAAAAGGACAGGATATTTATCCAACGCTAATTGTTCAATAAGATTATCTGTAATGACCACTGCTTGTCTGATTTCATTACCAAAAAGCGGGAACACAGATTCATCTTTTGCCATGTTGAGACCCGATGGAGCCTATTCATCGAAGTGAATAATGGCTCTCGTGTTAAACGCTTCAAGTCGCTGCGCACCACCTGTTGAGCCGCTGCGTGGAAACTTTTAGGCTCTCAGCGCTTACTCCCATGCTCATTTAGCAAAAGTTGGATAATGAAATTGCCATTGTCGGCTGCCTCAAGTCTATCAAATAAAGTTAACGCAACGGTGTAGATAGTTTCTGGACTTACCAACCAATACTTGGGTTTCCAGGAACGTCCGTTTCATTCCAGCTTGCTTTCCGGGTGATAATCACAAAACGAGTGAAGGACAGGGCTTGATAGTGAAACAGATAACGTCTCTCTCTCTCTCTCTCTCTCTCTCTCTCTCTCTCTCTCTCTCTCTCTCTCTCTCTCTCTCTCTCTCTCTCTCTTTGCCTTTGGACGGATAGACTTTGGAGTTTACATGACATCCCGCTGAACAATAGCAGCCATCATAATCTTGTTACTGGAAAAGGTTTACACTGATGGAGTTGCGCGTTATGATTGGTGCATGATTCACCATACCGTTGCACGCACACTGTGAGGGGGGGGGGGGGGGGGGGGGGATGACTTCCTCCACGTCATGAAACCCAGCGTTAACTAGAATTACAGTAATGGAAAAAATACCATTAGAAGTCATTCAATACTGATGTTTGAACAGTGTTGTAAAACACCTGTATTCAATATTTTCAAGTTATATTTACAGCTGAGCCATCCCATGGAAAGCCTGTATCAGAGAGAGTTGAGGGTGCAATGGGGGCGACTAAGGAGAGCAGTAGCAAGGGACCATGGCAACATCATACATTATTCACATCACTCAAGCTAGAATGATGAAACCCAGCACACAGTGTGCCAATCAAGTAGTTGTCTTTGTTTATCTAAACACCAAAACACACTGCTGTTATATCATCAAGTTCACTCAGCAAGCCTGATATTAAAACATTCAGCCAATTTGAGTTGGTGACACGTTTTCTTGTTCCACGTGGTACCTGAAGAGCCAACCTCTCCAGCTAGACCACACAACACCTATAAACACTAAAAAGCTCTGCAATAGACACATATTGTGCAAAAATACCTTGTCTGTATATATATAATATTTTATTATTTTTTATTATTTGAATTCTTTAGTTATACTTAGTTACTGTGGATTTTGTACTGTTGTACTTAGTTGATACTCTTACTGTTTATTACTTATTTACTTATTTATATTACTTGTTTTTTTACTCTGTATCTTGTGTGCACTGTCCACTTTTCTGCTGTGATCCTGTGAATTTCCCCACTGCGGGACTAATAAATATTATCTTATTTTATCTTATCTTATGGCTCACCAGCTGTCATAGGGCAGCATGTCCACCCACGCCAAGAGTGTCTCACCGTCTCCAGTGTGGGGATTTACGTACATAAGGATGACTGGTTTATCTTGGGTGCATGCCATCAGCCTGTTTAGAACTTCAGTCATAGCTCAGCTTTAAAAAATCAAATACAAAAATTAATAAATTGTGAGGTTTGAGGATCCGGACATCAGAATAGCAAATATCAGTTCAGAATAAATACAATGCACATTTAATGTGTCCAAGTAGGGATGTTAAACTATACAGAGAAAGTGAAAGTTTGGATGGAGGAAGGGTTGTAAATGTGATCCAACGTTTTTATTGCCGCTTGTTTTAAAGCTTTATTACAGCTGTTACTGATCCAGAAGCCATAACTATTTAAGTGTCAGCTTATATAGCTATATAGTTAGTGCTGCACTGAGCAAATGATTTAACAGTTGAACAAAATCCCATCGGAGCTATTGGAACCGTGTGCCCTCTTTAAAAGGCACTGGTTTCACACTGTAAGAGCTCTGACAAAATATCGAGCATGTTCGATAACATCTCACACTGTGGGGGGCTGAGGCTCCTAATTAGGCTGCTAATGGGCTGATTCTGAGAATTAGTCTTTGATTCATGTGGGGCTCCTCTGGGCTTTGATCCATTGTGAAACAGCTACTTGGCCAAAGGGAAATCTGATGTTTACGACCCGATGGAAGCATGCGACTGTGGAGGAAAGTTCATGAGGTCAGAAAGATCAAGTAAGTACATATTTATGACGACGTGCCAGGAGATACACATTTAAAGATTTCCAAAAGGTGAGCCTGATAGTGTCATGAAGACTTATATCCAAGATCATGTTTCTTCCAGCAGGGTGGTCAAGATATACAGACATTAGGAAATAGAAACATTGGCCTAATGGTGGTGTTACAAGATCGGTCAGAGACACTCTTGGGAGTGTTTTTTTGGATTGTACTCTGGCCATAGTTAATATGTAGACAAAGCTCCACTCCTTAGCAGAGCATGAGGTTCATACTTCTAATAGTTCTCAACAATAAATTAACCTCACATGGGGGAAAAACCTCAGACAGACAAAGTGCTCCAGTACCTACAATGTTGCATAGTAATTATTCATCAACTTTGTGTAAAGATTAACTTAAAATACACATATCTATTGCTTTGCCAATAGCATTATTTGAATAACCATCAGTATTTTCTTCTTCTCTTTTTTGTATTTTTTAAGCAAATACTATATTATCTTTGTTGTATGTACTGCATTTTCTCTGTTTTTATGTTTTATTGTTGTATACTGTATGTACTGTACTATACATGAGGACCAGTAGACAGTACAAATAAAGAATGAAGAATCAGTTTCTAGAAGGAATATAACATGTATGTTGTTTTTTCAGGTTGGATATCTTCATATTTATAATTCAAACACAGTAGGCAAACAAGCTTTTCACTACAATGTTACGTATCTGACAAATGAAAACCTTGAAACCAAATAATGCAGAGCAGCAGGCTTAGAGCAACTGCAGTTTCTCATAATTCTATCTTAGCCTATTTATATGAAATCAGACTTCATTTTTCCATTATCTTGAGATAAGACAAGTTTTGCTACGCTTTGCCTGATCGAACCAAATGTGTAAAAACTCTGTAGTACAAATTTGAAAACATTACATTTTTAAACAAGGTATGAAAATGTTAGAACTTGTGTCCACACTCATTATTTTAAACATCATTTCAAATGAGAATATTTAAACAAACTGAGCATCATATATGAAGATAAATACATTTAAAAAAAGAGTATACATACGGTATACATGCTGTCATAAATATTCACATGAACTGATTGATCCAGTTAAAATGTGGCAGAATCTTTATATATATCAGTGACAACACAACTTAAGTTTAATGATATTTATATTTGATGTTCCTGTGAGTAAAGTGAGAATGCGCTCTCACTAACTTGTCGTTTTTTGTGTTATTCTGTTTCCATAATCAACTTTAATTATTTGTTAAGTGAGTTGAACATGAAGCAACAGGTAGTTTTCAAATGAACAGTCACTAACTGAACTTGACTTCTTTGTTTGTTTAACCACTCAGGTCATGTGACACATGTGACACACAGATTGAGAAAAATGTCTATGTTTTATATCAATAGATTGATATTACTCGTTGCTCCTGTTACGGTGAGACAAATGACCCCTTCAGGAGTCTAAAGTTTTGTGACCATAGCAAACCTCAAAAGTCAAGTCAAAGTCTGCCTTCAGCCTGAGAAAAGGTCAAAAATATTCAGAATATCAGCTTTTCTACATTCAAGCTGTGCTGTGAAGGCAACATATCATCAGCACATCAGCAGCTGCTGTGAGTCTACCATCAGACAGCCGCAGACCTGACCTGCAATAGAGGCTCTGGGTCACTGTGCACAAAACAGGAAGTGTGAGCTGCAGTGGATGCATTAATTACGTAAAATTAATGACTGAAAATCACAGTCTTGGATGCACTAACAAAATAATTTTTACTGGGGTGAAAAAATGGATAAAGTGTTACTACCATCCCTGTTTTCCCTTCCATGAAAAGCTACAGATAAAGAGGTGATGAAAAGAAAGAAGGGAAGGAAGGAAGGAAGGAAGGCAAGGAGGGAGGGAGTGTAGAGTGAGAGGGAGAAAAGGTGAACGAAAGGCAGGAGTGTGTGTGAGTGTGTGTGTTAGGACGAGGATAAAACAATGAGGAAATGGTAACCTAAATTGAAAAATGTATCAAGAAAGGAACAGTAGGATGTGAAAGAAGTGTCCTTATAACCACAAGATTTCTGGATATTGTATTCCCACATCTCTTTGGAAAACCCCCTTTAAAAAAAACAAACACCATCAAGGTAGGCGGGTCGAGCTGCTCTGTGGCCAAGAACTAGACAGCTTGAATGCAATCATGAAAACAGGAAGCAAGCCATTGTTGACAAACAGCCTGAATGCTTTGTTCTCCTCTGGATAAAGAAGAAATGGGTTAGTTGCTATAAGGAAAAGGACACCAGGGATTTGATATGGGTTGATCAGTATTTATATTCTATAATTCACACAAAATCTGTAAAATGTAGTCAAATGGATCCAAACAGACTGTGATATGAATGTGCAGAAGTAGTAATCTGATTTATTTATTGTGAGTGTGTGTGTGTGTGTGTGTGTGTGTGTGCGCACCTGTTTGTTGTAGCCGTGCACAGTGCACATGGATGTGAGAATGTGTGTGTGAATGAGTGCGTCAGAGGTCTTCCTAATTTCATTAAGGTCAATCAGTATGGGAGCTCATAATAGCCTATAATTACAGACTGTAAGGAAAGAAACAGACCAGTTACAGTTAGGCCAGAAGCTGCTAATGGTCACAGACATCACTTTTATCATTTATCCTCGTGACTTGCCTAACCTGAATATTTCTGTCTCTCTTAGGCCACAGTTAAAGGATTTGACCATCAACATTCATTGTGAGCATCAACATGCTTTCAACTTGGATATTTTCTATCAGACAAAACGCAATCTCAAATTTCTCCTTTGTGGCTCCTTTCCATAGCAACGCTGAAAGCCTAAAATGTGAAGCCCCTTTTTTGTAAGCCAAGACTGACATCTGCTGGCCAGGTCTGTAGCTGCTGAAATATTCCATGAAAGAGGCCTGGCAATGTAGCAATCATCTTGTGTGTGGCAATATGTGGGGGGATTTACGCGCTCACAAATAAATCAAAGCTCTTTTTAGCCCCTGGAATCAGCATAACCTTCAGTAAAGCCTTTTGTAAACTCAAGAACAGACATATAATCTCCACTATTAATCATCTCACTCGCCAGTAGATCAGTGTCTCTGAAAATGATAGGAGGAGAAAATCTCTGGCTAATCTCCCATCACATGTGGGACTTACTCTGCTGTCAGCAGTGGGAGTTGACTTTGTAACCCCTTTGTTCAGCCTCTGCAAACAAACCCACCAAATGTCGACTCTTTACGGTGAGCAGAAAGATGAACCTCAATAACAGTAGACTCCTTCACTTCATTTAAGAATATGTACAGCAGGAGGTGGAGGTGACCTTCATTTCTTCCATCCTGCTTTACTCCTCCTCATTTGTTCTTCCCTCCAGCCCTGTCTTCTTCTCTCTTCTCTTGCCAATTTCAACACCTCGTTACTTCTCAATGACGAGCTGCAACAGCGACGCTGCTGGCATTATTTTCATCTTGCGAGTCTATATGTGTGTCATCATGGTAGTGGTCCAGGTGACACCTACTGTAGTGGGAACTACCACAGAGGAGGGTCTGAGTACTTTGCCAGGTGTTTATATGTCTGTGGACAGATTTTGTGACCTCAATAAGCGTCACAACCGTGCAAGATGCAAGTAAAAAAAAAAAAATGTACAGATGTGTAGTTGAGTTTAAAACAAGAGCTGGTTTGAACATGGGTGTGGTCCGAGCAAGGGCGACGGAAGTGGAGTGTGTAGGAAGTAGGGAATGGGCCATTGGCTCCCCCAATTTACGCCCCTGGTGAGATTTAGCGTTGAGGCTGGTGTGATCTCATCACAAGATGGTCTCAGATTCATTCAAATTACAAATTGTCATGTTGTTTCAGCCAGTGTGCAACCGAACCTAATGACATTGACTCAAAGCAGACTGAGGCATGATGGAGGCAGTTTAAACTGCTGATTACTTTGTCAATTAATTGTTTGGTTTGTAAAACGTCCAGAAATTGTTACTCAGAGCCCAAATGTGACATCTTACAATTTCTTGTCTCGTCCAATTGTCCAATTCTTCGCAGCTTTATATTCTGTTATATACTTTGGGGTAGTTTAATCTAGGCATCGTGTTTTATGAGATCTTCAAATGTTTTGTGTGGAAAACATAATATTTGCTGTAGTGGAGTAAAAAGTAGAATATTTCCCTCTGACCTCTACTGTTCAAGTATAAAGTGGCATGAAATGGGAATGCTCAAGTACACGTGGCCTCATTTGGGCTGGACAGATCAAGTGTTTCACTTGCATATGCGACTAAAAATAAATATGTGCGAACTGTTTTTAGGAGCATGTGTGTGTGAATTAGGGGTGGGTGATATATCGAATATATCCACTTTATTCGAATATTGTACAGTACTTGAGTAGATACTCGGTGGGGAGCTTGCTTTTCAACCAGAGGAATTGGTAAAAAAAAAAAAGCATCTGTCCTTCTGAAGTGTCCTTGAGCAACACACTTAATCCTCAGCAGCTCCAGTGATTTGGATTTACGGCTGTGCAGCATGAACCAAATCTCTTCATAAAGAGAACTGCGTTAACATGTAATTTCCGGACTTAGTCGTGTTATTTTGATGACACATTTATCTTCAGCATGAAAAAAGGAAATGTGAGTATTTTAAAGCAGAAAACTACATTTCGTCGCATCATTAAAATATATTTTTTAATTAAAATGTGCAGGATGAACGCACCAATTTCAAAATGAGTATAAGATGATAACAAAACATATTCTCTGACACGTTGCGTCAGCCAGACAATTTGAATAGAGTCATCAATCCGCATTCCAGTTGACTTGATTTCAGCATTTTGTCTGCACGTCAGCATTTTTCAAGCCGTACTGGATCTGATAAGTGCTTTTGACAGGCTGCGTATCAGAGCCCTCTTCAGCGGCAGTCTTTTTGCCGTCGTTGAGAGGCCCAATTCATACGCCCTCTACATCATCTTCACTTTCCTTTTTATAAACCTCTCATCAGCCTCCCCCTCTCTCTCTTCCTCGCTCGTTCTTCCTCTCCCTTCACCCCGTCTCTCCCTCAAATCCCTCTTCTCTCCCCTCTTCCACTTAATTTTCTCCAATTTACTCCGCTTCCCCCACCTCCTCTCCTCTCGCTGCCTTCCTCCATTCCTCAGTCTCTTGGGCATTTTGCAGTCACATAGTCAGGCATGTGAGGTGAAGGACTTATGTAATCTGCTCTCTTCACACAGTCTCTCGTCTCTTGTTTCTGTCTGTCTGTCTTGCTCTCCATGTCTGTCTTTCTTTTTAGAATGGTGCTAATTTGACAATAAAGTGGAGGCTACAGAATTCACCGTTTGTCCTTATGTAGAACAATCCTGATTGTGCTGTATTGCTGTTTAACAAAGTAACCAGGTGCATATTACTGTTTGAATGTCAATTTAGATTTTAGAATATTAAGAAGAATTATACACACATGCAGACTCACTTCCTCTTATCCTTGTATGAAATATTACGCTAAAATACATTTTTACAGTTGATAAATGTCTAAATATTGTGGAAAAAACCCAAACAAATGCGAAAGCTTTATCCGTCCTGAGTAAGCAGAAATGGTGAGGTGTTAGCATACTGGATAATTCCATCCCACCGAGTAACCGGCAATGTGGAGGTAGGCAATATTCAGTCAAAGCTGCCTGATAGATAGCAGAGAGGCTCATCATGCAACTCTATCCATATTGAAATTCAATTCATATTCCTCCAGTAATACCTCAGAAAACCTTGGTCTGAATGACAACTGGCTGGGGACTTAAGGTATTCCAGCACATGAGCTCCCAAATAAATAAATATGTATATATTTTAGATAGTTTGAATGTGATATTCTGCATTGTGAGTAAAAAAGATAATTGCAAATAATTATGTAATGTATAGACTGCATTTACCTTTCATATTTGTTTTTGCCAGAAGCACAGAAGTCAAAAACTCAAATAATAATGAATCATCAATTTAATTGCCTACAGGACTTCTTAACGCATAACTCTTCACATTAAGAAAGCACTTTATATTTGACCATTTTAATGATAAGATGTTTCCATTCCAAATCCACAAAACCAGCCTGAAAATAAAGAAATACTGAAATGATTGCGTGAGAGTCTATGAAGCCAGCGGTTTGGTTGATGGACCGAAGACCCTGGTCAGAGCTGGCCGATGCTACACTTTGATTGGCCGGTCTGCGTTCAAGGAGCAATACTAAGCAAAGTGTCAGTTCCTTCTGTTATTAATCAAAGTTCTATAGGAAAAAAAGTTAACTGAAACGCTGATGTACCTTCCTGTGTTCTGTCTGTATTCATGTGAGAGATGAATCTGCTATGCTGGCAGAGTTACAACTCCAAAATGCAAATTTCTACTGAGCGTCTGAGTCAGTTCTCGTTGTCCAAGACAGACTCTGCATAATGTGTGTGTGTGTGTGTGTGTGTGGGTGCCTGGTTGGTGGATTGACTTGAACCCTGGGGCAGTCCTGGAATAGACAGAGTCACTCATCTGTTTCTAATGAAGAATAATGCACTGCACTGGACACAGACAAAAACCCTCACACACACACACACACACACACACACACACACACACACACACACACACACACACACACACACACACACACACACACACACACACACACACACACACACACACAAACATACGTAGATACTGATTCACTCGGTCATGCATTGTACACAGACACACAATTACCTATCACATGCCCAGGACCCTGCAGGCCCCATTAACAGTTTCTGGGCTTTAATAGCTCTCTCACCGCCTTCCAGAGCCACACACATACAAAGGTTACACACAGAGCATATGCACAGAGCAACATCATTGTTTCATGCTTTGAGATCCTCTCCACATATGTAAACATGTTAAAATAACTAGAAAACCCCCAGAAACAACCATCTTCTAGTGACTCTTTGGTTTAATTATTTTGAGTTTCACTGTTGTGCGTGTCCACATCAGAGCAGAGAAACTCCTTAATTCGGTGGTGCTGATGGCACTCGCCTGCCACCGACTTTTATGTCACGCTAGCGCTGGAAGTCTGAAATGTGTTTTCAAGCGAAGGGTCTGCAGTTCTGAGCTCAGTAGTACGCTGCATGTCAAACACCACTGATAAAGCCACATATGATGAGCCTCTGGAGGGGAGGCATGATGACACTGTGATACAGAGTGCAACTGGCATCATAGCTGCTACTGCATGAAAACCCCAAATCTTGTTTTCAAACCAAAGCATATGTAATAACAAACTGCATTCGTATGTAAATTTAGTAAGATGTGGGATCATTACATTGTCTCAACAAATACATAACCATGTAACCTTAACATCAAATAGACAAAGCTCAAGTTAAAGTGACAGTTTAGATGTGGAAGACTCATTATTTATCTTCCAAGCATGTTTTGTCTCTTTTGATTTAGATCAAAATACATATTAGTCTAGGAGGTGAATAATACATTACAAATAAGGCATGTTGGGAGGTTTGCCATGAACACAGAGAATCATTTTGGATTTGCCCAAATAAGGTTTCAGGTTGAGGACGGAGTCATTTAAGGTCCCAGATTGCTGAGGAGTGGTTTCTGTAAATCATGGGACAACTTGAGATGGAGAATCTATGCAAGTGTATCTGTTTGTTAATTGGCAATTTTTGAATATGCAATATAAACATTGGCATTCAGCACAAGTACTTTTGATACATATTACAGTTCAAAAAATATTGTATTTGTTTATTGGTACCTTCTTAAACCTGATACATTCAGAACCCCCCGCACACACTATTAGTACTGTGAGTGGAATAATGGCAAAGAAGCATCAGCACACAGTTCCCTCTGCCAGCTGCATGGTTACACTGTAAAAATGATTACAGTGTGTGTCACTGCTGATTTAATTTAGTGATGAAGGTAATGAGGAGGGTCAGGCATGACAGGACTTAGCAGACGGTTTATAGTCAAACATTAAAAACTCTGACCGGTAAAACAAGCTTATGTCATTCCATCTAAAGCGCAGCAGAAAACTCTTAAAGTAAGGTCTAATGCACTTGTGCAAAGAGAACATGTAGAGAAGGAGAAGAGGCTTCATTTGGGCTGGATTTACGTCTAAAGCATCACCATTTACACATTTTATTCTCTTCTCCCTTCCCTCCCTTTATTTTATTTGTCCCTTCCAGTCCTTCCTCTCAGTCTACTTCTTTCTTTTCTTCTTCCCTTTTTTACTCAAGATACAGTTTAAGAGGATTCCACTGATTTAGCAGCGCACTATATTATTGTACTTCTTTCTTGTCAAAACCATTACCCACAATGCAACTCGGCCGTCGACAGGTACGTTATGCTCGTGCAGGCAGAGATGAGGAGCTGGAGGTCTGGTAACCTCTCTTCTTTTTAACTTCACACCTCCAGATGTCTTTTCATTCTCAAACGTCTTCAGGCCCAACCAACGCTGACTCAAGTGATTTCATTTATCAGACTTTGCTTCTTTCAGATCTACACCACCTTTTTTAACAATATTGCATGACAGTTTCTCTTATGCCATTCATGCTCTCTGTCTCATGCTTTCTCACTTTCTTTCAGAATCAAATGTATATAATTGCACAGTTTTAAGGTCCAATAACCTTCAGCGTCCATACTGCACATTTTTTTTGTTGCATAAATTTGTAAAGCTCAAGCGTCCTGGGGCTAAGAGACACAGGCACTACAGAGAGAGGAGAGAGGAGAGAGAGAGAGAGAGGGAGAGAGAGGGAGAGGCAGACGTTATCTGTGCAATTTCAAGCCCTGTCCGTCATGTGGCAGTGTGCAGCTTCTTAGGAGCTGCTGTCACAATGGAACAGAGCCAGTCAAAGTCAGCCTAATCCCTCACACACACACACACACACACACACACACACACACACACACACACACACACACACACACACACACACACACACACACACACACACACACACACACACACACACACACACACTCTCTATGTCTGGTCTTTATCTCTGTGTGCAGCTTGAAGCTTACAGCGTGCCTCCCCCCCTGCGTTCTCCTGCTCCTCTCTCTTTGATGCCTCTCTGGAAACACAGGACCTGCTAATGGAGACAAGGAAAAGGCTTCTCACTACACTTCCTTCTCGTCATTCAAGCCAATTCATTACAGTAATGTTTTAAAAAAGAGGGGGGTGGTGGGGGGGGGGGGGGGACAAATGTGACAATGTGTGTTGTACAATGACAGATGATCGTAACAAATTTTATTGATGTTTGAAGACTTGCAGTAGAAGACAGAGGAATGGTGCATTTTCTTTGTCTGCGTACAGTATATGTGAAGAAAAAGTGATTATTGTTGGTGCCTTTATTGAGGAAGTCTCATTCTCTCACTCTCTCTTTCTCTGTCCAATTTTTCTTCTCTTATATGTTCACAAAGAAAAAACAACCCTCCTTCAAAGTGATACTTTGTCTCTTAATTGTGTACCTCTGACAAAAAATAAAATTTTGTTTTTATGAACAAGTAGTTCTAGCAAATACAGATTTCACTCAGCTTAAGTCCATGCTTGACCTTGGTTACAGTAGTTGAGTAAACGGTCTCACCACAAGGTCCATTTATCTGGTTGCTGTTGGGGAGCTTTCAGTCCTTTGATTCCAATGGTAATGATGGCAATGATATTTTCGATTATAGCTTGCTAACTTTGGGGAAGGTGCTTTGCTGTTTGCTGTGAACAAAGCGAGGTCCATAAAGAAAGGGTTTTTAACATTGTGTCTGTACGAACTTGACTGGTCTGCACAGAGCCACGACCTTATCCCCTATCCAACACTCTTTTACCGACTGTGAACCAGCCCTTATCACCCAACATCAGTGTCTGACCTCTAAGGCTGCAAATCTCTGCAGACTGATACAACTACATATGGGTGTCCACATTCTTTGTCTGTGTAGTGTACCTACAGTATTAAATATGAATCTGGAGATGCATATAAATCACTGTATTAAAGCTTGGGTAGTATAGGAGAAGCATAGGAGAAACCAGCAAGAGTAAGGTATAGCTATCAGCATTAGCTCCAAAAGTGGCTGAATCTAGTTAGAAAGTCACCAAGTTGGCAACACTGACAGCCAGTCCCTTCAGGCCACTCCCCTAAAGTTATCGTTATGAATAAATTAATCATAGTGGACGTAAACAACAAACATGGCTATTGTTAGAACTCACAGCTGTTATTAAGCTAGCAGCTTGAAAAGGGACTCCGGTGACGCTCAATTAGTGCACGGGCAGAATGCACGCAGGCAGGCAGATACTGCCCGTCCAATCAGTACATTACATTTATTAGAGTCCTGCGACAGCCACAGATAACCGATTTTTTCTTTTTTCATCAGAGCATTTGTTTAATTGATAGCTGTCAGGATGTAAAGAGAATTTCAACAAATGTAACACATTTATTCTCTCAAATACATCAACAGCCCTGGCTTTAAACACACAAAGAAACAGCCTACCTACACATACATATATTTGGAGCCCAAAACATATCACATAATCCCCACCCATTTTCTGACAAATATACACATATCCATCTTTCCCGCACAAACACACTCTCTCTCTTCCTGTCACACTCTCAGAGTCAGAGATCCTTACTGTGCAATCAAATCCATCTTTGTTATACAGAGTGACAGTCTGATTTATAGTGTTTTGTTGTGCGTCAGTTCGAGCCCAGATCTTGGCTGAGAAAAAAAGAAGGAAACAATTATTACCGTTTTATGGCTTTTTTTCCACATCAACAACGGCACCCTTGTGCTATTCAGCACAGCGCTCAGCATACTTTAAATTAACTGTTTATGATAACAATGAAGAGGATGACGGATTTGAAATGATCCAAATGTGATTATGCCCTTGTGTTAGCAAGGAAAACAAAATATCAAAATTCAGCTGGATTGCGATGTGTTTGTAAAGAAAGCTCAAGTTGTTTAATATTTTGCATCCTGTATGAGATATTCAGAAGTTTGACATAGGTCGATATAGAGGTACGTTGCTGAAATGGATCAAACGTGTGAGGGGAGACCGCAGGGTAGTCAATCACTTAGAACTGCATGAGTTCAACATGAAAAATGAGTGGGAACAAAGACCCACTAATCGCTGATGCCAAGAAACAAAGCCACACCATGTGAAAGACGACAACAAAGTTTAATAAATGGGAACAACTGAGAGTCGTGTGAAGAGTCTAAATTAGCTCCACTTTGACAAATTACAACATTAAAGTTCTAGATAGAGGTTAATGTGTCAGTAATTGTTATACAATAGCACAATGTAGAATAAAAGTATTACAATGGCCAGTCTGCTGCCTAATGTGCACTTTTAGATACTTATACATTTAAATCAGAACACTTAAGTATGATTTTGAATGCAGGACTTTTACTTGTGATGGATTATTCTTCCAGTGAGGTATTTCTACTTCAGTAAAGCATCTGAATACTCCTCTCACCCAGTGATACTGCAATCCAAAATGTCCATAAAAGCCCCTCAGTCAGTGTACCATTCAAAACCTGTGTTATAGCTAAAGATGAACATCCATATGGGTTTTATGAGAGGCTTCTTCAAACAACTTTGCTTCAGGGTGGCTTTCTCCCTGCATGTCCAGGTGATGAGTCAGTGCCTGACATGCACAACACATTAGTTGGATATGTTGTTATTTTTAAGGAAAGGACAATGAGATATGCTTTCTGCAGGCATACTTAATTTAAATGAAACAAGAACAGAAGTGACAGCTGTCAAGCAACTCAAAGAGCAGAGGGGCATAAAATGATGTCCTGACCTTATTAATTTTAAAATAGTTTGTTGGTCAGCGTGGCCTGAGGTCAGCGACCCCTTGAGCCCCCCTGAAGGAGGGTAGGGGAGGTGAAAGTGTCAAAGTGGAGAATAAAGGTTGAAAGACCTTAAAATAACCTCAGTTAAAGTTCAAAGCATGGCATTGTTTATGACACATTTACAGCACACTGACATGTGAGGGTGTGGACGTCAGGGTGAATGGTTGTTTGAACAAAGCGTCTGAGACCATGTTTGTGTTGTGTCCTCTATTTGTTACATGAGAAACCTCATGATATCACACGCAAGTTTGCTGTACTTCATGGTGCCCTCTCTTCATTGTTACAACTGCAAACTGAGACAGAGCAAAGACATTTCAAATCTTTAATTTATCGGAAATGTCACATACATTTTTCAACATCATTGACCCTTTGGATTTTGAGTCGAACATCATTTTGGGACACACTCGAGCGCTTGTTTACTGCTCGAGCTTTCAATCCTTCCGATGTGAAAGTGAGAAATGTTCAATCTATCTATCAATCAATCAATCGTGACTTAAAACCTCTGTTGGATCTTATAATCATGTATTGAGACATATGACATGCATATAACATACAAAGTAGGATGTTTTCTTTATTTCACATAAATGCCGTTATTTCATTTTTTTCTTTTTTTATCTCTAAGTATCTACATAAGAAATATATTTAACAATGCTACGAAATGCACATGCTGAAAGCCCTTATTCTCCGTGCCTCAGTTTGAAACTGTAATCAGTGAAATCAGCTGCTTAAGTGTTGGCTGGAACGGAAATCAGCAGACTCTTGAGCCTCAATGGCACATGATTGAAAACCTTTGGTATTATGTTCAGCAGTGTATGCCTGCTTTTTTTTTTAACCTTAATAACCGGGCTGATATTCCTGGAAAGTGGCGCCGCACATTGCTTAGCTGACGCGATATATGACACAAGACACAGACTTGGCACCAAACTCATCATTGTAAGTCTGGTGACCAGCTGCTATATGTGTAACTGCCCAATGTAGTTTGAGCCTTTTACTTCTTTTTCTTCAAATGCACCAGCATTTGTTAATCGAGTCCATCCCAAGACCAAATGAGCAACTCGCTGTTTTTTTGGGCCGACCTTTAATGTCATTTGTTTTTACCACACAAGAAATAAGAGCAAAGTTCAAACTAAGCAACATGCAGAAATATTTTTTTCATTGCTAGTAGAGTTTAACCTAGGCAACGAGGCTTGCTTCACTGAAAATATTTTGTTAACTTTGCTATTTTGTCATGTAAACCGAGCCATCAGAAAAAGGCAATCACTGTAATAGTTTTATGGCGTACTGCATTTCCATAGCAACATTCTATTACTTTAACTCTGATGTTCAGGTACACGTAGAACACCACAGATTGTTCTACTCTTACAGCAATGCAACAATGGAATGTACCAGTTGCTATTACTGTAGAATGTAAATTAAAAACAGAGAAAACAATAAATGATAATATCTTTGTATACATCTTAAAGTATTCACTAGAAGAAATAATAGAAATAAATAGATCACAGATACCATCAAATATTAAGTTATGAATGGACATACAATCAGAAATTACTCTCCCGATAACGATGACGTACTTTAAAATGACTGAAGTTCATGTCCACAAATCACATTCTCATAAATAACTTTCACTAAAGGATTTGAATGACATTTAGATACATTAAAAAGACATTTCTTTAATGACTAGTAAGTGAATGCTTACCTCAGAGACAAATAGGCTACCGCCTTTAGTTCTTTTTTTACCTTATCATAAAATATGACATTATTTAGTACTGCCTATAGAGCCACAGGGACAACCTGACAATTGCATGATCGGTCTGCTACCCACATGCTCAATATTCCCACACAGACAACTAATTTTCCTTAAGTAAACGATGGCGATCTATTCATATAGTGTTATAATAATGCTGTCATTGGTGACCTACATTTGTGCGGGTAAACCATTAATCATACAGCCTGAGAGGACAGCAGCATCCTGCTACAAACCAAAGGAGGCCATTCAGCCGGGGTACCAGGGGAGCCGCTGTCTCTCTCTGGAACAATAATACACAATACTAAATGCTGGGCTTGTGGAAGGTAACCTCACAGAGGACTGCAGGGATGTGTGTGTGTATGTGTGTGTGTGGACTGTGGGTGTGTTGTGGTAGCCCGCTGGCCCCTTGGAAACACAAAGGACTTGTTTTGAAAGTGACAGATTAATTGCTGGTTTCAGCTCAACCCTAAATACACCGTAGTATCTGTACCCATGGGTAGTAGAAGTCAGAGCTTCAAATTAATCAAACAGGAGCCGAGAAAAGGCAATGGAGACAAAAACAGCGACTGTACGATCTAAATTCAAAAGACAAGGCTGTATTTTAATAGGTGCAAATGTTAATATGAAAAGCTGTGTGAACTAATGAGCATTTAAGTCCATTTTATCAGTTTTGTGTGTTTTAGACAAATTGTCCCCTGGTCATAAAAATGCTGTTTCACCATGCTAGTAATAATCTCGGTTGGTTGGTCAATCCACCACTTGGGTCCAGACTGAAATATCTAAACAACTTTTGAATGGATTCATGGTACCCAGAGGACTAAAGCTTAATAATGCTTATTAGCTTTAGTAAAATCACTGTAAATCATGGCCTCTCATGGTTTATTGCTTTGAGGAAAAGGTTACTACACATACCAAGCAAAGCTTGTCCATCCGAGCAGCCAAATACATAAAATGCATCTATAAGACAAAATAAAATAAAATAGAAGAAAAAAAACCCGACTATAAACGAACACGCTGTCAGCATCAGTAAGACTTTGTTTTATCACAATCTTCCCTGATGGAAGCATATGTGGTCATGCCTCTGGGAGAGAATATTATCAAGTTAATGTAAAACTAACATCATTACGCCCGCCAAGCAGAACAGCCTAACAGCAGGGAGCCGTGTTCTCAATAACTACTCTCCCACTGTTTCTCGTTACAGATTATAAACTCTGTGTCAAGCAGCACTTCCTTTCATTTTGCCCTCCGTAAATGTATATTCATCATCAATAGACAAACAGGGAACTTGTCGCACTGCTTGCACCAGGCTGTAGTGTTTTATAAGGAAATGTTAATTAGTTTATAGCTCTAAACTTTTGCATTTAAGTGTATACACTATATGTTTTAGCATAAAAGTAACATGTATGTGAAGATAGGCTGGCCAATATAACTGTAAAGATATAGTAACACCAATTTTGTTTCACCTCATTTCACACCGTGTGTCTTCTATTCTCAGTTTTCCACTTTTCCTTTGTCCACTATGTGGTTGAACATAAATTTCCAAAACGTGTATTCCCTTTACACAGTTTGTTACGGTCAACCTCTTGGATAACTGAGTTACACCTGTAATTCACAAGTTACAATGTCCTCTATGAGAAAGATGTATTGGCTGGACGTGAATATAAGATCCAGTAATATCCCATACTGTACTTCACATCTAGACATTTTACATTTGTTTTAAATCAACAAAATAGCGTTCCACATATATATGATAATCCCCTCCAACCGAGCCACTATTGCCAAAAGCACCCAAAGCCAGACTTCCAGCTGAGGGGAGCTCTGATGTTAATGTGTGTTAAACAGCCAGGTTAGAGTATCCCATTAAGAATGGATGGATGAGTAGTGAGGGATGGATGGAGGGGAGACTCAGGGTCATATTGTCCATCCTCTCTCTCTCTCCATGAGTCAGAGGCAGTCAGGCTAGTCTGGATCCTCTGGTCCACTGGAGACTGAATCAGTTCCAGTAGACTCCATGTATAGTACAGTTCACAGACTGACACGTAGTAGATTTACAAATATCAGACGCTGCATTACTTGAGGGCAGTAGAATCAGTTACTGCAGTTTTCTAATGCTAACATAATGTTAAATATTAATCAGAATAGATGCATGCAATAAATGACCTATATTGCTTTGTCTTAGGGTCTGAATGAGTATGGACGAGTGAGCCAAGAGCTGGTGGGGGGATTGAAGGGGGGATTGTTGACCTTTCTGGAGGTGTAATGGACTCAGTTTAATGAGTACTTTGGAATGGGTCACTCAGCAACCCAAATAACCTGACATTCAAGCAAAGCCTACTTGATTAGCACAATTACTTGTAACTTAAATGTATGTATATCTCTTTAATTTACTATATTAATAGTACTATGGCATGCACAAAGCTGCACAATCAAACTTAGCTGAGTTCTCTCATATGCAGCACTGGATTATCATAATTTGTGTGAGGAGGTAAGCAGTCAGACACTTTGGCCTGGCTGTGTGTCCTGAGCAAGATCTGACCACATTCGCCAAAGAAATAGGGGGTAGCATTTCACTTCCTTACTGGGTCTATACAATCAAAATTCAAGGTCATAAATTATAGAAAAAAAGGCCAACTACTAACTAATAGCAGGGTAAGAATAAGCACAATTTGATCACAATATAGTGACATTCTGAGAGGTGGTCAAAATAACACTGCTATCTTATAATCTAAAGGTCTATACTGTACCACTCACTGTGAGCTGTACGGTCCGTGTCATTTTTGATAAAAAATAAACGAAGAATAATTGAAAATACGTGTCTTTTTCTTGTTTCTGCCACTTTGCATTTAATCCAATAAACAAACTATCAAACCGTACCCTGTACCTTCAATGTGACAAGCCCTCGGGGAAGCTCTACTTCTTCATCCTGTCATGAGGGCAGACTGGACACTACAGTAACTCACTATTGCCTCTCGAGGTACAAGTTTACAAGACACGACGAGCTCGGGGCTAGCTGGATAGCATTCAGTAGATTAAACACAAGACATAGTTGTCTATGTCTTTAATTAAAATAATGTTAACACTGTAACCAGACCATTTCGCATTCTGTTGATAATGTTAGTTCATTTTTTTAAGTTTTATACTTACGTTCTGTCCATATTTTACACATTGCATCTTTAATCTTCTTCTACAGTGCATCTATATTTTTTATCATCCTCATTTTGTCCCCATAAACTAAACCAAAGATGCTCTGTTCATCTTCACTTATCCTCTCCTTTTCTCCTCTTCTGTGTTTATATATATATTTGTAACAATCCATTAGAGCAGCTTCAGTGAATTGTTGGTCCAGATGTAACGCTGATGTAACGTGATGTAATGCTGGTGGCAGACAGGAACCCAAATGCACGACACAGAGACAGTCAATGCAGTGAAAGTCTTGTAGGATTTACTTGAATAAAAAAAAAAGTCAAATGAACCTGTATAAATACTACTGGATTGTTTAGTGGAAATGGGCAGCAGGTGAGTAAGTGGGTGGGGAAGGTCGAGGGGGTGAAAACGGTGAGTGGAAGGGGGTGGAATAGGATCTAGAATGACATGAGTTAGTAACAGAGTAACAGAATGAATGAATCAATCAGGCTGCAGAGAGGTGATATTTAAGAGATGAAGTTCTGTTACACTGTGATACGATATCAGTGGCTGAGATGCCTTGTAGAGGGACAATAACACAGCTCATCATATTGAATTAGCCCCATCTTTTCTATCTTAATGCTGCCACATACTAATGTCTTTCTGCCAGCTCATATATAGCCATGAAACTGGGGGCAATCATGTACTAGTTAGGTGCTGATGCAAACAAAAAACACCATAAAAAGATGAATTGCTTCTAAATCAGACGTTCATTGGAAGAATCTGTTTCTCCATTTCTCATTTATTTGAGTTTTTTCCTTTAATTTGCCACTCATCAGTTTATCTTCTGTAGATATTTTTACGTGTCATGTCATCACTTTTGACGGTGTATGGTAGGCACAGTGCTAATGAAGTGTACTAAAAATAGACATCTGAGGATGAACTGGCCAAGACATGACTACTGTTTTAAATGTCATTGCAAAATTTGTCAGACATGCCTCATATTTTGGTGCCTCACCAGCACCTCTCATCCCATAATTACTAGTGAAAAGAGCATGGTCTGCTGTTGAGTCAGAACTGATTAGCCACTTATTGCCCGACTGCACGTCTGACCTGTCTCTGCATAAGAAAATTTTAAATTGGTTTCGATTCAGGCTGCACTAACTTAAGGAGATGGTCTGCTCAGAGGCAAACGAGACTCTTAGGTAACTCACAACATCATACAGTCTGAGATAACATCTGCCCTGACCAGAAAAGGTCAGGTTTCCAACTGGAAATATGTACACTGCAATATGTGACAAACCGACTCCATGTCATCACGTATATTAGCTCACAACTATAGTAGTTTCTGCCCACTGACCTAAACCAAACGTACCGTGGGCCTGAAAGACTCCTGCAGACAATAATAAGTGTAATGAGTCAACTGCATCATGAGATCGTTAAAATATACAGTGCTGCTATCTCAATGTGCCTCAGGCATCACGTTTACTGACTTCATGATTATATCAGTGCATTGTATATTAGATAGTTTAATTGTCAATTATGATACAACTTTTTGATAATAGAAAAATTTAACAATTATTCAATGCTTTTCACCCCCTGGGGCCAAAACTATTGATTCAAACTGACTGGGGTTCACTGATGTGTGTTGTTTGAATAAAACAGGCTTTTAATTGATTTTTCCTCCAGCGAGATCAAATTATTTTTGAAGAAGACTGCTGTTTGCTGAAGCACATTTTGGCATAAAGACACTTTTGTATTTAATGTATCACATTATCTACCTTGCTGTGACTGTAATCAGTATCAACATCCAGAATATATATATATATATAAATATATATTTTGTCCGTTGTATGTAAGGATGTTCGACAAGATGACAAAATGTTTCCATCCTGTCATGAACATAACTTGAACAACCGCGATGACATTTCTCCACATTTAGGTCATTTGGGGATCTTGGGGCTTTGCAGCCTTTACAAACCCTTTGAAATGAAGGAAATCGCTTTTGTCAACGAACAATTCAACCAAACCCAAATCATGTTCTGTGGATTAGAAAATAATTGAATTCTTGCCTGGTATAAACTTTAGTTACATTGAGCCAAACACACCACAAAGAACTCCTATCAAACATAATCTTAATTCTACACATGGGCAGGAACAGTGAAAAGAAGAATTTTGTTTTTGTGTATTTTGTGATGGAGGCTGTAACTGCAAGTGTACTTTTTTGGGAGACTCTTTGTGTCCCTGTAGCTGTAAGCCTTTCAGCTTGGAAAAGGTTGCTGGCTTTGGTGTTTTTTCTGAATTCAGCAACATTGGTTCAACGGGTCTAAAAATGGTGAAATTTGGAGTGTGTCTCTGTTTAGGGCAGCACACTGAGCTACCAAATGCACATTTGCAATAAAGCCGTCGTGATCCTCTCAGCTGTGTTTTTGATATAAAAATAGGTTTCAGCAGGGTTCACTAGTGCTCAAGAGGACAAGAGAAAGAACAAAAAAAGGGAAATAGAAAGAGATGGCTGAAACAACTCGACATAGCAAGCCTAAAGGAAATGCAATTGGGGAAGAGAGTTAAAGTGGGGAAGGGTTGACAGAGCAACACAGCCTAATGAAATACCAGTATCTTCTTAGCTAATTTCTCTATATGGTATTATACATGTAAAGGTGGGAAAGAAGCAGCGGGAATAAGCCTCTGCTCATTGAAAATGCCATAAACTAGAAAATCAAGACTTTATGATTTGCTAGCCATACAAACGTGCTACTTATGCAGCAGTCTACGTGACTGTTAATGTATGGTTGGGCTAATTATGCCAGTTATGTATTTTACTCTTTTTTTCTTTTGCTCTTTGGCTGTGTCAGAAACCCCTATGTGTATGATGTGCTGCATTTACTGTCTGGCATTTTTCATTTGCCCCCGAATTCTGGGTGTGTAATTGTAGGCATTATATAGCGTCCTCAAACATTTCATAACTATAAGTGTATACACTAGTACATGCTAATAATCACACAATGCAATACTTGCAGTGATGATGCTAAATGATAAGCAAAATATCAGAAATCTCTGTGAATTCACTTCTTATTAACATACTAATTCATTTTTACAATACATTTGGTAACTATTTGTTATAGTGTCTCATCTTTTTCTAGTTTGTAATCACTATTTTTGAATTTGTTGTCCAGTGAAAACCTCAAAAACCAACACCTGTCTTCTTCAACATTTATGGGAAGTGTGTTTAGCTCGCGGTTCACCTTCACACATGGTGAGGTGAACGGATGATTCTTTATTACTTTTACTTACTCATAGCATATCAAATATTGGCACTGCTTGAGTACTGTGCAGTGTTTACACTGAGGGTAATGTACCATTGTATCATTTAACGCCACAATGAATTAGTGAGCTGTAAACACCACACAAAAAGAAAGACAAAGAACGTTGAGGTTTGAGGGTCTTTGAGCAGATGCTTTCTGGACAGCTTCTCTGTATTCATGGAGTGCAGTCTAGTTTTCTCCCTCAGCATATACAGCAAGAGCAGATGAAGGGGCTGAAGAAGAAGGCACAGTGATGCAGACCAGCATAGTCTAAAGGCATCATGGATCATCAGTTCCCAACGCTGCTGGGCCTTGTGCTTTTCTCCTAGCGCCACTCAGGGCATTCACTAACTTTATGAAAAGGACCATGGATTACAGCCCCCTGGTGCCCACTGCACTATGAAATGCAGTAAATGCTGAAGACTGAATGCTATGAGAGCTTTCTTTTCAAATACCCATCGCCCTCAGCTCCTCTTGCGTTATGCCTCAGTTCACCAAGAGCCCCGAGAGCCTTACAAACTGTGACACAGTGACACAGAGATTATAAAAGACAGGTTTCTGTACGTTGTTTAGAAGACATGATATTGTCCAAATGTCAGTTTTTCTGGGAGTGGCCACTCTATGTTTGATATATATAGCTGTAAGCTTTTTAGACAATACCACCCAAAAAACAATTTAAAATATAGCTGCATTTGCAAAAATAATAATAGCTAAATGAAAAACAAAAATGTCAACAGCTAATAAAAGCAGAACTGCAGCAACAGGGAGATACCAACTTAGTTTGCCAGAAAGAAACATGGGCATTTTACATTTCTACAAACCACAGGATGCGTTGAATATTGACGTTTTTGAACCACAAATGTGTCTTAACGTGGGGATGGCTGGGCTAGCAGCTCGCAGCTAATGGTACTAACAATGCTAACAGTGCTGAGAGAGATATCAATGTGTACCTAAAGGGGAACCAGAGGGTGGGTGCTACTCTTCCGCCACAACACTGTCTGTTGTCGTCGTTGTTGGTTGTATGCGTCGCATGAGAGCAGTGCTGAGCGGTGGCAGGAAGCTTACCAGTGTGACACGCTCACAGGCAATAACATACAGAAGGTGGACTGCCCAGCAATGTCAACAAAGCACAGAGAAGTCACTTGCTTTGCACAAAGGCAAACATTTCCACATAAAAAAATGTAAATGAAATAATAATAAAAACTGTCCAAATTTAACATAACCGTGGTTTGCAGAAATGTACAATATCAACATTTTTTCCTGGCGACTGGACTGGAGATACACACCTCCTCCATCAAGGACTTCATTAGATCACGAATGAATAGTCTATTTAGTAGCATCAGAACTTATGGGAAAAGAGATGTAAATTGATAATTGAGGCTAAAGGCGGAAGTGTGTACGATGCTGGTATTGACAATGATTGCAGCCACATCTCAAAACATGGTGGGTGTTTATCTGATCATACATGACTTTATAATACTTTAATGATAAAATAGAGATAATGGGAACAGGGCATATAGAATATACAGTACTAGAAATATTGAAAAGAAAGGAGCCAGGGGACAAAGACACACAGTAGACCCCCTCGAAACACTACACATTACAGAGGTGATTATCTGCAATCACAGTGGTTGCTACTACAGAGGGGCTGGGGGTGAACTGGAGATGGGGCTGAACCTCCTACATTCGACCTTCCTCAAAGCTGTGACTGACCTTGAACCCCTCGCGTTCCCCGGTAATTTACTGGGGCCAGACTTACACAATAACTGCTGGGCTTCTGAAATAAAAGGAAGACAAGAGAAAGAGGACATCTGATTGCTGGAGAGCCACCAAACACACACACACAGAAGCCATGCCTGTGAAGCGTTTCAGTCTTGTTTGGATAACCTTCACAAATGAAAGACCACAGACACAGACAGTCCAAGCTACACTGTGAAATTGGTTGCTTCAGAAAATCAAGTCACGCCTTACAGTATGACAGTAAATTTGATGTCACCTGTTTGTACGTGCATTTAGTTTTCTTGAAATAAAATGTGGCCGGCTAGTGAGCCGGGGCACCATGTAGCGATAATATTTCAGGATGGTGTTTCGGTTGTTGAAGTTTAATAATAATAATAATAATTGTAATAATAATAGTAATAATAATGAAAAGTAATTAATATGTATATATTATTTTAATTTGTTCCCCTTTTGACTCGAAAGGACTGATCTCTGACATCAATTGACCAACTTCACCAAAACTTTGTGCACGTAAACATACATGCATTGCTTAATGCGTTTATAATGATTTATGTAACACCTCTGCACTATAAATGACCTCAGGATATGGGCAGTCGTCCAGATTTGCGCTAAGCAAGCTATAATTCACCCAGCCAGCAAGGCAAGGAAGCAGTTTGAGAACAATAACAACCCGACCCCCAAAATGACCCCTTTCCAAACGAATGGTCACAGTCGACACAAACACCTTGATTCA
This sequence comes from Pholis gunnellus, assembly GCF_910591455.1. Lineage (NCBI taxonomy): Eukaryota > Metazoa > Chordata > Actinopteri > Perciformes > Pholidae > Pholis > Pholis gunnellus. The sequence continues at coordinate 11,522,539 of NC_136529.1, read as the reverse complement.
CGGTTGTAAGGAGGAGGCAGTAGCGCCACCAAACAGATCGCTTCAACAAACATGGTGAGCAACATTTACAAACAGGGTACTCACAACATCAATGTTCAATCCTTATGTGTTTGAATTTTGTTTGTAAGAATAATAACTATAAAAAATAACTGTAAAAGATAGTAAACTCTAAAAAGTGTGCAGCAACTTCATGCATACAGTGTCATATGAACTTAAAGGAAAGCTGTTTTTCTGAGACTCAAATCTCTGCCTGAATATTTGCCTTTTCATATTTTAACTTCATGTTGCTACATTATATCTGTGTTAAGGTTAATATGATATGCATGATTTTTTATGACCTTGCGATCTATTCCATGTGAAACATATGTATGCACACTCTTTTGCAAAATGAATTGATTTCTATTGGAAGTAAAATTATATCTCATTTATTTCTCACTGACTAACAAATGCTGATGTTGCATTTCTATATATAAAACACTGGATCTCTAGGCACCAAATCAACAAATTATGATGATTGCATTATTCATATTTGGCAAATCATCAAATCATCAAAATACAAATGCCATATAAATCAAACACAAAGACTTTTGATTCCTTCATTCAGTCTTTTGTGTAAATGTAAGAGGGCTTGCATGAGCACAAATTAGTGTTTGTGTGTATGAATATATCTGTAGTAGAAGGGGGAGGGGATCATGAGAGTGCAGTGTGGGTATGCACACAGATTGTGCACCTTATTCGTGTCTTTCGTTGTGTTTGCACACGTTTGTGAATGCCTTTATTGGAGATACAATGTGTATTTCTTCATATACATTTTGCTATTTTCATTTAGTGCACTTGGCCATGACTAATGGCACAATCAGTTCACTAGCTTGTTGGTCTGAAAATGCAATCTTATACACATATTACTTAACTTCTTCATGGCTAAAAAAGCTAAATGCTCCCCATCTCTACACATTTCAAACAGTGGAGATGAAACCACTCAACATATCCTAAAAAAGCAAGGAATAAAACATGTTTGTTATCGTTAGACTTTTCAGCAGTGATCCAAAACCTTGCCTGTGACTCATGTACAATGAAAATGTCTTTCAACGTGTCTGAATTACATCAGTTTCAATCCAGTTGAGCTGCACAAAATAGCCTGCGCCATTCATCTCCGCGTGAGAAATAAGCTATAGGTCATTACGCAGCTGCACCTTCTCACTGTGCTTTTCCTAATAGGAACATAGGACGAAATGGTTCAGAATCCCCCTGCTTGGTTGTCATGGAACGTCTCGCAATGTCTCCACAGCCCACGGCTTGCTTCCCTCTCTCTCTGTCTGTCTTGATCACTCTGACTTTCTCTCTCCCTGCCTTCCTTTTTCCCTTTTGCTCTTTTCTCTCCCTCGCCTTGGCTGAGATAAATAGGAGGTATTTAACTCTGATGCGAGGACATAATGTCTCCTGCTCAGTAGAAACTACATTTGTCAGTGCCACAGTGCTTTCTGCTCCGGGTGATTGTGCGTCATTGTCTTGCCGAGAGATATTCCTGCGGCAGACAAGGAAGCGAGGTCGGTGGGAGAGGGGGAATTTTGTTCCATGTGGAAATGAAAAGAATGTGTTGTTCTAGTATGTGTCACATGCGGTGGCCTGTATGATTAATTGTGCTATTAGCAGATGCAACCAGTTCCATGCTATTTGGGTCATGCTGATCCGTAACGTCTTCAGTTTTGTTTTTCTGATTTGTGGGTTAAACACTTCGATAACGCTTTCAATGGCGGCAATGTCCAAAAGGCATTATAAACATACTTATAATGTGTTGTAATCTGCTAATAGCACTGTATAATTATTGATAGAAGCGTACATGAATATTCATTATGCTTTGTAACAATAATCATAATACATTATAAAGTATATTACATGATGTAAGGTCATCATAAAATATGTGAAAATGTTTCCAACAAAATAAGTAGTATGTCCATCAAGTGGTACTGTATGTGCAGTCTTCAGCTGCCACTTCTGTTTTGTTTTCCAAAATATTTTGAAAATGTTGATATGATCTGTATACTGTAGTCTTTTGCCACACAGATGGTACTGCAATGTTCCTGTTTGAGGTGTTAAAGATCTTGAAAGTCATTGGAATGCATGTAGATACCACGTTGAGTATTCGTAGCCTCCGTGGTTAATTTGGAGACGGACCACAGTAGCACCGTCACAAACTGCCTATTCCCCCTATGAACTTTGAAAAGTTACTCTTGAAATATGATTTCTGTATTCTGTATTCTAAAAATAGCACCCTCAGTGGGTTTCTTGTAAGGCTGCAGTAAAGTGCTCTCTTTGTAATCAGGACTCAGTTGATGGGCTCGCCTCACTGATGACGAGGCTCGTGAAAGCGCCTAGTGGGGAATAAGCTGCTCACCTGCTTTGAGTTGTTCACTCCGTTGTAACACGGCCATCCTTCTCCCTGCAACCCCACAATCAGTTTCACCCTGTAAAAAAAAAATCTCTAGTAAACAAGTGCACATTGTATCCCTTATGTGAGCACAGGTGGACCCTTCAATGAGCGCCATAATCCAGCCTAAACTATAATATCGCACTCAGATCTGGTGTAAAGTCAGGAGTGCCAGAACAAAAAGGTAAGAGGTTCCCACCTGTTCACATAAAACTACATATTAGGGTTACAAAAGATAACCTGTGATACATTTCACACAGGCTCTGCCCTGATTGACCTGATAGTTTACAAAAAAACAAACCACGAACACCTCACAACAGCTGACTACCAGTTGTAGGCTGATCACTGGGGGACTTCTCCTTGTTGCGTTGTACAACCCGGTCAAGCGAAGTGAACCGCCACCACAATCGTCTCACGTGAGGGAGTAATGGCGGAAACACTCTGTAAGCAGCTAACACCCGAAACATGATGGACAGCTCCACCTCTTGAACTAGGAGGACTTTTAGGGCTCGATAGATAGATGGGGGCATAATTAGGCAATACGAAGCTTGGAAGTAAGTGTTGTCTGGGAAAAAACCTCCAGGGGAGAGAAAGTCTCCCAGGCATTAATGCATTTATTATAACGTTGGTTAATTAAAAGTTGCTTAGTTTCACCAAAGCTGTGGTTCTGAATTGGATTATTTGATGTGCAAATTATTTAGTCAAATTTGTAAGCATTTGTCTGATTAGAGATTAGGCCTCTCTTTAAACCCTCTTGCAAATACAAATTAGACAACAAATTAAAATGGCTTTTTTTTTTTTTTCTTTTGGTGTTGTTATACAGTATAATGTCTTTCCACTTATGCACAACATGCTGTGACCCTGGAAGCAAATATTTAGACATGTAGATGTGAACCAAAGTGCATTCGGGCTGTGAAGCATCTCTTTGTGTCCAGAGCTCGCTACCTTCCCAAGCCTCCCAGTCATTCAAATGGTAAACTAGCAGAACCAACTCTTAATTCATTGGGCAGCATTAACAGTCCAGTCCAGCTTTCAGCACTCCAGCCTGACTCACTGTTTCCCACTACTTTCTCCAAACAGAGAAAGGGAAAGCATTTACCATGAGAAAAGAGACAGGGAGGACAGTTAGAGAGCTGGATGCGGCACGCTTAATCTGTAATCTGTCTCTGCCATTTTTCTTCCAAGCATGTCCTATTCAGTTTTTTTGTTGTTGTCTCCGTCTTGTTCTTCTCAGTTGCTCTCCCACCAGTAACCACGAAACTCAGTTTAAAGGTAGCACAAGTAAGAAAGTAGGAAAATAATATTTTAACCATGTTAAAAAAACAAAACAACTAAATGTCATTGTTTGCCTGATATAAATGATACGGCATATCAAGTCATAAACTCCCTTTGAATACATTTTTCCCTCGATCACAATATTTGGTACACATTATTGTTGTCCATGTCTGCAAACTATGTCTGCAAAGATAGAACAAAAAAGAACCACATACTTTAAAGATACAAGAACTACAATAAGTGCTAAAGTGCTAAATTCAATTCACCTTACATTCACTATAAACCAGTTGAAATCGGGTCCTTATGTATATCATTTGGTTTTGTGTACTACATGTATGTGTGGTCTCTCTAATACTCTGCATCTGCTTTCCTCAAAAAAGAAAGTCTTTTGGCATACCAGTATGACATTCACATACAACACATTTTAAGAGAAACATAATGCTGCCTACATTACTTTTTGTTTGGTAAAATAACTGAGCACTTGACAGGAAAACGTTGCCTATATAATAATGTTTCCTTCAAAACATATTTGGAAAAAGTAATAAGAAGTAAATAACATTATTTATTGGAGACAGGAACGTTATCTGTCCTCTATGATCAAGCTTCTCTCAAAACAAGAAACAACAAGACAAAAACTTTATTCAGACTTCTTTTCAAGCCACTTTATCTCTATTATAAATGTGTACAAGAACTACAATAAGTGCTAAAGTACGTCCCACGATTTCATGAAGGGTTGGGGGTCTTAAAGAACATCTGTCTACAAACATAAAGTGACTGCAGGAGATGTGCGTCTGGCATTCAACACCATGTTGAGTGGTGGAACCCATGTTAATATCCAACTGCCTCTCGAACATCCACCTAATTACATCTGATTTCTCTCAGCATGCCCCTCGGCAATGTTAGAATTGAAGCATAAAGCAAAGACAAGTGCATGTTCTGCTCCGGTGGCTCAGGTTATGTGGAATGGGAGAGAAAGAGAAGGAGCAGCAGGATGGGAGAGTCTCCATGCAATCACTCAGTCATCTGCACTTGATTTGCATAGTAACTGTAGCCTTTAGAAACCCATATAAATATCCCTTGCCTGCCACTTCCTGCCAAATTCTGCACACTAGCCTGAATTTGAATGATAATGGCTATGATGAGGAAAAAGTATCCAGTTGGGTTATTCTGGCTCTCGAAGGTTCATGTTTATTGAAATTCTCTTTATGAGTTCATGATTTTTGGAATCTCGGTATAGGTCCATTTATGAGAAAAAAAAGCAACTTTTTTTTTTACTGAGAAGACTATAGAAATCAATTTGCGAATAGAAATCTGCTGCATTACAGTGGGTGTGTAGTTGGTCATGTGTTTGGATTTGTGATATAACTCTTTTTTTCTGTCTGTATTATATATATAGACCGTTACACGCACCAAGAGTTTGATAATACTGAGTGATGGGCTTGCATCTGAACTGTCATAGAAGTAATTATACTGTAAATAACGTTTGTCCGTGTATGTATGTGTTTGTGTGTGTCAGGGGGCTTGACAGTCAAGGGCAGGCAGGCATGACATCAGATTTCTTCCTCTCTGCATAAGTAGCATTAAGGAGAGAGCGAGAGAGAGAGAGAGAGAGAGAGAGAGAGAGAGAGATCGGGGGGGAGGGGGGGGAGGGGGGCTGTTGTGCTAACATATGATGCATCCTTAGTTGGATGTTGTTCTGTTGAGCAATGAATCGTTGCACCGTAGGACATTTAGTCAAGGATACAGTTTTTTAGCATCTCTGTTTTTTCCCCCTAATATGGGTTTTGTATACTAGCACACACACTCACTCACTGAAAAGGCTGTAGGGTGGGGCCCCTACATTGCTGTGCCTCGATTTCAGTGGAATATATTAATATAGTGGCTCAAGTATTGTATTCATGAGACTTGCTGCCCACCTTTTGCTGGCTTTCGTAAGAAAACGCACAGAAAATGAGGGTGGACTTTTCGTACGATATCTTACGAACTATTGGATGAGGATACATTGACTGTTTATGTAGAGTTTAGCTGGCATCGTGACTCTCGGGATGGAAATATCAGTCGGTTGTTCTTTTGTCCAGACTGAATGGATGAATATGATGGATTGTCCTGAAATGTGTTATTGTCACTCACTCATGGTGCTCAGAGGATGAATCCTATTGACTTTGGCCGTCCCCTAGGTTTTCATCTAGAACCACCAGCAGGTCAATCACTTTTCAAGTGAAATATCTCAATATTTACTTAATAAATTGGGACATTTTGCACTTACAGTTACCAGTTGTGATCTCTTAACTTTTCATCTACATCCTCAGGGCAAAATCATAATTTGTACAACTTTGGTTGTTGACCAAAAATACCAGCAAAAATAATGGCATTCCCATCATCTACAGGTGTCCTTTGTGTTTAATGCTAATTAGCAAATACTAGCATGCAGAAGAATCAACATACTAAACTGAGCTTGTTAGCATGCTGATGTTAGCATTTGGCTCAAAGCAACGCTGTGTCAAAGCATAGCCTCAAATTGGCAATATCATAGCTATGGAGCTGATTGGCTTATGCTTGAATAGAACTGGTTCATTAGACAAGCTGTCCAGTAACATCAGAAAGCCACCATGGTGCAGAGGCTCTGTGAAACTTCAAGAATACCATGTAATATCATGTACATATTACAGTATGTTCCAACCCTTGTATCTCGCTGCGAGGTGGTGCTGTAACCTTTCCCGAAACCAAACACATGTGAATCACTTGTGATGGAAGACAGTGTTCCCACTGTGACGACTGTGGCTCAATCTCAAACAAGTAGCTTTCACATTCATGGTACTGAACTCATTTCTCTCTTTTTGTTTTAAACAGACGTACTTTCCATGAAATGTTAGCCTCTTTGTCGGTTGTGTGGATATTACTCTTCAGAAAATGGTGTCAAGTACATGATGTTTCTTGAGAGACACAAGCCCATTAATAACCTGGCTAAGTTAGAGAGCACTGGGCTGATGAGGCGATGGCTCTTGACAGCAAAGGGAACACTAATTAAACCTTCTTCAATAGTGCGATAAGGTTTTCAGGCTCAGTGAGAACCTCCCGTTTCTGCTCATCATGTGGTTTTAGCACAGGCTGTCCTACCACATTATCTCAACAACATTGTTTTTCTAGACTAAAGGGTCACTGAGCACTGTCAAGGTGAAATTAAAAAACATGAATAAAAACACAAATAAATAAGCCGTATAAGAAGAAGAACACACATTTATTATTGCTTGCCCAACGTTCCACGTTTTCTACCGTATCTCATTCATAGATGCAATATGTGTTTTCTGGAATTGTGCATAGTTTTGTTCCATTTAGTTTTCTCTGCTTAAATGTGGAAGAGGATGCCTCACTTCTTCCAAGCCTTGAGATGCATCGCAGCGCCAGCACCCCTGCTACATTTGGTGATAAATGTGGCATGGCAAAATACCTTAGAAACTGGAAGGGATAGGATGGGGTCATTGGTTGAGGCTCTGGCACGGCAATCACTCACACTACCGAAGAGAAGAGAGACAAATATGTGGGGAAGCGGCAGAGACTAAGTAAGGAGACTAAGAAAGCAAAGACAATGAGCGTTGAGCTGTGTTTGGGGCTCTTTACTCTTTTGTGCCAGGAGAAAAGAAGTTGTTTCCAGCTGGAAGTCACGCTCCCTGTTCTGTCACACAAGCCTCTTCTGTCTCCATTCATCACTAAAACACAGAGAGGGTCTGAGGAACACATTTGGTTCAAGCCCTAAACGGCTGCGTACCTGCACATGATACAAAATGATTATAGTTGCTGCAGTGTACCCCAATACATCATGGTTTTGCTTTTCCTGATCGCAATTTTTACAACATTTTTGCTTCACAACAATTTTGCCACAATTTGACCACAGATGGTAGAAGGACAGTCAGATCCCGGGTTGTAGCAGGACTGCCTCGAGGCTCTTTATCTTCACCTTTAACAAGGCTGAAGCCTTGTGTTGATTGAGCAGTGTGGGGTACTTTTGGCCTTTTACTGGTTCAGTGTGCGACCTGTGTTGTTGCAGAGACATGCTGTGTCTTCCTGTGCTGTGCAGTCAGACCAGCAGCATAGAATGTCACCATCTGTTTAATTATTAGCCTGAGTGGTGGTGTGCGACGGCCGCTGACCATTCTGGGATGTTTGTATCATGGTGACTGGTTCCACATCCTAGGACCGTGTCTCCTGAAGTGTTTCACAAGTAAAACTGCTGTTGTATAAAAGGTAGGCGACTGCAGGGAATGGGTAGGTTGGTCCTGATTAAACGCACAGTGTGTAATTTCTGCAGTTAGGGATCCCTTAATCAAAACAATAACAAAAGAAGGACTTGGATGATGATGTGAAGTAGACGGGGATGATGAGAGTTGCTGTTTTCATTGTTAAACAAACGCCATTCCAGATGAAGATTTGTGTGATACGACTCAGATAGAAATCCCATTCGTGGATGAGATAATGTATTAAAGTACACATTTATCTAATTCTAATGAATTAGCCCCATGTAACGTTAGCTAACGTAACGTTGATCGTAAAGTAAACTTGCTAATTTACCATTAGATGAGTCAACTACCCATGCAACTCACCATCTTCCTTCCTCACTCTCTGACGGATCAGCTTGTGTTTCTCCGGAAGTTAGGGCAACAAGAAGGGGTAAAGGGGATATGAATTTATCAACGACATTGACTACGTTTACATGCACACTAATATTACACTATTATTCTGAATATGACAATATTTAGAATTTCATATGGGCCATGTGAACAGCTTATTCCTTTTGGACATTCCGAATGGAGGATTGTCTGATTAAGACATGTGGGATATGGCGATAATATTCAGGTTTTTGGAGCATTCTTTGGACATGTATGCAGTGTCTCAATGCTCGCTCTGTGTGCGTTGTAGATTAGTTATACACAAACCAACTACCAACAGTTTGCAGAGATGCACGCCCATAAGAAAAACCCACACATGTGGTCAGAAGGAGATGCAAAAGGAAATGCATAACCTTCGATTCATCTTTTCATCTTACCTTGCGTACGGTAAAGAATGTAGTCCTGAGTCTAATGTCCAATAACTGTAGTAATTTTTGCATAAATATATAATAATAAGTAATACTTATTTCAAATGTAAAATGCATAGAGAGCAGTTTGCTAGATACTGTATAAAAAAACCTGAAATGCAGTGTTTACTGTAGAGTATTCTGTCTGCAGAGCATATAGCCACTGTAACCTTTAGAAATGGCCGTAGAGAAAGAGATAGAGTTGCCACCTGTATTTATGAGATATGAATTGATCGGCCCCCTCATCACAAACTGATTAAGATCCTAGTCTCCCATCATGACTGGTATTTCTACAGATTAGTATTTCTAGTATTTTTGTAGAATTGATGTTAAATCAAAGGACTTTGCCCTCTGCCTTGCTGTAATCAGAGGGATGTTCAGGTCGCGGCAGTGCTGAGGTCCTTTGACCACAGTGAGGCTGCACTGTAGTACGGCACCACAAGATAATCGAAAACATCTATTGATTTGAATTAAGTCAGTATTGTGTAAGTATTGTGTGAGTGAACGGAGGTTAAATTAACGTCTTTAAAGCGATATTCTCACACTGTACACCAATGTATGGGAATGACAGCAATGATAGTTTGTACTCCAGTGATGAATACAAGTTCTGTATCATTTGGAAGCCATTTCAGATAGGACAAATATGCGTCACTACCCTGTGTGTGTGTGTGTGTGTGTGTGTGTGTGGTTCAGGCAAGGCTTGGCAGGCTATGCCGTGCAGGCAATTAAAACTTCTCATTAATGCTTTGTTTGACAACACTCAAGCTAATCCCATCATATGGCAGGCAGCGATAAGGGGACTTTCTTTTCTTGGTGCCTGTCTGTCTGTCAGTCTGCTGGGAGCAGATATGCTATCAGTAGCCTGTTGTAAAGGTGAACAGAGGGAAAGCATGAGGGCTCAGTAATATTCTGATTCAGCTTTAGTCAGCGGGAGAAAAAGGGATCCTAGTTGAAGGAAAGGCGTGGCAGTGTACACTAGATAGCCTCTGAAAGTTTAGGTTCTGTGTAAAAGCTGCAGACATTTAAACAAAAATCTTCAAAGAAAATGACAAAATATGTTGCGTTGTTTGTCCATGCCCTCTAGAATGACGCCCTTATCAGCAGGACATCTTTTTCTGTCCCTTCCAAAACCGAGACAAATCCCTTTTAAAAAACTAATCGTTTCATGACATGACATGGGTCAGGTTTGGGCATAAAACCGATTTGACTAGGTTAAGGGAAAGATTGTGATGTGCTTAATGTAACTATTTTGTTAATGTTAAAATAATACTTTATCAAGGTCGTGCTTAAAAAAACTATGTTGACTGACTGTTGTTTTATAAGCAATGGATTTGTTGACATGTTGGCTGTCTGAGTTTTCCCCCTAAAACTCCCATTAATATACCCATCAAATATCATATGCTGTCTCCTATTGCAACGTCCATTGCATAACCTCACTGCATCATCACATGAAACAACTGTGGAAAACTACAGCCTTGCAGCTATAAGACAAGCAAACAGTGTATTTTTCTCTCTCTCCTTTTCATGCCCCATCGTGCTGCGCATGTCAGCGCCCACTGATTGTGATGCGGTTGGAGAGTGTGCATGCAACTGGGAGCCTTGGCCAAGCTGGCAGGGAGGGAAACCGGATTACCATATCCACAGTGTGTGTGTTGTTGGGGCCCTCGAGCTGACTTCTGAGCTGCTACTACCTCTGCTAGACTGGAGCTGTCAGAGCTGCTCCGCTCATGTCTGTGTCATCACCACAACTGACACTTCTAGTGCCGGCGCATGCTCAGATGAGCAGACACAGACTTATATATATATATGCATAATCAGAAGGACACGCTGAATCACATGCATGCATGCACACAGACTCACACATGCTCAAAAACACAGTGTCATCACCACTAAAGTACGACTGACCAGGTATAACATCACCTTCTCTCTGTTTCTAAATGTGTCTCTCGCGCTCTCAAACACACAAGCACAAACGTACACACGCACCGTTCAATAACTTGCACCAGTGCTTTTCATTGCTTATGAATAACTAACTCTCAAAACTAAGAGATTCTTGGATACAAAGACACACCAGAGACATGGATCTGAGCAAACAAACCACAGTATTTTGTGCCAACAAACAGGCATGGTATTACTGGTTTAAGAAGGACACCCAAACATGGCAATAAACTATTTCTATTCATATTATTTGCTGAACGTCGTAGTATTTCACATGGTTATAATCATCCATGGAATTTTTTATGTCTACTGTAATCCAACTAAACCTTATCCCTTGTACTTGATAGCTATAGGTTTACATTCTTTCCTCTCAGCTCAACGGATGTACTGTCCCCTCATTTTCTGAGGTGTCCAGCTGGAGAGCAGCTATATTGTGCGTCAACTGAGCTACCAGCACCAGTGCTCACGAGATACGTGGTGTTATTCAGGACAAATAGCTACAACGGCTGCACACGCTCAATGTAGAAGATCCTACATAATATCTGTTGTCTAATGCGGCTTTTGGAGGGACGTTGTTATCAACTTGTATACGGTTGCAAGGAATGATGATGTCACTGCCAAGATGCCAATTATAAACTCTGTTATATTCTGCATTCACATAATCCGTTCCATGTGATTAGGCTCACTGAAATGTAGTAAAGCCTATGAGCTAAAAGGCAGGAAGACAACTGGAGTCTGCTACTCTCACATGACACACAATACTTGCTGCATTTTATATCCAGCACGCATTAGAGCATGTATTTACGCTGTCATTGCTCTGCTCAGTATTTTGATTTGCCAAACCTGCTGCGGCACTGCTCACCTGAAAACGCAACAGATAACTGTAGAAAGCCTTAAAATGTGCATGAAAAGGTGTGACCTGAGTGTGTTTGGATAGGACAAAAACAATAATTCAAATCTTTCATTAATGTATCAAGTGTTAACAACCGTTTAGTAAAAAAGACCCAAAAGAGATCTATGTTACAAAAACAAAGCTCATCATATATTGAGATTACTGAGCCACCCTCTAAAAAATGAACACGCATGTAATCCAGACACGTCATTTTAATGTCTTTTTTTTATATTTAATTCATACTTTTCTCAATCTCATGTGCAACGTTTATTTCATTGTTCCCTTTCCACAAACTCTTCGAAGTAAAGACGTCTACACATTCGGTACTTCTTTCCCACTGTGCATTTAGTGATGATTTTGCTCTCTGGATTATAACAAATGTAGGCTAACTACAGCACAACAGCAGGGACATGGATGCTGCATTGTGACCGGGAGGGATTGGCTGTCAGCCAGGACGGCTATAGTGTCTGTGCTGGCACAGCTCTCAGTGCAGGTGTCACAAGGATATAACTGTAGCAAAAATCATTTAGTCAGAAACTATAAGCTAAGTTTAAATAGAACATATCTTGCGGTGATGGAACTGATTGCATATTCATTTCCAATTACAGTATGTAATAAATTGTGCATTAGCATAACACTGAGCAGGTTATTGTCATGCAAAACCATCTCACTCAACAATGCAAAAGGCAGGTTGGAAAAGCATTTATATTCCTTTTAAGTCAGCGCTTGTATTTATTTGAAGAGTCACATCCATTCAACAAATAAAAATGGTGTTTGTACTTTCCACAATTACGCTATTGTGTATTTTTACCATCGGCTGGTAAAATAAATATTTGTTGTGTGCGTTTAAAAATGAATGGACACATATATTCCCTATATCTCCAAGATTACATGACACAGATATTATAATCTATAGGTCTTTATTTATTTTTGCAGATAACATATATTGCAATCATGCTTTTTCATATAACACCATCTAAAGACATTTATTATATGTTTTTTTACATAGAATATTTTACATTAGGCCCATAAAACAGCTAGAAATATACAAAACAATATTCTCTGACTAGACATTTCTATTACATTATTGTTATTGTTATTAATATTATCATCTTAATTATTACTCTACTCTGTTATTGTAATTATATTTTTTTTACAGTTGAGAGAGATATGTGCTTTAGTTTCTGAGATAATACTATTATTGCAGAAAACAGCAAATAATATCACTTTTTTTTGTTCAACATTTAGACAAAAGAAAAACTCAGGTTGTACCGACATTCACAGATACATGTATTACACAGTCCAGTTTACAACATCATTCAAGAGAGAAAACTGCAGTATGGTAACTTTATACAAAATTCACGGAACCCTTTGTCATTGCACATTTTAATTCACATATCTTTGAAAAAAGAACATAGATAAAAGAAAATAAACGGGACTGGTTCAACCTGATTCCTGTCGCATGTAGCTGCCACAGAAGCACATTTTCTTGATCCTCCTTCATAGTAATACAGTGATATCTGTGGTCTGTCGCAAAATCAGCTCCTACATAATATTTTTTTATATTGCCGAGCAAACTTGATATGTAATAATAGGTTTTTCTTTACCCTATTAAAAGGAGTAGTTTCAGTAGTGTTGGCCTACAGTATATAGCATTTTGTCTAAGTCCTGTTGTGTTAACAGTCCTTTTGCTGGCTTTGTCCGCTGACTGAGCCAAAGTTTATCTCTCCTTATCTGATATTGGAAATCTGCACTAGCCACAGGATACAAACACAGTTTGGCTTCTACTAAAATGACTGAGTGAAGGCCATCACAGTTCATTTACGCTGAAAGAAATGATGCTAGCTGAATAGCACACAGAAAAGAGAAAACAATTTGGATCAGCTTTTGAGTGTGCCCATGTACACACGCACACACACAAATACACACACATCTATATATATATATATATATATATATATATATATATAAATGTATATGGTTTGTGTGTTTATGTTTTGTCGTAATAACGGGTTAAAATGGCTGAAATTTGCTGATAGTTTTAATATAGCATTAATTGTTTCAGTGTATAATGGTAGTATCTGAGAGCTGAGATAATTTGGTCACTTCCACCTTTGTTCCTGAGGAGTGGGTTACTAAATAGATATACAAGTAAACGGTTCCAGTCGGAAAAGTGGAGCTATCATAGAAATCCGTCATGCAGTCTCCAATGCAGCAGCCACTGCAGCTTATCCAATCTCACAGTTTAAAATATAGATTTGAATTAGCTTTGACTTATTGCAACACAACTCTGTGTTCCCACTTTACTGGTTTTACTGGTTGTCAGGAGAAAGAAATTCTACTTTTTCTAAATAATGTCAGGCTTAAATATTGTACGCACAATGCAAATGTGGGATTTATGTGTTGGCTACTCGTTAGAGGTGGTAGTTTACAGATCCAAAAATTGTGCTTGTAATGTAATGGATGCTGTATTTGCTACTGTACTCTGTTGCTCTTCAGAGAGACAAAAGGAGTTGCTTGATTTAATCCATATATATTCAGCGGCTCAAATGTCTGCACCAATCCTTCTAACACGAGTATGATTTTGGTCCTTCTCACTCTCACATATAGAAAATGACCTAAAAATTATTCTACAAAAAAGATTCAGACAACATACAAAGTTATTGTTCTTTAGAAAACAAAGAAACAATTATAACAGTCTCTTGCTATGTATCCTATGTAAGTTATTTTTGCTGTTGTTTCAATCGAGCCAAAATAAAAACTGGACGCTTCAAAATCCCATACTGTACTTGTGCTTTTCAAAGGTAGCCCCAGACATGGTAAACATTTCAGGTGAACTGTAGGATCCTGCAAGGGAGTGATAGTCAGGTTAAATTATATTTTACACATACAAGCAGATTTGGCCTTACCTGTTGCACATTCCCATATTGTCTTTGCCTTAAATTGGTCAGTATTCAAATTTCACTTCACAAACTTTCAAATTGCATTTTTTTCACCTACTACACTGCATTCATTTTAATGTATGTATTTTATGAACAAGCAAAATGCATGTAACCAATATTTTTCTTTGTACAGTAATCGTAGTTTAGTAGATTAATTAATATCTTCAAAGTAGCACAATACTATTGAATCAACACGGGCCTCCAAATTTAAATTATATATTCAATATACAGTAATTTCCTAAGTCACATTTCCTTTTCTAAAAAGACTAACTTTTTTGCATAATGAAATTCAAAATATCACAACAGTTTTGCTGGGTAATTTGTTTTTTTCTCATAAGTTTTATAACTCTGTATTATACAAATAAACAAACAGAAAAACCCCTAAAAATAACTGTGTAATCAGGTTGGTCTCACGTGTCCCCAGGAGGTAGGTGAATAAAAGCAGACATGGAAGTCTGGTGGTCGTTCCCAACCTTGATTATGTTTTTTTCTGTGTAGATCGCGAGTCTGCCCGTTGAGACATGAGGCAGAAGTTTCTAGATGTAGGCTTCCTCGTTGGCAGGGTTCTGATTCTGGTTTTCCGTCTGCTGGTCTGGGCCGTTTTCCTGAACCTTCGCCAGTACCGTAGGCGTGAACATTATCCGCAGACGCTGAAACGGAGAAGCACGGATATCACACAGCTGAAGAAATCGCTGATGGTGTTGACATTACAATGAGACACTGTCACACAGCTTTAGCAGGGACCAAACAGCTGCAAAGTTTGTGAACCAATAAGCTGTAACAAAACACACCAGCGACACAGCTGTGTGCTTGATGAATGGGTGTAAACTCATCAAGATAGTCTCGGAAAAGACATCCACATAGTATCCCTGATGTGATATGTAGTTATATGGTTAAATACAGCTTGAGATATGGCTGACAAAGGAAAAGCTAATGTTCTTGACATTTAACTAATACATAATTCATGGGCCAAACGTACTGATCCCACGAAACTTAATCAAACCATCCTGAACCTTTTAAATGATCTGAACTCTGGGTGCAGTGTTGGACCTGGGATTCTGCAGCATTTATGTGGAGTGTTTGTGAAACTAAGCTTCTGCCTGGGTGCAGGGCTGGCTGATTGCTACAATTAAACAATCAACCATCAGCTGGTACTGCAGGATCTGACACCTGCACATCGCATCTGACAGCCTCTGTTGCACTGCCTGCAATTATGACCCATTTATTCCATCAGCGGTGGCTATAAAGCTATATCTGTCACTAGGGACCGTATAGATGCAGGGTTATTGTTCAGCCCATTATGCATGACTGCAATTCAAAATGCTCTTCATGTAAATGGGATGCAAAAGGCATTTTGCGACTCTGATTGGGATCATCAGATCAATAATAATGCAGCATTTTTCTGCTGCATTCAAATGAAAGTCCTTTTTTGAGAACTGGTAAAGCAAAAAGGCATCTAAAATTGTTTTACAGAACTAATTAGAAGCTCTATTTACTAATCCTTTTATCACTGTTCTACTCTTCACAGCGGTTTAGCTCATCTCTACCGAGCATGCCTATGTGTTTGCTAATTACAAAAGCATTGAATCACAGTGCAGTTATGATGCATAGAGCAAAATCACATTGGGCCAAGCTGAGCATTTTAACATCCAGTGTGAAAAGTCTTTTTGCTGCCAAATTACATATCAGGTACTACTTTCACAGCTAGCCAATATGTTATATTGTATATGTAAGTGGGTATGGTATAAGTCCTGGATCAGTATATTCTGGTAAACATGTTTGAGCCAGACTTTTTGTGAAAAAATGTACAGGGTGACCTTGAATGTATATTCAAACTTCCCATCATGGTTAAAACTGACTTTGAAATCTGCAGGGCTTATACGGCATTACATTATCCTCACTACACATCAGCCCCCTCTGTGTTCCTGTGTTGGATTGGTCTATCATACTGTATGTAATAATATATTTGAGTCAAAAAGTAATCCACTCGAAACTCTTAACGCAGAGCCTGCCCCCCTGCTGCTTGCAGATTAAAATTCAAACCAGCTAATACAGTAGATGTGTGAAATGCTCAGACGTGGGTGCAGTGATGTGCTCTGGGAAATCTGTGGCAATCGTATTTGCATTACACTAACTAAAACTCTCCGTATTTATATACCATAATACATATGTGTAAGTTCAATAACACTTCCTTTAAGTGTATGTATTTATGATTGAATTTGCATATGCAGATATTAGCACTATATAAGCATCTGATCAAATTTGCTTTGTAGCATAATTATTCATTGCTTTGTAGCAAAAAAGCAGGTCAAATAGTATTATTTAAGTAAAATACATCAACTATTTGACTGAATTCACATTGGTCTTACCTCTTTGTATGTGCCTTTGAGTGTGAGGAACATGTAGCCCATGTAGCCAGGGATGAGGGTCATCGAGGAGAGGGCCATGCACCACCCAACGCCCTGGCCCCAGGTTGGGAACACGTAGTCCCCCATGGTGAGGGGAACCATCTGCACTGCACTAAACAAGAAGACCCCCTGGACAAGAGGGACAAGGAAATAGATCTCAGCATCTTCTTCAGTATCATGTTTTGGCACACAAAGTCTAAATTCTAGGCTATGAACATTGTAGCAAAACTGCAGCATAAGCTTTGGGTCTTGGATGATCTTTGGACAGAACAGAACAGACGCACTTTGTGATGTAATATGATGGTATGGCGAGATAGTAATGCATTTTAAGCATAGAGCACTGACAGTTAATTAAGCCAATCGTCACATCAAGTAAAAGCTATTAAGTAAATGTAATTAAAGTGCTTTCGGTTATGTGCACACAACCATCGAGATAAAGTGACAAAAATACATAGCTTAATTTTGCACATAAAGATCATGCAATCATTCTCAATATGTAGCTTTACATGAGACCTAATAAGCCTTCCTGTTCGCAGGTTGTCAAATACCAACGCTTTGTCCCTCGGCTTCTGATACTGACCCACAAGTGACCCTTTAGAGTCTGTATAAGAAGCACTGGGCTTTCAAGTTGCTACAATGTAAACCCATCCACGTCATTATTAAAAGCTTAAAGAAGTGTGATGAAAAAAATGGTGGGCGGGTGGGAGGGGAGAACAAACAGGACATTCAACCAGGAGAGTGATTGTGTTGTTGAGTTATTTTGAAGTTATGTGTTTTCAGTACTTATGTTACATTGTTTAAGTTTTATTTAGTTTACGTACTTATTTTAATCCCTACCACAATGTTTTTCCTAAACCTAACTAACTGGTTTTGATGCCTAAACCTAAGGAAGTGTTTTTATTTGAATTCACAATGGATCCGTATGATTACAGTGACTGGAGTGGAGCTACCCAGTGCGTTAGAAAGGGTCCTTGAACGATAAGGTGTTGGATTAGCCTAACTATTGTCCTTGATGGGGTGCTTTTTTCCCTGTTACTGTTTGAACATGTGCATGTTAGCCACAAATAACACTTACAGCCACAATGAGCGGAGTGAAAACGACCCAGCAGGCCTTCCACCACAGACAGGGCCTGTAGCCAATCATTTCCTCAATGTTGTCATAGAATTTGTTCACACCTGGAACCAAAGATGAAGCATCATGAATACAGGTTTAGTTATTGAGTTGTGAGACAGTAGATGTGCTCCAGATAGATAGATAGATAGATCGATAGATAAGACATAAGACATAAGTGTGGCTAACCATAAAACCAGGAAATTGAGATGCACTCAAAGAAGACCAAGAAGAGCAGGCACATTCCACTAGCTGAGTAGTAATCAAATAGCTTGAACACATAGAGTCCACCCTGTAAAAGAAGAGAAGCAGAAAACAAGGGACGAGAAGATAAGACACATGAAGGTGAAGGGGAAAACGTTAAAGAAGCAATTATAGTATTGAATGTGCAGGACAGAACTCAATCAGTGGAAGTGGAATCGAAGGACAAGCAGGCAGAAGTTGAAGCCTCTTTGCCAATTTTTTGCTGACTGTTGGCTCCTTCACTTGTTTGTTTGTTTATTTTTTTAACTTTTGATTCAAATTGTGACAAGGGTACTGTGTCTTGTACAGCAGTAGTCAGCAGTAATTTGTTGGGCTGGTGTTTTGTAATGCATGATAAGGGAAATACTTAAAGCAATGCTTTTGACCTGCTGCACTGTAGTCCGAAACAGAACATTAAGAATGAATGCCAACCATTTAAAATAAAGCATGTTATCAAATGTTTGGAGATAACAGTGGACCTTTACAATTACACAAAGATTTTAATTTATATATATTTTTTTTGACCAGTGTTTCTTTCTGAGGCTCTGATCTTTTATTGTAATCGCAATTAGCTACTAATTGATGAAGTAGATTGAAGTATTTTGGCAAATTTGATGACAGCCTTCCAGTTAAATTGTCGGATATTTTCTGTGCAGAAGTGGAATTTTTTAACCTTGGGTGTCTGCTAGAGGTCATGCAGCCCCGTCTCCTAAAAATTACATTCTCATACAAAAAAATTGCATTGTGAATTACATTTAGAGATTTATGTATTTTGTCCTGTGTAACGTTTGCGGTTGAAGTAACACAAATGAGTCTGCGGAAGTCCATGTAGCGATGAGGTCAGGGTAGTGGATGGGTCAAATAACACAGGGCTTTCAACTGGGCGACTGACGTTTGAATCTCGAATGAACCAAGTACTTGTGTTGCCTAAACATAACCAATGAGGGCCACTTGGAGAGTTGAGTTAACAACCTAGCTGAGTTAACACTCCTGCAGGTTACTGGGTCAGCTGCTGAGGTCACAACAATGGTGTCCTGTAGGATTTTTACAAGTCTGTGGAAATGTTTTGTTATCCTAGGACAGTGCCGAAGTCAGAAATGTAAAATATGAAAGAAACTAGGGCATGTTGGTATCTGCATATTTCAAGTGTTTACTCAGTTGATTAAAGGTGAACTTGTTGACCTTGTGCAGCGTTTCTACTGGATTCTGCAAATATTATGAAAGGAGGGCAAATCTCCACAGTGTTTTATTTGATAAACTGTAGAAATACAGACTCAATATGACTGTGGGTGTTTTTTAACTAAAAACACCCACTGAACTTGCCTGTAATGTCTCTGCAAGTTAGTGGATTATCCAATAAGAAAGAAAAATGTACCTGTGTGATATTGGACAGTCCAATAATGTAAGAAATAAGGCAGACAACTGCGATGAAGATCTCTCTGCGTTTTCGGAGAACTTGAGGGAATTCATCAACCAGTGCAGTTATGAAGCCTTCCACTGTGCAGAACTGGAGAGATGGCAGAGTCACGTCAAAACTGGGTTACGTAAAACACTGGTGTCACAATAAAAACATTAGGAACATTAGCACTTATCATTATGGCACATAAACCACAACTTAGACCATTGTTGTGGGGTCATCTTTACCTGGCTGTCAATTCCCAGCATCAGCAGCATGGAGAAAAAGAGTATGGCCCAGAGAGGAGAGATGGGCAGCTGGGTGACGGCCTCGGGATAGGCCAGAAATGCCAGGCCGGGTCCTTCAAAAAAAGACACATTTCATACACATTGTGACATTGTGTTTTTACAATGGCATAAAATATCAGTTAAAAAACAAACTGGTATATAAGTTTTAAAAAATGAATGCTAACTTCATTTAAAAACATGTCTGACATTTTTAACACACATACTCAGCCGTAAAGTAGCTGTAATACTCGATAAATCCAAAGTGTCCTGGAAAGAACAAAGTGTGAGTGCTGAATGTCAAACGTGAGTATTTATAAAGGACAGAGAGTTTTTTCTAAATTACTGAGCAATTTTTCTCAGAAATGACACATCGTGCCAAACTAAAACCCTCCCTTTTTCACTGAAGGAATAACGTCTCGCAATTTCAAGGGCTAATTTTTGCACAGTCACAAATATCTCTTCTCTGTGCCGATTGTTACTATCGACTTTCAACATTGATTGCAATTACCTGAGGCTGCCACATCAGCGATGGGTCTCTTTGTTATATTGGACATGAATCCCACGATGGAGAAGATGACAAAGCCAGCGAACATGCTGGTGAAGGAGTTGATGCCGCAGACAATGATAGAATCTCTGTAGGGGAGAGACAAAGCACAAGGCAGCCATTGTCACGCCTATATCAATTCCTTATCAACCCGTCACACATTGTCGAGATGCACCGGGGGGGGGGGGGGGGGGGACGGACGGTGGAGAGACATTTTGCATCCTGCAGCAGCACAGCAGCTGAGCACATTTATATTGACCTGTTCTTCTAAAATGGCAGTTAGCTCCAGCTGTTTCAAAATAGCTGGAACCATAGATGTGCATATGTGGCCTGCAGACCAGTGTTTAACAATAGAATACAGAGGCTAAGGCAAACCTGACGTCTGCGCCTATAAGTGTAAAACAGAAGGTAGAGCCAAAATAGTGATAAGGCTGATACAGCTGGAGGCTAAAATAGTCCCAAAATAGAAGGTACAGCAGACACATTGTTGCCAGGAAACCCAAAATAATCACAGGAAGAGACATCCGCACAGTTCTCCTTAAAAATAAAAAAGATGTAAATAGACTTGTATAGAGCTTGTCTAGTCTTCCTACCACTCAAGCACTTTAACACTACATGTCATTCACGCATTAACACCCATTCAAACACTCATGGCTACCATGCAAGGTGTCACCTGCCCATCAGGACTCTGACTAATCATTCACACCCATTCATAGCAATTTGGGGCTAAGTGTCTTTCTGGGGAACCGCCAATCCTCTGACTGAGGGACCACTCTGCTCTACCACTGACCCCCAGTCGCCCCCAGTGATCTGTGAGTGACTGGTGCTAGACACTATGAACAGGTATTGAAAATGCAACATATTATAATCTCCTACCTGTATACGTTGTTCTTGAAGTTATTGTAGCTGCCAAGAGCAATCAGAGAGCCTAGTCCCAGCCCATAGGAAAAGAAGATCTGAGTGGCAGCATCCAGCCACACCTATCAAAGATTGGAAGAAAAGAGGTTAAATTAACCAGGTGCAAAACACAAAGTTGATCCTAAAGAGACATATATTTTATTTTTTACTGATGAAATTGTCTTGTTACTTGTATACTTGGTCCTACCTGACCCACTCTGATCCCATTGCATCCCATCTTGACCTAACTCTGCCTTGTCTAATGATGTCTCTCCACACCTCATCTAGCTTCAGCTCATGTTCTACATGAGCTTTAACGATGTGGCTAAGTCATTTTGTCACAATCATTACAGAATAAAAGAGAACACGATCATCATCATAAAAAAATAGAATCAATACTACCATAGAGGGATTTTCATTAACCCACAACTGGTAAACTTCAGCCTTTCAACAGCTATCTGAGCTTATTGCTTTGCTGCTCAAGGGAAAATATTTGGACTATATGTTGATAGTTGGATGTTTTTTTTATGGTTGTGTGCTAATATACATAATTTCTATGTTTTTGCTGCCCATGCAATTAATAGTTATTAATATATCATCTGCATCCACCTTAACAATTAGATAAATGTATCCCTGAACGGAAACATTTTTATACTTAAAGGCAGAAACAGAGAGCATACCTCAGACTCCTTCAGTTTTTCAAAGTTGGGTGTGATATAGAAGAGAATTCCATCAATTGCACCGGGTAGAGTGACGCCACGGCAAAACAGGATGAACAGCATAAAGTAAGGGTATGTGGCTGAGAAGTACACCACCTGTGGGACACAAAGTTATTGTTAGAAAAAAATAACATTGTCTATCTAAGCTCAAACCTGTTAAATCACACAGCTAGTGAGCATCATTTAACTTTTAATATTTGTCCTGCAGGGCAACCGAACTGTAGAAGAAGTGAAAACTGCTAAGTTGTTCATCTCCTCATGAACAGTGTTACAGTACTGTGTGGCACCATTTCTACAGCACAGAGCAGCACAGTGACCTATTCTGCCATTCCCTGGAGGCGAGATGACCCCAGAACGGTTGGGTTCAGCACACTCTCAGTTATCTGAACTCATTTGCGTTATCAAAGTCAACACAGTTCAGATCATCCATGAGAAAATAAACTGACTAAGAAGTGAACTAACGTAGACTGCCATTGACACTCCTTTTTATGAAAAAACAACGATGAATCTGTCATAAAACAACCATTGATATAAAAAGTACAAAAGGGTAGTCACACAGGTTATGGTTTTGTAATGTTGTAGCTCAGTGGGCAGAGCATGGCTTCACAGCAGTCAAATGTAGGCCTTTGTATCCCTTTGTGGAACGTGTTGGTTCTTGTCATACATAGAGTGCTTTGGATTAAAGGGATATTGGATGTGTTGAATGTTGTATTGCCTTTTAAAGAGACACGGACAGAGAGCGGTTGGCAGAGTAATGCATGTCACTATTGTCTCACTTGAGAAGGGATAATATCAAATATTTCATGACAGTTAACCTTATGAAAGCATTGTCACTAGAACTTACATTTTTGCTCAACCTACACTAGTTTTACACTAGCATAAAGATAATGCAAATTCAATTTACAATGGATTTTATTTTTCCATTTTGTTTAGTTTCCGTGTTTGTTCTCTACTTACTTTGCCAGTCCAGCTGACCCCCTTCCAGATACAGAAATAGACCAGCACCCATGCAATGGCGAGTGTGATAGCCAGTGGAATCCTCAGCTCCCCAGGCTTCTCCAGACCATCGGTCATCTGGTGCATGTTACGTCTGCAGGGGAGTAAAGTGGTCTTACTACAACGCACAAATACATCCTTGATCTCATACATGCAGCATGCATGGGTGCACACACAAATATGCACGCGGGTGTCTAGATACTCACAAAAATCCCTCTCCCTGGCTTTCTTTTCTCACCCCTGAAGCTTTTTTAAGGCTCCACAGTCAAAGGGAGTCATGCTTGCATGTCTACACACATTTTTTTTTGCTCTTATAAAAAAAAAATGCTTAGGTTTGTCTGAGGCCCTTTATTGTATGCGCACAATTTCTCTTCCTCCAGAATGATCTGGATGGATGGATATTAAGGGATTCGGTGAACCATTGGATCCTCAGATCCAAATGGCCATATCAGACTCCAACCCTGATCTTGATTGTGCACAGTAGGGACCATGACCTTAGCTTAAATCCGTTTATAACAGAGCAGTATCCTTGTGATCTAAACAGACTTTTATGTCCAGCTTACTCCCAGAACTCCACCACAGCGCTGGTGAGGTTTTTGGTGTCTGGGATGCTGTAGTTGGTGTAACAGTTCTCTGTGTTCCAGGGATTGCCACAAGTTTGCCATGGCAGCTCCTGAAAATTAAAGGAAAAAAGAGAGAGAGAAAAATCACACAGACAGCTCTTTTTACTTGAACCACTCTCCCACCGTCGGGTCCCATTCTCCGTGGCTGTCAAGCAGCCAAGACCATGATACTCATTGAGATTTCATGCTTTTCTTGGAGGAGTGAATGCCTCATCGCCAAATGCATTTATCAATACCTTCTGTAAGGGCTAATTATGTGGGAAAGGAAGTAATAAATGTCATACTCTGTTAAGAGCAGTTCACCCCTATATAAGAGCTGCTGGCAATAAGAACCTGCCACATAACTTCAAGGGTTACTATGTCAAAAAAATACAACCTGGGAAAGAAAAACTCTGTGCTTTGTTGCGATTTAAAGGGGCATTTGTGTTAAATGTTTTTCAGAAGAAATCAAGCAAAATAGGCTACCTTATCTCCTACATTTTCAAGGTATTCAAGTCCTATTATAATATCATTTTATTAGAAAACCACATGAATATAAAAATCAAATACTCACAGTAGTGAAGGAGTTGTACAGATAGTAAATAGCCCAGGAAATGATTACAATGTAATAGATATTTAACCAGAAGGACAGAACAGCAGCAGCTATACCCACACCTGAAACAATGGGAGAATACAGGCACTGTGTTAAGAGATTTGTGTTGACATAAAACGGGAATATAAATAGATGTAAGATTTTTTTTAAGTATTGGTCTTTTACTGGGGATAAACTTTGGGCCTCTGTTTCATGATTACAAAGCAATAATGACCGACTTTGTCTGTTAATCAACCTGGCCTTTATGAAGCAGCCAGTACAGAGTATAGTTTAAGGGCTTAAGGATAACGTAAAAGTGTCCTTTACCTTTAAAAACTGGGGCCAGCTTCCACACTCCAAGTCCTCCAATAGAAGTGTACTGACCAAGAGCCGTCTCCAAAAAGAACAGGGGCATGCCAGCAAATATGAGGGTCAAAAAGTAGGGAATCAAGAAGGCCCCTGAATGAGAGGTGAGAGGTAAAGGTGTGTAAGTGAAGGTGAATCATTAACTAGTAACATTCATAATAATCCAGATAAGATATTTAGTAAAACGAGCATTTCACTCTGCGCCCCTGAATAGCGTGCAGGCTTTCGCTTGTGCGCAATTACGCACGGCTTAAATGGGGAGAAATACAGCTTTATTTTATTAAAATACTCCGGAAGAAAACTGGCAGGTTTTGATGTCGAGATCTTTGCATTCCTTTTTGTGAATGGATAAATGGAAAATTGCCAAGGAAATCCTCATTACCTCCTCCGTTTTTTCCACATAAATAAGGAAATCTCCAGACATTTCCGAGTCCGATTGCGTATCCGACACAAGAGAGAAGAAAGTCAAATCTCCCACCCCACGTTTCTCTCTCGGGTAACTCATTTTGCGTCTTCTGCACTTTAACCACCAAGGTTTTGGGTTTGTCGTTTGGTGTGGTGGGCGCGTCATTAACTGTCTCCGTTAAGACGTGTCCGTCCGAGGCTTTGGTCCCGTTGGTGGCCATGGTCACTGTGCGTGTCGGATAGTCCTGACCAGTGGAGAGGAGGAGGTTTCAGCACCGGTCCAGGCAAACAGCAGCTTCTCCTGTACACCTAGCTCCCAGATAACTGCCGAGATGAATAATCGGGGTAAACGAGTGTGATCAGGAGCAGCTTAGCAGCGTTCCAGCGACCCTGAAAACAGAATTATATATGTTTACATATAACAAATCACAAAAAAAAACAGAAGCAAATCTACGTGTTTGAATATCTTATAGTTGAATGTCAGGTCTTACTAATGAGGGATAATTCCCGTAATTCTGCCTTAATTGTTCAATATATTTACATTATTCAAAAAAAAGTGTGATTCTAATTTTCAGTTCGATGAAACTGAAATCATGTTCCCAATTAACCGAATAACCTAAAAAAAAAAAAAGATGTGACCAAAATGCTTATCAATGAGGACATCCTACTGGCCTGTGCAGAAGAAGAAGTTGTATGTTACTGGTTATGCATCCATTCAAATTCCTTGACATTTCTTCAGGGGTGGATAGAAAAATGTGCCGTGAACCCCACGGGATCAAATAAAGACTTCTCATGCAATATAAATCACTTTTAATTGCCTGGAGTGAATGCATGCTAGCAGATATTTAGAGCCTGCTCTTGTCCTTGAGTCATTATGCTCTAAATTCAATGGCCCACTTCCTACCGCTCCGGTACAAGAGAAGAGCGATTAAACACATTTAGGAGTCAGGCGCAACGATAATGTCTAATGAATCACCTGGAGAGGCTAATAACTCACTGCAGTTTTTGAATAGACATTTTCATCAAGTATCTGCGGGACAAGGTTCAGATTTAAGTTAAGTATTTATTTTACTTTTATTAATCTGCGGTAATGCAAATAATAAGCTTCACAATGTAAGTACATGCTTTTAGCAAGGTTCTGTATTTACGTTATTTATTTATATATATATATACTTTTAAAATGCAAAATAAACATATGCTCATGATAGTTAAACAAATCAAACATAGAGCGCGCTCTCTGCGCTCTTCAACTTGCGTGCGTAATAGTGAAAGGCATTAGGCTATGAGGCAACACGGTTACAGATCTTTTGATGTTTTAAACAGTAAGCGTTTTACATCCAATCAGTTAATAATAATCCAGGTCTATGTAACATTTGACTTCAAAGAGGCGCACGCCCTCAAGACAAATTGAAATTAAGTGAAGTAAGAATTAGGTGTAATTTCTTTCCCAGACAGATCACACATTTACATTCGACACATTTAAAATAGTTGGCTGCAGGATTGAAGGATCAAATTCGCTAAAGACCCTCCTGAGATGAGTCTCTTGCCTCGAAAATAAGCGCAGTCGCACATCCGTGCACATTGCCAAATCTGCATATTCCAAATTCCTCAATGATGTTGACGTATGTCAACGAACACACATATATATATCCCCGATCTATATGAATGCATGCATACTGTGTAACAGAATACTTACAATAAATCCCTTTTATTTTCCAGATTGTTTCCCCGATGGGAAAATCCGATTTTTAAAAAGTTACTTCCTTGCACTTTTACAGAATAAAACCAAGGTGAAAACTTTGCATCCGACGACAGCGGGCAAATATATGATCCTGAGAGGAAAGGATGGCGAACAAACGCGTCTTTTAGAGCGAGGTGCTGTCCTGGAAGGAGTGGTGCTGAAAGAGAGGAGGGGAGAGAAGACGGGGAAGGGAGCTGCCGCCGTCTGAGTTGAAGCGAGCAGGGACGTAACATGGAGCGCAGGATCCTCACTCTCATCTACATAGCGTCAATGTCACCTCAAAGTCGACCCACCCCAACTCCAACATTTCCACCACTGAGATGGCAGCGGGTTTGAGAGAGGAGCATCCTCTTGTCTCAAGGTTTTATATCCTTACTCCTGCAGCTTTTTTTTTTTACATCAGCAAGTTCTCTCTCTCTCTCCCTTTCTCTCCCTCTCTCCCTCATTCATCCTTTCTTGCTCACTCAGGGGCCAGTTGATGCTAACTAACCAACTTAATAAATAGACTCCGTCAAGTTGCCATAAATAACACTTATGTGACACATATTTTTATTTTCTAAACCATCCATTAAACCTTTGGGTGGTGAACATGAAACAGCTTGTGTAGAAAGGCCAGGCTATGGGTAAAAATAAAAAAGTGTAATGTTGCACCAAAAACAGCCATTCCAAAGCTGATATAGAGGAAGATGCCAATGGCTGCTTTAGCTCCTGGCAACACATGATAAGAGGGTCCCAGCCAATAAAGGGAGTCAGGGTGTGTGAGATAAATTGAAAACTCTGCTTATAATCTTCTTAGCCAGCTGTCTTCCAAAATGAAATACCCTTGTGGAACATCCCAAATGAGCAGTCTTAATGCAGACTTTAACTCCCACATCGAGATAAATTATTAGGGTCTCACTGGGAGATTAGACTCGCGCAGGGTTTAACAGTTAAAGTTTGAGTTGTGAAAATGAGTAAGGATTAAACAAGTGTTAAGAACATCTACAACCGCCTTTAGGAATGATAAACGTCTGACTGATGAAAACTGTGATGGTGATTCATTTCTCCCGTATTTCAAGTTTGTTGTAAAGCTGTCTAGTGACACCTTGTAGTGATATCTTGGTGTCATAGCAGCTTCATTTGAATGTCAAGTGGAATCATATGCAATGTCATGGCTTATGTCTTTGTTATGGATGCTTGCAAGTCTGGACTGTATCAAAAACGTTAAAGAAAATGTTTATATTCTCCCGTTTGATTAACTTCTTTTCCGTATTCCTTGTCCCACACCATCCCTATTTCTCTCACGTCTCACTTCCTTTGCTACCCCCCTGTGCTCATCTGCCCAAATCTTTCCCTTCCATCTTTTGTTCTTTTTGTCTCCGTCCGCCATGCTGTAGGCTGTGCGGTGCTGATACAGTGCAACAGAAAAGCCACACCACTGAGAGGGAAGGAAAGAACACCCAGATGGTGAACCAATGAGGGGGTGAGCTAACCTTCTAATGATATGAAACAAAATTGAGCATTTTTAATCCCAACTGGCTGAATGGCCTGCAGGCTGTGGCGCCTCAGATGTGCAAAAAGCCTCCCGTTGGCCAGCAGCTCTCACACGAGGGGAATTCAAAATGCCACAGTGATGAGAGCTGGTGGAGCTGCGCTTGTGGCCCTGGCCACACCTGATGGTGAGACTGTGTGCAGTGGAGCTTGTAATTACAGAAGGAGGTGGTAGTAATAGAGAGTAGAGTACAGGCAAACACACAGGCAGACAGCTGGCCCCCTGTCAGTTTCACCGCACAGACATAGGGGACAAAAGTGATGTTGTGAAACTGTAGAGCAGATTATTGCTCATGTGAGAAAGACAAAATGGCGATGCAGATGATGATGACAGTGATAATGATGGCAGATGCATTGTTTAATAAAGGCATATTTACAGAGCCTTATGTTGCCTTTCACTTTCAGTATTTCTATGAGGTTTTGCATACGTGCTGAGGCCCTTTATGTGTGACATAAATATTATGACTGTGAATAACACCATCCCAAGTATACCTCTTGGAAAACTGAAATGAGTGTATGTGAAGTATTTGTATATTGATAAACTGGAATGAGTTCTTGTGGATTAACGTAGCTATGAGGAGAGTCTAAAGCCAAGCCAGCAGGCAACCTGCTCACAATGACAATGATAACATGCCGCATGTAGACATAATCTTCACTATATTCACCATCTTAGTTTACCATGCTAGCATGTTATCATTTGCTAATTGCAATAAATACAAAGTACAGAATGTTTTTCAGGTATTTGGTCATAAACCAATGTGTTAAGGGATGTTTACGGTGTGTTTACATTTCATCCTGAGAGGAGCATTAAAATGTCTACCAAATGTTATGGTAATCCATGGAATAATTGTTGAGACATTTCACACAAAACCACAATTGTCAACCTCATGGTGGCGCTAGAGGAAAAATCAGGGGATCACCCAAGTCCTAAGGACCATGAATGTGTGTACCAACTTTCATGGCAATCCGTCCAAAACATTGCTGATATGTTTCTGTTTGGAGCAAAGTAGTTGACTGACTGACCAACATTGCTCGGCCCATAGCCATGATGCGGCCATAGCTAAAAATGAAAACAGTAAATAAAAGCACCTGATTGAAATATGAATCCATACTTTTCTTCGGACAGCGGTTTTAACTCTTTTGCTACTTGGCAACACGTTAACCTTTTAACACTGACTGCATGGATCGTCTGCCGACACTTTTCAAGTCAGTTTCAGTGTTTTCCAATTGAAGTGTGTTTTAGCATCTCAAATGCCTAATTTGAACAAACATTTTTTTTAACATTGTTGTATGTTGCCTTAGCACTCCAGAGCTTATGGAAATCAATGTGTATGTTTGGGCATATGAAAGAGAGATACAGACTGAGAGGTAAACGGAACGACACACTAACAAACAAACAAACAGACAGACAGAGCCCTGTACTGTAGCTTTTCCATGTCTCTTAATCCTAAAAGCCTCTGTTCTTTTCGGGTGGTGGGGAGAGGGAGGGACTGTTGTCAGGACCAGTTATGTGGAACACTGCAGGCCCATAGAATGTGTCTGGCTCTTCATTGGTAAGTCAGTCAGGTAGGACGCTGCTAGGCCTCTCCAGAAGAGCCTCGGTGCAACGTTTCCGCTCGCAGTGAAAAGAGGGAGACAAAGTGATGTGTCTGTTGCCGGGTGATTTACAAAAAGAACCCAGGGTGCCTTTCTAAAAAAAGAGTGGATGGAAACACAGCGGCAAAGTAAAACAAATACTGGCCTCCCTCCCTGCCTCCCTCACTCTTCTCACAGCCGAGCAGGAATGTAGAAGTCCGCCAGGGAGAGTATGGAGGGAAAGTGAAGCCAAAATGTGCCTGCAAAGCCATATTAAATGTAGCAACATCTTTAAGAACTACATCGCAACATGATCTTGAAGATTCAAATACTCACTGAATCTGAAATTTGATTCTGAGAACATGTTTAGAGAAATGCCAGAATGAGGTATAACTCTAAATTAAAAAACAACAACAGTTGTCAGTTAATACATCGCCTTCCTTTTAATGGCTGTAAATTCAGTCAAAGTTCGGCGACACAAGTTGCAAAAAGTTACCAAGGTGCAGCCGAGGAATATGCAACACGGCATTTTAAGTGTTCAAGATAAAAGATCAATTAAAGAAAGAAGCGCTTGTTTTCAATGACTGACTACAGAGCTGGCTTATAATAATAATAATAATACATTTTATTTATATAGCGCTTTTTAAAATTCTGAAAGACACTTTACAATCATCATAAAAAAGCTAAACACTAAAAACATAGAACACACATTCGTCACACATTAAAAGCAGTTCTGTAAAGGTGGGTTATGTCATATATTGTCATATTAATTACACTGTGTCATTATGTGTGTATATGAGAATAATTAGTAATTAAAGCTGCATTGCCAAACCTGCCACAGGTACGTTGCTTCTTTCACATTACATTGAATATCTGGAGCTAAACCAAAACATGGAAAAATGTTGCCTTTCCATCTAATAATGCGGAGGTATTTAAATCTGGACATAAGTGGTGGGTCGACCATCATTGTCACACCACTAGTATTATAAAAAATACTCTACTGACACAATACTCTACCAAATGTTGCAGCAATCCTAATTAACTCTCAGCAATCCCAATTAACTCTCAGTTAAAAACGTTTTTTCTATTTAATCAGGCTCAGTATTTGACCACGTCTGTGTCACTAATGTGCTTTTTTTCATGCACAAATGAAAGAGCGTTTGAATGAATAAATGAGTCATTAAAATGGTAATTAAATACGATTTACATATTTGTTTCCTCATTACAACCTCTCGCTTTACTGTTGCTTGGAGACACTGAGGCAAAGCATCAATCATGGGTGTTCGAATTAATTCAACATAAAACTGTATAGATATCCGACACTATGTGGGTTACCATACAATAAGAGCCAGTCTGAGTAGGTGGAAGCCTCTTTAGCTTGCAAAATTACATATCTTGCCTCAGTGCCATTTACTGTTGTTTGTATGGCTTTTGAAACCCAGTATTAGAGGCTCCATTGTTTTGCTGCCACAGATGAAATAAAACTTCTGAAATGCAAAAATCATCATCAGACAAATGTTATGAAGTTGGTCATCCCAACCTCAGGACAGATGTGGAACAGGAAGTACATTCAATTATTATAAAGAGAACCGCACAGTGGCGGCTGGTGGAAAACTTTCTAGGGCTGTGCCACATCCAATCAATTTCAGCAAACATTCCAGTGTGATTTAATGCAAAACATTTAAGGTATCAAACACACATTACTACTTAGCAGTTAAATATTTAACATTTATTCCAACACGAATAAAGCAGTAAATAACACTTTGACAAACACGTCAGGACATACTTACTTTGTCACCCTCACAGGCAATTCAGTATAATATATATATACAGTATATCATATCATAATATTAAGTATAATATAAAACACACACACACACATATATTTATATATATAAAATATAATAGAATATAATAGAACATGTTTATTTATTGAGATGCCCCTATGGACCTTGTTTGTTGGGGAAACTAATAGGGAGGTAAAGATCAGGAGAAGTAAAGTAATAATGGTGTTAAATTAAGCTATGATGAGTGTTCACTGTTAATTTAAAGGTCTCAATTACATTTTGATGTCTCCATGACCAAGTTAAGCAAATGTGGACAACTTTGTACAAGAAAAGATGTTCACTTTGCCTAATATGGCTAGCTAAACACATTTAGGGTCAAAGTTCAAATTAATTGGACTTTGGTTACATAACCTGGTGGAAAATCAGCATAGACTAAGTACAAAACTCTTTGTATTGGAAATAGTAGGTCTCGCTCTGAGCTGACCGTGGACATTTCTAGTAAAAGCCCTGCTAGTTGTTAATAAGTGATGGCTATGAATTAGCATGTATTCCAAAACTGCTACGCTAGAGCCAGCATCTGTTGCATATGTAATATTACTGAAGTGGTTGTTGTATAAAAAGTTGTCTATAGTCATATAATATGGACGCGGTTCCTGTGGCGGCTGGCCAATAGAGGGCGCTGGATACATGTATACACATATATACATGTGGCCAGCCGCCACAGGAACCGCGTCCATATTATATGACCTACTATTTACTATTAGTCTATACTGATTTTCCACCAGGTTATGTAACCAAAGTCCAATTAATATGAACATTGACCCTAAATGTGTTTAACTCCACAACGTGGAGCATTGGCAGGAGGTGGAAGGACAATGTTACTGTCGACAAGCACGGTGGGAAGTTAATTTTGTGCATCCCTGAATTGGCGCTGTATAATTTTACTCTCTGATGCTAACGGGACTTGAGTCAAAAATATCAGGGTGGAAGGGGCATAAGATAAATAGTCTAACCTGCACCAAGTCCCTAAAAATTGGTCAGCTGCTTTGTATTGTTATGCACCGCTCTTTATTTTGTGCACTACATAGCACAAACAATCTCTGTAAGATTCAATAGGTAATTAAACAAAACAGGCTTAATCATAATCTTCTGCCAAGTGGTTTGCTGTGCCAGCATTTTTCCTACTGTATTAACTATGAGTTCAGAGGACTCAGATGTACATCTTTTGACAGACACACACACACACACACACACACTCCATCACAGTACATGGAACTGTTACATCACCTCGCAGTTGTGCCCTTTGCCCCACATCATGATCTTACTACTACTGTATCACAATCTTGAAGTCATTAAAGTAACTGTAATGTGCCTATTTGCTATGCTGCTGCAGTACTGAAATCAACATTTGGATTAATCTGAATGAATTCATATTTTGAAAGAGATTCAAATCTGCATCCATCACTGTAACATAAACATGTACAAAGTTAAAGTTTCATTTGACTTTTCTCACATTATCACATTGTTAATTGAAGAAAGATAAAAAAAAAAGATTAAAAGTAAATGAAAGTGGGAAAAAAAGCAAATCAGCAAAGTAGAAACAAAAATACATCACCCTGAAATCAATACAAGAAACAACTATTCTCCTGCTGGTCACCGTTCACATTATTCAGTCACATCTTGGAACTAGAAATAAAAATAAATGAATAAATAAAATTATGTATCTCAAAAAAGGATACAGTTCAATGTCAAACTATTGATCTGCGTCAGTTATTGCTGAGAGCACCAGAGGAATAATTGATCTATTAAATATTAAAACAAAATGCTGTTTCTCTTTGTCCAGAGGGCCAGTGGGTTGTGTTATGGGGATATCGATACACTTTGGCCTCTGGTTATACTATAATTTATCGCAGCGGACAGTGTTCTTGCCTGTGCACCTGTATTAATGTTCCACATCATTCAGCTGTTTTATACAACATCTGAACAGAGCAGAGTGTGGGGGCTTTAGATGCTGGATGACTGAGTTTGATTGCGTTGTAGCTGCCGAAGCTACGGAAAAATGAATCATAGGATGGACAAGCTTGCTGGACGCAGAACGGACTCAGTGGTTGGAGCCATAACTGGGATTTTCCTCTCAAACTGGTTTCTGTTGAATGTCATGTATTTGTAATAAAGGCTCGACAGGAGAAAGGAATGGAATGGGAAGACGTATCCTTTCTGTGGGTTTCAACTCTGTTCCCAAAACCATTTTTTATGGGTTGTTAACCCCTTGTCAAGGTAATGGAGGCGTACAGAATGTGATGCACAGTCAGGGCTGATACTTAATGGCTTTCAGAGAATCTGCATCCGCTGCCACCTGCACCCTCAAACTCATGGCTGACTGAAGTTGCCACCAGAGAGGAAAGGGAAGGATCGAGGAAAGGATAGAGGAAAGAGAGGAGATTTTGTATTGCTCTTATTCTTTTTTTTCTCAAGGATTTCATTTTTTGCTCTTGGGCAGATTACAGTGACTTTAATGTGAGAAGATGTTCACTGAATTACATCGTTGAATTTAGGTCAAAGGCGAAAAAGGTTTTTGGGCAAAACGTAAGAATCTACAACATTTTGAAAAGCAAACTAGATCAGTTCAATCCACGTGACAGTTTAAATGCAAATCGCTGCTGTGTTGAAAGAAATATTCGCTCATGTGTTGCTAGGCAACAGAGCTGTGGGCTGTTGTGGTCTGCTTTGAAGACAAGGGTCACCTAAGAGGTGGGCCTCAGACTGTGGAGCTGGGATCCAATGAGTGTCCCTTTAATCATTCTTTAATCAGTTAATCATTTTTGTAGACAGCAGTGTTGTGAGCAATAGGGTCTTCCTGATAAATTCATTCTCAATTCAAAACTAATGTTTAATGTTTTTGTTCCTTCTTATAGGAAAACCAAAAGGTGTTTTGGATCAGTGATCCATTTGTGTCCTTGTGTCTACTCATGTTACTAGGAATTGAGAAAAGGCCGGCTTACTCTGTAACTCTGCATGGCTATTGACTTCTACATTCATACAATGAGCACTTAGCATGTTAGAAAAGATCAATACAGTGTTTAACACCCTCATATAGCTCTCTAATTGATAGGATTGATTGCCATTGAGAGTGGAGCTGGTTTCACAGACATGTGTTTGGCAAATGAGTCATGATAGGCACAAAGGCATCTTGTTGCACCGCCATAAAAGTTATAATTCCCTCTTCAGTTAGTGTCTTTCCCTCTTTTGGGTTGATTGATCTGATGATGGATGGTGGAGATTGTATGTCTCTGTCTTAAAAGACATCCTTACATGGTCATCAGTTATGCATCTGTCTCGAGTCTCCACACTCTAATTGTCACATAGGCGGACACGCTGTCACACTAACGACAGTGATTTTCTCCTGCAAAGCTATAGACCACTGCAATCCACTATCCTAAATACAAATGTGGCAGTCCGTATAAATGTGTCCTTACATGAAAAGTTCCCTTCAAAGACAAAGGAATCTTTCTTTGAAGAGCTGCCTAAGATCCAACCACCACTTCAAAAATGTAAAAAAAAAAAAGAATCCAAAATCAGACACTCCAGCAATCATTGCAACATTGAATGGCCGTTGGTTCAAAAGCAGTTCCGCTACCCAACCGCCCTCCCTGAACATTCCAGCTACAAAGTGTCTAAATATGTTGTTAGCATAATCAATGGGTCCTTTAAGTTATTCTGTGAAGGTTTATGTATGCAACACATTCTTAAGTGTGATTAACTAACTCAAAAGAGTGTAATCAGAAGAAAGTTAATCTTCCAAGGTTTTATAGGGTAGATGAAAAGTTACATAAAATACATTTTATTAGTGTATCCGTATCATATTACAAAGTCAAAATCATATGAACATGCAGAGTCCCTGAAAAAGCCAACTGGGACTGAATATAATTTTTTTAATCCTTTGAAACAGCATTGCTTTATGATAAATAAAGATAAGTTTACAAACAATTAAGGATACACAATCAGCCTGCAAAAAGAAAACCCGTTAGTACAATGAGATTATGCAAAGCTAGGTAACATGAAACATTGAACCCCAATGAGAAAAGAAAGTACCTGCTATCCAAGGCTTCATCAGTAAAATAGATCTTACAGGCAGTACAAAATTGCCAGATTATTTTCTAGTATCAGACCAGGAATGAGCAGCACAGATGGAAAAACACGAATTGAAGCATTGTTAAAAGTCCTGCAATTTTCCAGCAACTATGATGTCAAGTGCAAACACTTGTAATATTAGCAGCCTCCAGTTCATATAGGTAAATGGCAATATATGGTATAAAAGCATTTGGTCACTTAATACATCCAAATGTGTCAGTTAAATTGAAAGTGAAAGTGGCAGAGAGGGAACATGAAAACACACTCTGTAAACCTGTAAATATCAACCATTGGTGGTATTTGTTCTTTACTTGAAGTGAAGCCTTTTTTGCCCAAAGCCCTGAGCATGCTACCAGACCTAAGCTGCACTGAAGAGATGCACCTGTCGGCTGTCTCATTCGTTTCTGTTAATGGGTTCTCAGTCTGAGACCTGTTACAGATTTGTGGTAAGAAGAACAAACATGACGAAGAGGGCTGTATCGCCTGTTCATACATGGACAGTACTGTGTTGCTGGAGTTATGAGGATGAGGGCATGTTGTAGTTACTTTTTCTAAGAGACATGATTGGTGAGATGATTTACAACCATAATCAGGGTGAATTTTCCACAGGCAGATGTCATTGTGTCTAATGCTGCTAATGTTTTGTCACCCGTACCATTTGATGTTGCTCACGCTGACAAACAAGCTACAGGAAATACACTGAAACAGCAACAAACTAAACCCCATGAATAAAAGGTACATAAGCGGATCAATAGTTCATGATAAGTGGTCTCATGCAGCTACCTCGTTCAAACGTTGACCAATATTCCACCAGTGAGAGCATGCTTGCTGTCAAAGACTTTCTTCTCCTGCAGAGTTTAGTTTATTAGTTTCTTTAACAGGGGCCACGCACATTTAGCACATATGGCTAAGTTGCATCTGTGGGCCCTGGGCAGGAACATATGACAAAACAAACAAAGTACAATACAAACAACACGATGCGAACAATTAAAAGCAAAACTGTTTAGAAACAGTTAATCACATTAAAAACAATGTCGCACAAAATACAGATTATGTAGTCTCGATGCTGGAAACAGCTGGTTCCATACAAAGGTTTAGATCCGTGATCACATGATTGGTTTGTCTTTAGCCATGTTTTAAGTTAAAAATACTGAAACATGTGCATTATCTGATATGGGTAGGAATTGCGTTCCATCTATTGCTACTCTGACTGAAAATGGTGATTGTACAAAAGCAGTTTTCCTGCATTTAGCCGAGCAGTAACCTCTGGCTGATGCCCTGGTCTCCCTAACATTGTCCCCATAGAATGACACACATTGTTTAGGTGGTGGTGGCACAAGGCCATGAATTAACTTAAGTAAAGCAAACGGTCAACAAGTTATACTTTTGAATGATGGTACAATGGTGTTAGATCCTTGTTGTTGTGTTTTTACACGTCTCTTAAAAGTTTGAATCAATGATTGTGCCCAGACACTTGAAGTTCTCAAAAATATGTATTACCTCTCCTTTAACTTGGATGCCAGCTTGATGTGTGCCATTTCTCTTTGTAGAAAGAAAATACAATTTTTGTTCACTTTAAGAGTAAGACAGCAGTAAGTCAACCCATCTGACAGTTCAATACTGCTGTGAGTTTTGAAGCAGTTTGTTCTCTTGCTTTAGCATGGGTGTAAATTACTGTATCATCTGCATATATCTGTATGGGGAGATCCGTGCAAATCAAGGGCAGATCATATAAGCTAGATAGAACTGGCCTAAGGATTGATTCCTGTGGAACTCCAATGGGACAGTCAGAGAAAGATGCACTCTTGTCTTTAGTTTAGGTATGATGTTAGGTATGAATTAGATCTTGATAGTTTGGATAGAAGAACATTATGACTGACCATCTCAAATGCCTTTTTAAAATCAAGGAAAACAGCACCTGATTCCTAAATCCAATGCATGCATGCATATAATGCAATTGGGAAATGGCTTTGAATATGTATTATTATTATATTTAGTAGTAGTAGTAGTAGTATTGTAGGTAATATTGTCCTTGCGTAATAGTAAACTGTGGTTATCCTGTGGTGGAGCTGTCCACTCCACTATGGTGCTGAACGCTATTCACAAGCACAAGCTTGAATTCTGTACTGTCAGTAACTGAGAACTGTTGTTTAATAAGTTTGCTCTGATGTGTGTAAATACCTGATTATATCTATGCGGTGTAGAAATGGATGATGTCTTCTAATACAGAACTCTTCAAAAATATGCATGTGTTTAATCTTGTTCAATTTAGGAATTGCAATAAGGTTCTTGCAGGGTAAGATATCCTGTGCAAACACAGATGTGTTTTTGTTTTTAATCGTTTTTAAATGACTCTAGGTAACCACTTTCAGTTTGAATATTTCCGTCTGATAATGTTCTGAAATGAATGTAAGTTTATAAAGTGGTTTAAACTGGAGACCAAGAAGTTTCAAATCCCTCAGTGATGTGTTTCATACATACAAGGCTTTGCTCAGTCTTAATTTACTATTATTTCCCCGAGTGGGTGTCCATTATGAGGCCAATGAGTAGTGGATTGGCACCAATCATCCATGTGGCAATCCATTCATTCGTTACCATAGAAACGGCCCGGGTGAATAGGGGATAAGTAGGGGCGGATGGAGAGATTGCTGACACCTGCTCTCCTCCATTTCCTATTCCCACACACACACACACATACTGTAAAATTCCTCACTGACATGTAAACATTATGTAACTGTGCACACACGCACACAATCACAATCAGTACATTTAAAAGACCTTGTCAGTAAGACTGTACTCCTTACAAGCAGCGTGAAACATCAGCAGATTTCATTTTTTTGTTCACTTTTGTTCTTTGCACTTCATTGATCCAAAGCTGGGAAAATGATTCCTTATTCTTAGAGCAAAGTACAGCTATTTGGTTTTATATTCATCCTTTCAAACGAGATGATTAAAAAAAAATAATGGGAGGGATAATAACTTAAATTTTGTTATGAGACATACAAAATAGTTTCTGTAGTTTATTGTGAGCAACAATTAACACAATGTTCTAGGGTTTATGGGAAACGATGTCAGATGGTTTATTTTTTAAATACGGCCCTTGTGCAGACATGTAGAGTAAACCACACAACATAATGTTGAGTAAGGCTTTGCTTCAAAGCTGGATTTTTTGTTTGTGTTATTACAAATATCAGTGAGGTTCTCTTCTCTCCGGAACAGGACCCTTGAGTTCTGGGTTCACTTTGGCTGTCTTACAGTGGTTCCCTGCTCTGGCAGTGGCCTACAAACAGCACATTTAGCATGATGCTCCTTATTTATTTTACAACAGAAGGTATAGTGCAGGGGAGGATGCCCAGGAATGCTGACATTGTGGTCCCTAGGGACAATGTCATGGTACTCTTCAGCCGCATGTCCGAAACACCGCTCAGCTGGTGGACACACCGTTGCCTGTATGTTAAATAATCCAGAACTCAAGACACCGTGGTAAGTCATCCTCCATGGATCTAAGCTTATTCTCAAGCAGGTGTAGCATGGTGAAATGTGAACGCACGCGCAAACACACATGCAAACACAAGGTGGATCAGGTTGTGATGTGATTTGCATAATAACATATCACAGTCAAATATTTAAACTCAATGTGACCTTAGCATACTCGTCTCTTTTTAAATTGTCTAATAAAGCAATCCTACGGGAAAGGAAACTCTGAGTCCTCCCTGGAGGAGTTAGTGGAGTGTAGGAGGTGTGTGATTGGATCATTACGCAGACAATTATGCTGAACTAACCTACACCCTTCTGGACTACTCCTCGTCCAGCTAGGCTTACAAGGCAACAGATTAAAGGTGTGCAGTAATGCACAAGAAAAATAAATGCCTTAAAAGCTTTGCTTTCACATTTTTGTATATGCCATTTTGAAATTTTCAATATCCCACGAGAGAAACCTCCCTTCTGGCACAGGGTATGAAGACAGAGCCTGCTTTGTAATTCATAAGCATCCAGGCTCTCTTTAGAAAACAGGGGTTTATAATCCTGCAATGCTTCTTCATGTGGACTATCTCATACCTACTTACACACAAAAGTTACTTTATTGTATCACGGCAGAATGTGTTACATCTACATACTGAAAAAGACGGATGTTGTAATGTAGGTGTCTGCTAGCACCGTGCGTATGTGCATTTTTAGCAGGCGCCAATGGGAGTTATATGGCAAACCCCAGAAACATTGAAACCAGCCTGGGCTGGCAACACACATCACTTTGAACGGTATAAAGATCCAGTACAGTAAAAGATCTGAGTTACAGGATTAGATTAGAAGAGGCGTCAAATGTAACACATGTTCCAACTCTGCATGAAAAAGACATTTTTGTATCTCCTTCAAGTGGTGCCCCTTCCTCCTCTAATAACGTTTTAAAAGCATTTCGTTGAAATATCAAATAGACATGGCAGGGGAAGACTTGGATGAAGAAATGGTTAAAAAATGCAAACACAAATTAAAGTTACGTTTTATCATATGTCTGCCGCAGTAATGCAAGA
Organism: Pholis gunnellus; assembly: GCF_910591455.1. Classification (NCBI taxonomy): domain Eukaryota; kingdom Metazoa; phylum Chordata; class Actinopteri; order Perciformes; family Pholidae; genus Pholis; species Pholis gunnellus. The sequence continues at coordinate 11,482,134 of NC_136529.1, read as the reverse complement.
TTCTTGTTCTCTGCTCACTGCAGGGGACTACAATGTTAACCGTTAAAACTTAACAACCTCTGATAACACACAATTTAACTGAACCAAACTAAATACATATTAATAAAGGCAGTGGCAGTTGTGGCAAAGCTATCACTCATGATCAATATCTCTCTGTATGAGTTGAGTATTGTTAATTTGTATTAATCACATTTCATAGTATATTTGTTAAATTTACTTTGCACTCGTTTCAATCAATCCCTTTGGTTGAATATGATAGTTATTGTATATCATTTGCTTTTTTTCAAATTATGTTGTATGGACATTCATTGTCTAAATAATATTGTTTCAAAATCAGATCCAATTGAAAAGAAAAATATTCTGCTGTACTAATTAGCATACAAGTATAATTAGCTTGAAAGACCTTCAGGTGTTAGCAACCATGAGCCCATGAAAGTCTACAGACTTTAATCTGCCAAACAACATAAAACATTTCATGGAACAAACCAAATTCAAATGAACCTCCCAAAACCTCATCTGAGTAACAATAATAGGGTTATTACCATAAGAAGGTTCCTATAAAACATAATCCAGGCCTGTTTGAGCGGCGGTTGTAGTAGCATCAGCAGCCCACAGGAGCTAGAGGATCATAGCAGCTCTGTTATAGCCTCCTTCTTCATATCTTCATATCTTCATATTACTCCTCTGCCCCCAAACTCAGACGTTGCCTAAGCTCTTGCCCTTCAATTCAAACATTGGCTTTAACTGTCTCCTTCATCCTAGTATCTTTAAATCCGATGTCAAGTTTTTCACTCACGTCTCCATGCTCCTGACTGCAGCCTTGATTGATACTTCACCTCAGAGAGCCTCAGCCCTTCGATATGCTGCCCATCTTCCAGAGTGGCTGTCAGTGCTCTTCAGTCCAAGACCCTTCTTTCACCTCAAGATACACGCTACTGCAGCTTGCCTAAATGTGACACTTTTCCCCTACAGTTTCCTTTATTTGGTTATTTTATTAGATGTTGGTTAGATGTTGGTTTTGCGGCAGTAGCGATGGACTTACCCACTAAGTTATGCCATTTATTTTGCTTTCGTTTAGCTGCTTTCCAGACACTGAAAGTACTAAAACAGTATATGCTATTTTTTTAGTTTTTTTGTAATGGGCATTCATTATCTTTTTCGATTACGTATTTCTGAGGGAAATTATAAATTCACTAAATCTTGTCAGGTCCATATGAAGAAACAGTGACAAGAGAGAATAGTCAAAAAGCTAGCCCCTGGATCTTCAGTAGGTTTTATTCTTATCAAGGATGTAATAACCGTGAGTCTGTGATCAAAGATGATCAGTTATAATAGCCTGATGGCAAAAAGAGATGACGCAGAGATAAAAGATAATTGGCGTGAAGCTTTTTTCTTCAAACATAGTCTTTCTGCTCCATTTGAGTTTTTACGATATGGATATAATAATATCCATTTATACCTTCAGAGCCAATGCCAGCCACAAGACATATTCTTACAGAACGTACTCTTGAATTTATTAATTGTATTGAGCAAATTGAAATTGAATGATGAAAAAATAGAAGTTTCATCATCAGTATAGTTAATAATAAACTAAATTTTGATTTAGTCCCACACAGATTTTTAGGAGCACCCATCTGGCATCTTTCATTTTTAACAAATGTTAATGCTAATAACTACCAGCCACAACAGACGAAGGAGCAATGATCTTCCCTGAATGATGACAGGGTGCATTAAGGCGCATTCTAGCCCTGTAGCAAACAGACGTTGCATTGTGCCACTTTCTTAACATCAGTTTCAAAAGACAAAGATCTTTGTCATCGCCGGTGAAATGCATTCCCCTCTGCTGCTGCATCTTTTGGCTGTCTTGACGAAAAGGATCGCCATTTCTTCATATCGTGTTTCTAAATAGACATTTAGTATGAGGAGCAGATGTGTTGTGACATGGCTCTCTGGATGGTTGTCTGTTTGGCTATCTTGTGATGTAGACTGACAATGACAAGGGAAAAAGGTTCCAGCGGGCGTTTTGTGGCTGAACCACCTGCTGAAGCAGAGCACACACGAGGACCTAACCTTGCCTGAAGAACCTATAACCAACATGCTTATGAATGGGCATTGCCAGATTAAGTGCAATCGATTTTTGTTCTTTTTGCATGTTAGTTAAATAATCTTTTTCTCAAATTTGCCAATAAACTTTTATTAGCTCTGTTTTTGAACTGCAGATTAGCTATAAACTGTACGATTGGTTTCCTCACTACTGGACTTAATAATCAAGTGTTTTTTTGTCTAAGGCTCATTAGTTGTGGTCATGCCAGTTGCTTGAAAATTAGTCTGTATTGTACATTTCTTTTTTGAGCACAGCTCCAAGACATGTCTTCTTCTGGTCCAACTGTAAGAGGTTGGGGTGAATGAGGAGTGTAATTATCACGGGTCCTGTCTACTGGTTCATTACCAGCTCAACATGCATGATGCACTGATGGTTTCTGCTCTGGCCCTTTACAGTAAATGGGATTTAATGACTTTAGTGGGCAGCAGCACATTTTCAAAAAGATGTCTTTTTTTTCTTATTTTGTCCCATTTAATCAACTGTATTTATGGAAGCATGAATCTTTAGGAGGATCACTATAGATACTGAAAAATAAGTCTCTCCTATGCTGAGAATATCTACGCCCATTTAACATTTGTTACGGAGTACGGAGAGGCAATAAATGGTAAAGGAGAGAGAGAGAAAAGCAGGATAATATGTAGAGTAAAGAGGATTGCAAAGGATATTTGAGCATGGTACATGAAAGACAAAGTAAAACAAAAATGGCTCATGAAGAGATACAGGCACAACGCTAAACAGAGGGAAACAGAGAATAGGAGTAAGGGTTGGAGGGGGATCTGCCAGTTGAGAATTAACAACAGCCAGGCGCTGCTGCTGGCTTAACTATTGCATGTCTTCATCACTGAAAGGTTACCATGAACGGTACTGACAGTTCTGCCTACTAGGCTCTGACTGGCATTCTTTCGTCATAGCAAAAGGAGGAGGAGAGAGGGAGAGGAAATAAAGAGCAAGTAAAAAAAGGGAAACAAACATAAGAGGCAAGAAAGAAGAAAGAAGCATATTTAAGGTGGTGGAAAGATGGCCGAAGAGTGAAGGGGATAAGAAAATCTGGAGGAAAAATGAAGAAGGGGAGTAAGGGGAGGGTAGCATGTAGACGTTAAATGAGCGCAGATGATTGTGTGATGCTGAATCATTAGTAACAGCTCTCATCACAGTGTCATTTAGAAAGGGTAAGAAGAGGACAATTGGCCCAGCTTATAACTGTACTAGACTATTACTTTACGCTGGCACAGTTTTCAGGGAATTTGACAACAAAAAGTGTTTAATACCTTTCACGTTTGATAACATAAGAAACACAAACTATTAGCATTACCTAATCAGCTAGGCATTGGCTAAATTAGGGAGATACTTTCCTAAGCAGTATTCACTCAACTCAATCCTCCATGGCAGAACATAGGTGGGAAAAAAACAAATCTTCACGTTTATCATAAGATATATTAATACCAATTCAATTAGCATGACACAATTTGATCCTATCTTAACCTTAAGCATACAAAAATGACGTGGAGTTCCCCAAGGCTCCATTCTTGGACCTCTTCTGTTCAAGCTCAACATGCTCCCTCTAGCTTAAGTTATAGAAACCAAACAAAACATCTTAGAGACACATTTAAAAGAGGAAAACATGTTGGCCCACACAAGCAAAAGCTGTTTTTAAATAAACCTTTCAATCGACAGTGGCAACATTTTTTATTTTCTATATAATCAATTCTTAAACTTTAATTCTCTTTTGCAAGGCCGAAACCATGTGCAATCCATATGCAAAAAAACATTAGCTACAGTGTAATGTAATTTCTTCTTGTTTGTTGGCCTACAGCCCCTAGTGTAGCATCAATGATGTGAGGAAAGGTCACAATCAATTAATATGTTCCCCAGTTTGTCAGAGAATCAATTCTCAATGCTAATTTCTACTACTGTACGTAATTGACAGCGAATTGCTGCTGCTGGAACTTATGATTGTTCATCGTTTCTTCTCTCTTTCACCCTGAGTACATTTTTAAGTTATTATAAAATGATCAAAAATATATTTCAATGCATCAGTTTCTCATGTGGTTCATGCTGTGATTAAACAGTAATATTGAAGGTTTGGCATGTACACTCTCAGATGAATTGTTACTGAGAAACAAAGGTTACTGTACTGCATGACTGCATGACTGCTTGACGAACACAGTGGGTTCAAATGCAGGCACCTTTCCAATCGGAAATTGATGATACATTTAAAAAGATGACTGATTACTTCTGTTGGATTTTATTTTGTAAGTGTTAAGAAGCTTGAAGATAACTTAATGGCTTTGCCATTGTGGTTTTATTACTCACATTGTACGAATTCATAAAACACAGGCAGGCAGAGACAGACAGGTAAAAGTCTTAAGTCTTATGATCAGTACCAAAAACAGGCAAGGGTCAAGTACCAGGCAGGCAGTCAGACGGATATAGTGGAATCTCTGGGAATGAGGTTATGGCAGGGCAGGTGGGAGTTACCTGATCTAAAATGACATGAGAGTTAATGATATGGCAGGTAAACACAGAGCAAAAACCTGAAAGATGGTCTATATCCGTCTGGAAATGTCACACACGTGTCTTGGATTTGAAATACAAGTCAGTACCCTGTGGGGATTCTGTGTAGAATGAAGCAACAGATGACAAAGATACATTTGGATTAGTTGAATGTAGATATGTAACAGAGAAGCAACTGAGCTAAGACCAAGAGGCTGCAGTTACATTGCTAACATTGTAGGTGATTGGTTATAAACCACAGCAGAAATCATAATTTTGACCTGATGATGGGATGAGATAATTAAACTTCAATCTGAAGAGGACGTGAATGTCTTTTCTAAATTTGTTGACAATACCTTTAGTACTTACATTTTTACTCAAATCCCCAAATGTCAACCTCGTGGCACTGGAGGAAAAGACAGGGGATCAACAAAGTCTGTCGGCTTCATCCCCTGGGAACAATGAATGGTTCATGGCAATCCATCTAACAGTTGTTGGGAGATTCCTGTCTGGACAAGGGATGTCAGGATTAAGCAATTTTGCCATAACCTCGGTTCCATAATGTTCCATAACTGTAAGAACTGTAGAAGATATGATGTCGATGGTGTCCTGAGTCCTGCATTGTTGCCCTGTCAATACAAATCTTGGGAGTCCTGTTGTATGTGTGTCCATTGAAATCTCCTCACGTGCGAGTCACATAAAACGTTTGTTTTGTGTTTCAGAGTCGTGGTATTCAATGTAGGAACATTTTGAATATCTACATAATGACCAGTTGTTGATTGATATCCAATTTGAAAAGCCTGCTGTTGAAAAGTGACTGCAAAGGGGTCCGAATATATTCCATCATCTTCGAGATAATTATTCACCTCTTAATGCCCAAGTGGAGGTAAAAAAACTTGAAGGAGCTGTGTTTCACATTCTGAACATTAATAAAACAGCAAACAACTATTTGCTATGTAATATGGTGGAGTAAATTCCATCTGAGCAGAGAATGAAGTTACTCTCCCTCTGCCTTGTAGTCCGAGCTTCTCCTTGCTTCAGGTAAACACTCTTAGCTCTGTCATCGCTTTTTCCATAGTTTGCACTGTCAGCTATGAGTCGCAGGCTTGCTGTCGACATGTTTGGAGACGTTGAGAGGCCATTTAAATGCTACCAATCTTGGAACTTGCACCATTAACTAGCTAATCAAATTGACATAAGATTCCCAAAGGTTATCACCCCTAGTGAAGCCTGCTTGTCTGGTAGGCTCAGTGGAAGTTACATTATACGTAACAGGAAGTGAGAAGTTTTGAATTTAGTGCCGACAAATAGAACAAGATTCAACTAACACCTCTTAAACTCATCCAAGACAGAAACATTTACATGGAGCCAAAGACCTATCTTTTTGGTTTAAGTGCTCATATTAAAGTTAAAGCACTGAAGAACGGAGATTTAACAAAGTGAAATATATGAACAGGCAACATAAAACATCCCGTAGCGTTACAAAAGAATAGAAGAAGTGACTTGCTGATAGTATGGAGCAAAATTAAGCAGAATCCTGTCCTCTATCTGATGTGTGTTCAGGAAATTCGAAAGGATGTGATGCTTGCACTACATCCACGGGGTCTAAAATAGCTTTTCACCATATTGCGCTCACAGGATAGAAGAGGCCCTTCATACAAGAACAAAACAGTTCGGATCGCCTCGGGCATCGAATTAGGACCGAATTAGCCTCCTCTCTTCTCCCCCGTGTTATTTCCGTGTAGCCGCTCATGGCATAGTAAACCAAATAATCCACTCGTTATCACAAAGCACATCATTATACGGTAATAGCCTATCCGTGTTGACACACCATTAGGCATAGGGAATTTGGGTAATGTGCTATACCACCATTTGTAGATTCTTCCTTATCTCAGGGGACATATGCACTAGCCAGTGAGAAAACAAAGAAGTGAACTAAACATGTAATGCCATTTTTCTTTTTTTCAAAATGACTTATAACCTTCATTATTCGGATTTGATAATGATAGGTGAGTTGTGATATGACAGGACTCTACTAATGATTCACCATCTGACGAGACGAAAAGTGGAAGAAACGGAATGAAACAAAGTGAAAAACAGGGAGGTGGGGAGAGAGTTGGAGAAAGAAAGAGCAAAAAAGGAACGATCATAAGCGTAAAGGGGAAGTAAGCAATGGAGAAAAGGAGAGGAAATAAAGAGACCAAGTGGGGGAGAGGCAGAGCAAGAAAGAGAAATGGATTAAGTGTAAAATGAACCTCTAGACGAGTGGGTGTTCCTCTAGCTTTGATGCTGCCATTCAGGTCTGCTTCCTCTCACCTGGCAGACAAACTTTTCCAAACACTCCAGTTCACTTGCACTGAGACCGGGGGCACCTTTGGCCCGCTCCATTTCCAATTGCTTCACTGAAGTTAAACTGATTTTCAGGTTGGTAAAAAATAATTCAGTATCAAAATTTGAATCCAGTGAAAAAGTTGTGTCCCTTTGATGAGGAGAGCAAGGTGGTTTGGCATGATAGTTCACTTTGGCATGACTTTCTTTTGACACATACCCAATTTGTTTGAAGCAGCCAGTCGCCAAAATCAGCTTTTCTCTTCTAATGTGGAATTAGTAATCTCCCCTTGTTCTACAATCTCTGTTGCTGGTGAATTATGAAGTCAGGATTGTTTCACAGATTTGTCCCTGAGAAGCTCAGCTCTCACCAGTCTACAACTGTGAGTGATCTTCAGAGTGTTTTACATAAAAATACAATGATGCAGACGCGCTACTGTAGATTTACTGTATGCGTAATGATTGTACCACTGCTGAGCACAACTGTGGGAGGCACTCTATCTTCAGGCTATCAATTCTCTCTCTTTCTGTCATGCAAACACTATCTTGCCTTCTTTTTGTCAGTTAATAGTTGGATTATGCACAGACTCTGTGGGTGGACAGAAAGCTCAAACTAGCTGGATTCATTTTAGTGTTTCATCCCTCAACAGACAAGATTAATGCCCCTTAAAATACTTCTCTGAAGTATCACATAGAAGGAGAAGTTTTTCATTTGTTTGACATAATAAGCATGTAAGTTAATTTACCAAACAAGTGTTGGCATGCAAATCCAAAAAAGGCACTAAAGTGCAAAAAGTATTTTGATCATATGTAAGAAATATTTAGCAAATATCCGCATTGTTTCTCTCTGTTAGGTCTGTAGGAGATCACACAGATTACATTATATCAGACAGGAATATCTTTCCTAAAATTAGAGCAGTTTCTTATCAGATTGCCAAATGCTCAAGGGACATATTCACCTTGATATTAATTTGATTTCACACTTCATTCAGAGAGAGGGACAGTAAGATATAAATAGAGGGGAAACCGAGAGGAAGAAAAGAGATACCAATAGGATGACAGAGTGCAAGAGAGAGGGACAGAAAGGTAAATAGAAGGGAAGAGAGGGGATAGGAAAAGTGGGAGAGAATGACAGTAGAAGAGAGACTCTGGCCACCATGAATGACTACACGCATATTGAGAAGAACTTCATAAATATGAGTCATTAAAGTAAAGCAGCGTCTCACAAGCTTGAGCAATGTTTCATTAAAATGACATTTTTTTAATATCAAACAAAGCCAGGAAAATACAAAATGTTGGCACAGATTTCTCTTTGTATATAGTTCTCCCCAGTAAAACACTCTCTGATGTTTAGCAGGAAATGTTTTAATAAATTGTTAGTTAGCAAGAAAAAAAGTACTGAGGCTGATTGGGACTTTTCTTTTCAAGTATAAATGTCTAGAAACTCTAGATCTATAATCACTAGATGAAAAGGTATGAGATCAACAAAGTCACCAAGATTGCAGGACAATAATTTTGTCTAATCAGTCTAGTAGATGTTGAGATATTTTACTGGATCAGTGAACATTTTGACCTGCTAGTGACGCTAAGAAAAAGTCAGGGGATCAACAAAGTCATTAACATTTATCCTCTAAGGGACATAAATATATGTACCAAATCTTTTGTCCATCCGCCCAAGATGAAAAGTCAGAGGATCACCAAAGTCAGTTAGAGACATCCACTGCTGATCATGAATATCTTTATAAAATGCCCATTCATCAAATATTTGCCGAGATATTTGTTCACCAAACTGACTGACTAAGTGTGGCCTAACAGTCCTTGCCTTAGCTGCATCCACGCGACAAGAAAGTATTATAAAGGATAAATACTGGATGTAGGATTAATGAGGAGGGCCCTATGCTGGATATTAAAATATAATTTTCAGTGAACTAAGTAATAATGGCTGACTGGAGGATTAGCGTCACCTACTGTTTAGATGAACCAACTCCTAATATTCGCATAACACTAGTGGATAGGAACTCCCATTAATTTGCATTCTCTTTTGCCGCTGTTCTGGAAATGTTGTATTAATTGTCACTACATTGATTGCAATGGAAATCTGGCTAATTTCCTATAATTAGTTATCTTTCGGTGTAGTATATGTTTCCATCAGACTGAGGTATCCTGTCGATCCAGGTTCATGCTCTTATTAGCCCACCTATCTGCACATCTAAACATACTGTAAGATACATGACTGCTTCATTAATTGATTTCCTCCAGACATGTTTTCCTCCAGCAATGCACATATATGTACACTATAAAGCATCTTTTCTATTACGACATAATTAATCAACCTAACTGTTGGTTATCACAACCAAACTACCAGGAACAGCTACGTATGCACACGCTCTCCCCAAACACTGCACATACCCACACCTCAAGACAGATGTCACCCCAAGGAACAACTCCATTTCTTTTCCCGCCGCTGGCTTTACATGGTGACCTTTCTGAGTGCTAGGTGTGTGGCGGTGGGACCGAGTGGCAGGAGCAGTGACTCACTGGGAGGTGTCTCTGCCTGCAACCAAACTCATCAACATGCATGTTTTCAGGTCCCTGGACTCCAAGAGGTGGCAGTGTGTGTGTGTGTGTTCCTCTGTCATTGTGGATATGTGTACTTTGTGCCACACGTTCATGTTTCTGTGTTATTCTTTTGTAATTTGGGTGTCAACAGTCCATGTGAGTGTACTGCTGTGTCTGTGAAGTGTTACGCCAGTGATGCTGTTAGATTTGTACTGCTCCAGGCTCCTGCACCAGTTCACCAGAGAATCTGAAAGGTGGATGCACAGAGTAGTTTATTATGTCCTCTTGGGAGAGAGAGAGAGAAAGAGGGAGAGAGAAAGAGGGAGGCAAATGTGCATGGGGTAAGCTCACAAAATGTAACCCTTTGGATGATATGGATATTTACAACGAGAAACTTATCTTAACTCTCTTTATGTGAGGTTGAGAGAGAGAGAGAGATAGGGCATAATCATGGCACTCAGTTGAGAGTCCATTTTATTTTTCTAAAACATTTGATCTATGCCCACCACGTGATGTTCGCTCTCAGTGGCATGGATTTTAATATGCTGCTTCACTTTACAATCCTTCTGGAACTGTAGATAAGAATATTCAAAGGGACTGTTTCTTATATTTCCACAGTTTAGCAGGAAACATTGCAACAGAAGCCCACACAGAAACTTCAAAGGTTAAATTACACTGTTAACCTCAATTACCTCATGCTTTACAACTGTGGCTACAGGTCACAGCCTTGATGAGGAGATTCATTTTAGAATAGCCAGAGGTGTTTTTGGACGGATAGCATCATCTCCCCCCCCCCCCCCCCCCCCCCCCCCCCCCCCCCACCCTCTCTCTCTAATTCTACCCTGTCTTGTCTCTTTACCCATCACCACCACCGCAATCAATCCTTCAGCTGGGATGTGTGTTGTGTTTACAAAGGGCTTAGAGCTCAGCTGCCTCTCAGAAACAACAAATGACAAACCCCAACATGGCTCAATGTGTCTTATGTTGCCAGTCTTATCAAAAAAGAAAACGTCTGCACCCCACTGACAACACATACACAGCATCCTGGAACAAAAATACAGAAAACTCAGAAGTCATACTGTACATAACCGAGGGTGCATGTTCCAGTTTGTATATTTTCCAAGGCACCGCCAGAATTATTGGTTGACCTATAGATTGATTTGAAACATAATGGATACTAGCTTCTATAAAAGCTGAAGAAGTGCGATGATTTGTTAAGTTGCAGGGAACATGGAATTGGTTCAGATTTGCAACCTAAGGCATACTGGTGTGACAGGATAATAAAAATTGACTTGAAATCTGAGTTAAACAACTGCAAACAGATATGTCTAATGTTGTCATTAACGCTTGGAGCTAAAGACTTATAACTCAATAGACGGTTACAGCTCCTTAATGCTCCTATGGGGGTTGGATGGTGGAACATGAGCTGCAACATAAAAAAAACATTAGAGCAGTAGGAGGGGAGCTTTCCACATTTACGAAGTTATTGATAAATGTTGGGGTTGTAAAAAGCATGTGAAAAACACACACATACAGGCTTGTATGTGTGTGTTTTTGTATTGTATTGATGTGTAATCATGCATGCACATTTATACACTTTTTGTATGTCGGAGAAGATACCTTTAAAAACAGCTTGCGTTAATATTGTGTGAAGTTGTGTACATCATTACTGGACTACTAGCATGGTTGTAGATTCTTAGTTGTATAGGCCTCCAGAGGTAAAACCATATAGTCTGCTATTTTACAAGAAAATAGCAAAAATATGAGATATTTGGGAAAGAATAAACACTAACGTGGACCAACGTATAACCAAGCACCAATGACAGTGAGCGATGTGTTCTCAATGGTTAACTACGTTCATACACTGCATGTACAAAACGTAACCCATTGGCACTTATCATGACTCCCTCACCTACGCAGTGTCTTGAAAAGAATGGTATGTTGGCTGTAATTCTGATTTACATTTGAACAAAGTCGTGATATAAATATGAACACCGCCTCCATGGTCACACAAGGACGTGGAAGCTTTTTGTTTCTTGGCTGGTTCAAAACAATCACTTATTTCACAAGTCTTCATAGATATATTCAAAGATCAAGACAAGATTTCCAAGACGACCTCTAATTGATGATAATTAATACATTAGTTTTTCAACCAGTTAACCTATCGGGGGTTTCTCAGCTGTATCAGTCCTCACGTGGAAGCTAAATCAATATCATGACGATCGTAATGTTCATGGTAATAAACACCAGATCACCAGATCTGTCTTTGTAACTCAATCTACATACTCTGCATAGTTTACTTTGTTTTGTCATGTTGCCACTGACAATTTTTGTATGGAATAGAGAGACTTCATTTAGGTTCATTAAGTTCATTTTCTGCAGACTCCTCCTCCACCGTGTTGTTCTGCACTAACATGCGCGAGCAGCCGGACCAGCTACATAAACAAAGCACAGAAGCGCTCAGATAACCACGCACACAGAGCGAGGGCAACTTCATTCCCTCAGAGAGACGTTACTCCACTATATCTTTGCTATCTATCTATTGCAAATAGTTGTTTGCTGCTATAGTAATGCTCTGAATGTTTGTGATTCTGTTTAGGCCAGCAGAGAAGGCTTTGCAGGCCCTGACGGCCCACCCCTGCCAAGATTTGTTTACTCCTCTCCTGCCTTCAACTGTTGCCATTGATCAGGTTTCACACACACAATCACATACACAGATGCCGTTTAAGCACTGAAAGGTGGGATAATGATGGTACCACAAGTAAGAGGGTATTGACTGTTTTGGTGATCAATAACAGAAAAGTGTGATGAGTGGAAAGCAGGGAAAGAATCAATAGTAAGAGAGTGAGAGAAAAGCCAGGGGAGCTGTACAGTCCGATCTGATCAACATCTCATACCATTAAATTCTTACGCCATCATAGAGATTGTCCGATGTTTGTGACATTGTTTTTTGTGGCTATACAGTCATACACATCTGATATACAATATACTTTTCATTATTGAGGGCTTGTACCAAAAATAAAAAAATAAAACATACATTAGGAACTCATACTCATGCACATATACTATAATGATCAAATGAAGGTATACATTCATTTTGGATGATGATGTTGAATCTGATAGCCTAAACTATTTAAGGTCTGTATACTGTTAATTAAGTTATCAAGAGACATGCAATTAATCAAATACTGTAGTACTGTTTTTCTTCTCAATCATAAGAAGTTCCATGTAGGCTCCTTGACTATGAAACCAGGCCCAGAGTGATGAACAGTGTTCTCCCGAGCCCCACAGAGCTGGCGCCCCACCTAACCAGTGACCCATTCAACCAGTCAACATTACTTGACAGTGAAATTGGAAACGTTGTCATTGGCTGGTGACCTATTAACAGCAAGTGTGTGCATGTATGTGTGAATGTGTGTAGATGGAGGGTTGTGGGGGCTGATGCATGAGCTGTGAGCTGCCCGGGGCGCATTTGCATATTGGTGAGTGTATGTATGAATATGTGTGGTGTTTGAGCAAATTGAGTCGCTGTGTACATTAAATTGTTTGCTTGATTGACTCTTTTGTGTATGTATACATATACAGTCTGTGTGTGTGTGTGTGTGTGTGTGTGTGTGTGTGTGTGCGCCTTACAAATGACACCTGCACTGAAGAAGAGTTTTCCAAGGTCAGGGGTAAATCAACAGAAATTACACAGCTGCCAAAACCTATTACTGCAGAACCGTGCAACACCGGGCCTACCCAATGGGCATAGACCACTCATTGAGTGTACTAAGCAAACGCACACAATTCTGGGCACATACACTACATGTGTGTGTATGTGCGTATACATTTTGTAACACACAAACACATTCTTAATCACAGATTAGAACATGCAGGCATGGCCATCCTAACACATTCAATGGCTGTGCTCATCAATTATAGTACAGTTTCTTCATGCCACACAGTGTTTATTGTGTAAATCTATGTTTTCAGTGCTCACTTCACTGGCATGATTCAAACTAAAAACAGAAACATGAAATAGAAAAGAGATTTGCCTCTTTACCCTTTAAAGAACCAACCAAGACAAACATTACATGGTGTTGATGGACTATGAGAACCTTCAAGTAGAAAATAATATTACTTTTACTGTAAGCCGATTTCAGCCGAGCATGAAAAAAAAAAGAAAGCTGTTTAGTCCCTCCAGTCACGCTTCCCCTGACCCACCTCAATTCTCTCCCTCCCACATTCACACAGAGCTGAGTTTGACCTTTCACAGCATGCTAGCTGCACACAGGTAGAACATCAAGGCCCAGCTTTTGTAATAGTAATTCATATCAAACTATGAAATTGGGACATTAGTGTTCACAATATTTTATTGGTACTCAAGGCTTGCAGAAAAAGTGATATTTGTTCCAAAAGTATACAGAAAGATATGAAGAAAATAAGGCCAAAAAAAACCAAAACCTGTATACTGTCAGCACTTGAATTGAATTGAAAATGTATTCAATAGCCAAGTTTTGGTCATACAAACAAATCATAAGCCTGCAGATACTGTACCTACACACAATCAGCTGATCCTATGGACCAAGTAATCAACAAACCCATAAGCAAACACATCTGGGAGCAGGCGGGGGACATAAGACACTTTAAGATAATTAAAGTAATTAAATAAGGCAAATTCCCATCAAGATACTAAAAATACATTAAAAATTCAAAAGGAGAACCAACAATACGCTTAAAAAAATAAATAATAATAATTCCATAGAAAAGAGGTTAATATCTTCTACACTACTGTAGAATAAATAGGAGATTTATCATCAAAAGTACAAAACAGCGACAAACATCTGTATTGAAAATATAAATTCTCAAAATGACTGAATAGTGATAGTAATCGTATTAATGAATAAATAGGGTAAACATGTCTTAATGCAGATTATTAAAAAAAATAAATGTGCTAAGTGGTACCAAAGTCAAATTCTTAGTTAAAAATAACAACAAAGTTAGTTACTACAAAAACGAGTCACTGGATCGCCCCTTTGGTTAGTTAATAATCACTTGCATTGAAGATGCTGGTCATGATGATGATAGATGGTGGTAATGCTGATTTCTTTCAGGCTACACTTCATTTGCTGCCTACTGAAGAGGACAGGGAGGGCGATGGAGTGAAGGAAAGATGCCTGGAGTGTCCTCAGGCTTCTTCTCTTTTGACCCATGATCTGAGAACTCAAAGAAGGTGCCGAGTCGGGTCCCATTTGACATCCTTACCCCTGTGACATAGTCTCTCTCTCTCTCTCTCTATTTCACCCTCTCTCCCCTACACACATCATTCTAATGTGTGCTGCATTGTCCTTATACAATGAAGATGTTGACGTGTAGGTCAGGGTTTACCATGCAGTGTAATAGCTTTTCATTGACTGTTTATAATGTCAGTGGACATTAATGTGTCATTAAGAGAACAAATATAGGCAGCGCAGAATAAGTAAATAGAGGAGAGAAGCACGTTGTTATTAAAATGAATGTCAGAGCATTTTAAATGGCTCTGCCGTTCAGTTTGTCATCTCTCAGTGTTCAGAGACCCCATGACAATATACTGAATGATCGGTGTGAATGTAGATTGAGTGACTGGTTGAAACAGACACACATGATGCTAGACATGAGCAGCATTGGACGTATTTATCTCTACAGTCACAAGGACATCTTTGAATCGCTGAAAGAAGCAGAGAGCAAATTAAAACTACAACAAATGTTAAAAGTGAGGAATGTTTAATGGAAACATCTCATGGAAACATGTATTTGTGTTGTGTTATCTATTGTTGTTTTCCAGAGGTTCTTGGGATGTGATTTTAATTCTCTCATGGCCCACTTTCCTGTTTGTGGGCGAGTACAGAGATCAACTGCTATGTTCCACTGTGTACCTCTGCATTTTCTGATGATTTTCTGTTTTCAAAATTAGATATCCACCATACACATAACACAAACAAAACACAGAAAAAGTAAATAATTGATAGTACGTTTTAAAGGCTTGCAGATTACAAATGATACATTATTTACAGACTGAATCCATTATCATTCATTGAATAATTCAATTATTTTCCCCAAATGGATATCATATATATATATTAATTTGATATTCTTTGTCTGAAATCAACAACAGTGGAAATAAAGTATTCTCATCAGCTGTTTTTTTGTTAGCTGTATCTGGCGATTTCATACAAAGGACAATGAACAGTGTTAACCTTTTTGACCGCTGAGTTTTCTGTCCATTCTCTCTGCTCTCTCTTTCTCTCACCAGGTACAGAAACCATTTTCTCTGTGTTGCCTCCTTTCATTACACAGCAGATTACTCTCACTCATGCCCCTCACCTCTTCATTTCCTTTTCCCATCCTTCTCTTTCCTTATGTTTTAGTTGAACCATTTATTTCCCGCTATTGGTCATCCGCTTTCTATCTATCTCACTCTATCTCTCTCTTTTTTTTTCACAAGATTGTGTGCCTGTGAAACCTTGGGATATCATGACCAAGACACACATGTGCAAAGACATACTCACAATGACACTGAGGTCTATGTATTTCATTTTCTTCGACTGTCAGCATCAAACGTGCAAGGATGAAAATTACCTGAAATTACAACGATGCCCTATCGGGCACTGTGAGCATGCAAAGTTTAATTTAACGATAATGAAGGCAGAGATGCACACATGATGCTTGAGCACACAAATATATTGTCATGAGCAGAAAATGCATTGCACACGCACATGCGTCAGAAACAGAAATATGCAAATGAACTGTGGTATTTCTACCTGGTGTTCAAGCTTGTTCAGTCACGGTAGTTTGGAATTTGCTGCCCCCTGCTGAAATTAAAAGAATAACTTTAACCTCATGTCACCAGCAGGGAATCAACAGCGAACAAAACCTGATTGATTTTAGTTTGGAAGTAGACTATTGTTAAAGCAGAGAACCAACCATGCAACCTCTGGCTGATTTCAGGCACCGAGCCATAGTTCAATAAAAGCTGTATTCAGTATCAGATATGTTCTATAAACTACTGGCTTTTTACTGCATATTTTTGGCTTTTCCTAATCACATTGTCTCACTTTCTTTTGATTCAGCTTTTACACAAAGTTGTCTCACAATAATGTTATTTTGGTCTCACTCATTCATTCTTAATCTCTTATTGGAATGTGCAGCGCATTGGCAAGTCTGAAGGATTTTTCGATCACTTCCTTTTGGATTGAGAAAAACAGAGCAGAAGAGTCATATTAATGACGATCCTTCCTTCTCGTAATGACCCCGTATCCTGCCTCTTGGTGTTCATCAACAGTTTAATGCATTGTTTGCAGAAAAAAAGGCCAAGAACAACACATACAAAGCCATTGTGCCAGCAGAGACTTGTAGTATCTGAATCAAGTCAGAAACATCCTTATGTTTTGGTTGGACTTGGCACAAATGTCATGAAGTAAGGCATTAAGGTCTATTTGCCAAGAAAACTAAACTGATTGAGTGAGCGAGTGAGTGAGTGTTTGATTGATTGATTGATTGATACCCGGCCACCACCACAAGAGCATCAAATAAAAATACGAGAAGTCGTAGCATCTACTATAGTAATGAATTAAAGGGTAGCAGGATTTGGTGTAATATTAACTGGGACATCTATGGATTCCCTTCACATTTTCTTGCATATTTTTTTTTCTTTTATCGCTCACTATCAAAAGATCAGGAGAAAAATCTAGGTTGCTTTAATCTTTAGGCAAGGCTGACTTTTGGTGCGTCGTGTTTCTATCTTGGCTCTGTCCTGAAGCGCCGCCCCAGAACACAGTGCGTGAGTCAACTAATCTGTTATGCCATCTCCATAATCGCAGGGAAGAATGCTGCTTCCCTCTTTTCTCTCTCTTACTGGCTGCTGTTCTATCTGCTGTTTGTTATTTCCTCATCTGTCTTATGGCATCCATCTCTCCATCACTTCTGTAAATTTGCATCTGTTAGGCTTCCTGTTTGTGCTGTATGTACTGTAGTATTGTCACTGTATCGATATAGTAGCATGGTGTTTGTTTGCTTGTCTTTCATCCTGATGGCTTCCCTGTCTCGCTCTCACTCCACCTGATGGTTTCTCTTCAAGCTATTATCACTGATTCAACAGCGGTGGTCTGTTAGATCTTTCAACCTCTGTTAGTGTTGTTGTACAGGATCACGATTATTGAAAATTATCATTTTATTAGCCTAATTTAGCTAATTGTTTTAGCGTTATTGCCTGCACATCTACTTTGACTTGCATGGTTGTTTCCACTCCCATCAACCCTGTCTGGTCAAATATACCATACCGCTATCCCAAAGCCAAAGAAATCAACTAGCTGATCATTAAAGTCAAATAACCAGTAAGTGTAAGACCCAACAAACAGAGTAAACAGATATTTGACTTATATTCTTCAGATAACCATAATCAAGACTCCAAATAAATGCTAATGTTGCTCTATGTCTGCTGTTTGTGTATGAAGCCAACTGCTAACACATTATCTAAAAAACTTTGTTACCCATTGATTTGAGCACAATATGCTTACAACCTTATATAATGCATAAAACATATAGTAAAAGATACATAAAATAAACAAAATTCATGTGGTGTCTGTAACTGCCAGGTAGTTTTGTGTGTTTTATGCGTCCTAGCCAGAAATGGATCAATGTCGTTTTAAAGATTAAAATGAAATGGTTAGATGTTTCCCTATTCTGCTATCTTTCTTCCTGGTCTACTCCTCTGCTGCAGTGGTCGATTCAGCTTCCAGGAAAACTATTTAATGTGGAATGCCAGCTGTCTTCATTCCTAACAATCATCGGACGAGTGAAATAACAAAACCCTTTGTAGGGAAATTGTATTTTGCCACTGCGCCTGGCAGAGCTGTGGCCAGAGGCATTATGTTTTCTGGTTTCTGTCCGTCCGTACATACTACGTATATCTGGTCTATTCTCTGGAACGCGATACCTCAAGAACTCCTGGAGCAAATAAATTAAAATATGGCACAAACATCCACTATGACTTGAGTATGTACTGATTAGATTTTGGAGGTCAAAGGTCGCTGGGACCTCACAAAAAACGTTTTTGGCCATAACTCAAGAATTCATGTGCTAATTATGACAATTTCACACAAATATATAATTGGATAAAATGATGAAGTGATGACATTTTGGACAGATATGGATATAAATTGCAACTTTTCTAGGTTGGCAGAGGCATACAACCATGAGGTGGTAATCCTAGTTCATAATGTATACATTAGGTATTTATTAGAAGGATAAACCCCTTGAATGAACCGTCTTTTTTTCAAGGGGTCCTGTTACTAAACTGGGGTTACTAAACTGTAAAAGTAATACAGTATGTGCATGTCAGTCAATATAACTGTTTTAGATCAGGGTTTTAGATAAAAGCTTATCTCCTCAAAGAAAAAAATAGAGATGCAAGAAGACATTTTACAGCATTTGAAAGTGACTTTTCCTCTTTTTTTGTAACATTTACATTACTCTCTGAATGGCTTTTGCTTGGCTGAAAAGTCCAGAAACTTTTTCAGCTCATAAAGTGTTCTCAGAATTTGTCATGCAGTTGCAACGTGACACAACAACAAAAGAAGATTTACTTCACATCATCAACCGGATCAAGTCAAGATGTCACCTCCAAGTCAAAGAAAGTAAAGCTCATTTCTGAAGTGTGACAGTTGGATATATGTGCATGAGTGCACACACACACACACACACACACACACACAGAAACATGAAGCATGCACAACACACATACACACTGAAACACACACCCAGAGGCCTACAAACACACTGGTAAGGGATTTCATCAAATCTGGACTACAGTCATGTGGAGGTCCCTGAATGAAATCATCTAATAAGATCATAGAAAGAATGATGGCTGCTGGCCCTATACTCCTGGCTGTATCAGGATGTCAGAGGCTGTCGTGGATAAAGGGTATGTGTGGGTTATGATATGTAATGCAGTGCTCATCGACAGCTACACTTTTTTCATATATATTTCATTCAGTCATCCGACTTTCAAATGTCGTTGCAAATTATTTTTGCAATATGCATATAGTTTTTTTTTAAATGCCATCTTATCTGATCCCATCATTTTATCTATAAAGTCTCATCATAGATACAGTAGAGGCATTGAAACCCTTTCAAACTACTTTGAGAAGGAAATGTCAGTATTTAAGAGTTTTTCCCTTTTTAGGATAACTGTGATGCTGAACTATGAGATTAAGTTAAATAAAAAGACCGGAGCCAACACTCTGTTTTCCTTTATAATATTTATTCTTAAAAATGAGTAAGCAGACAGTTCATGTGTCCTGTGAATACCAAAATGTGTATAGAACAGCACAGAACAGTAAAACACCTTTCATTATATTTCTATAACAAGATCTTTTGAGCAACATATCAAAAGTCCAATCAAAGGTTGTATTCTTTTTAATACAGCAATTCTTTTTAAAACATCTTTCATGTAAAGAAATAGACCAAAGATTTCTAGAAGGAGATGTAAAAATATACATCAACAAGATCAGTGTTAAACAGCAGGCTAGAATTTTCCAATGCACACAACTATTAACTTGCACAAACATCAGTGATGATCAGTAATGCAACCACGCCAGCGGGACCAATCACATGTTCAAGAGGATGTCACAGCTTAGACAGGAGGGGCTTCAGTCACTAAACACTTCCTCTATTTCCCTCGTTACTTACTCGATCACGCACTTCCTCAGCTCATCAATTCCTTATTTCTTTCCCTGCTTTCTTTGCCTCCTCCTGAACAACTGTAAAGAGAGAAATTTGAGTTTCATTCTCTCAGATGCTCTCCTCTGATTGCATTTTCATCAGGAAACAAAGAACAGTGGGAAGAAAGGATGGGAGGTGAGAAAGCCAGATAAAGCAAGGAAGGGATAGGTAGGAGGACAACTCGGAGTCATTCGAGTGCTGATTGGATGAGGCTGTAATGAAGTGAGATTGATCTGAACAATGAGACCAGCTCATTGACTCTTACCACAATAAAATGAATGACAGGAACAGACTGTGCTTTCACGCTGGCATTGCCTCAATCAGCAAAATTAAATGATGTATTCTTTTCAGTGTGGTTCAAGAAACACTAATCAATAGCAAGACCATCGCTGATGCATACGCCTGCGACGAAACACAAAGCATTCAGCAGCATCACAGTTTCATTCAAGGCGAGTGTCATTGCTCAGGCAGTGATTAATTTAAGAGAAGTCAAAGAAAGAATTGGAAAAAACATTGGACGAGGAGGACAAGCAGAGGTTGAGGATGAGAAGGAAGGACAGGGGGAGAAAGGAGAGAAGGGTAAAGAATAAAAAGAGGGGGGAATAGAGGACAGATGGGTTTTAAAATGCTCATCCGATGGGCGTGCATCTTCTCCTTTACAGGCGGAACAGGAAATAAAAATGCAGGGGTGGAAGCCCGTCTGTCCGTCACTCTGTGTTAGGCTCAGCATAATTGCTGTGAAATGACAGAAACCCACGACTTATAGGAGGGCAGCTAGAGGAGGGAGAGAGGTGTGTTTTTAGACTCAGCCTGCGAGTCGCTCACTATTTGTGGCCATGTGACGCTTTGTAGCTCAAAACAATAGATGTCCAATTTAAGATTTCTAAAAGAGGAATGCTTTTACAGGTTTTACTATTCATTTTCCTTCAACGTCAGTCTGAACCTCCAGAGAAGAGATGCGTATTTAGAAAGAGCAGTGTGTTGGAAATCAGCAAAGCCCTCAAGAACCTACTGAATCATAACTTGATGGTGAATATTCTAATAATATAATTCAATCACAGCAGTAAGCAGAGTTTTTGCTGATGTTGCTTTGCAACAACAATGAATTCAAGTAAATAAGAATCACTGAAGGCCTAAAAACCCTCACAGTCAGCTGGTTCAGATAACCTCCGACATTTTGATGGCAAAACTCTTTTTATACAACTAAAGTTTAACTTGCAGGGTATGCCCTCAGTACTCTGGTGTAGCTTCAGTACTAACACATACTGCAGTATTCTCTTATGTAGAATGGTCCCCAAGCAGCTGCATCTTAGATAGTCACATTTGGGTACCTAGTACCTAATAGAGAGGCACAGCACTTTGCCAATAAATGTACAGCGTAAGTCTTTTGCAACACAGCACATTGGTATTCTTCTACAGGCCCAGACACTAGCGTGACCAGTACTGACAAAGTACCAAGACAAGTTTTAACCTTAAATTGTACGTCATCAAACATATTTTAAAATATTAATGGTTAGAAAAGAAAGAAACAGCTGCTTTACTCACAATGTTAACTGAAAAAAAACAACAAATGTGTTATGAAAGTTTGTGCAAAACATAAGCAGACTACGAATAATGTGATAGCTTTTGCTTTCTTTTTCCTTTTTTTTTTTACAAAACAAAAATAACACTTTGAGTCATTTGTTTCCTTTCCTGTTTTGTGCAGTGGTGGATATTGTTGTTGTTTGCTGTGGTTTTCATTTGTTGGACTTATTGTGAAGAGGGCAGGCAGCTTGGTCGGTCAGTCAGGCGGTTGGTTAGAAATGTGTCTCTTTCTCTGAGATGGTGGATATTTTCCCATCAACCTTAGGTTTTGCATCGTTGGCAGCATAAGGACTGAGGGCGCCGAGCTTCCCTCTCATTTTCAGGTCCGGGCTGGGAGTCGTCAGCTTCTTTATTCTCTGCAGAGAGCATTGAGACAGAGAAACAATG
The DNA here is from genome assembly GCF_910591455.1 of Pholis gunnellus. NCBI lineage: Eukaryota > Metazoa > Chordata > Actinopteri > Perciformes > Pholidae > Pholis > Pholis gunnellus. Next base: position 11,459,936 of record NC_136529.1, on the reverse strand, counting down.
TTATTTTTCAGTCTCCCACCACAATGCTTTCTCGGATAACAGCATAAAGCAAATACAGTTCATGCATATCGTCATACTCTTTGAAGGAACTTAAAATGCATCAACAAAAACATGTATCCAGATATAAAATGTCTGTGTCAGTGATTCATTTGTTGACAAATACAGTAAATCAGCTTTTTATGACAGCTTATCAACTAACCATTACCTCATTTGTATAGACATTAAACTAATAGGGGATTTCCTATTTATTCAGTCTTGAGGAACTTCAGGGATGACCAGGTGAATAGAAGAGCGTTAAGACACTCACACAGTTTGTTCCATAACATACTGTATATATCATATCTAATGATGAAGTATGTATTCCACTCATTTCACAATGTCGTACTAACTGAATAGTCACTGTCCATACAGGACTGCATATGAAAATATATGAAGCTGTCACAATATATTGGCATTAAAAACATACAGATATCACTAGTATCATTCCTCTACTTTTCATTATGCCTCAGGTCTGCTGAAAGCCAGAGGCTACTACTGATCATCTCACGTCAGAAACCTGCAATTTGTTTATTTGATCCTCCCTCGAGCAGTGATGGAAGATAAACTGTGTCAAAATCCCTCTGAGAAAGTCAAATAGATACAAGAGCTGGATTATTTTAAGCCATGTCCTTCATTAGAAGGTGATACGGGTTGCATCTCTAAAACAACATTCACTAATGCTGTTCTGCTTCTATGACCTTTATGACTGTAAAGTCTTATCTTCATTAATTCTATGAATTACATCACAACATGTGGGGAACGATCTGCTATAATTGGCTTTGCGTTATCCTCCAAATATTTTGCTTGCGAGGTACATCTATTGATGATGACAGTCATGGCCGAAAACCTTGTGATCCACACTGCATTTTGACAATGTTTGCCACAGGGTTAGATTTGGGGAAATAACCTGCTAGATTAGTTGAACACACAAATAAAAGGTTCTCTAGGTCATCAAACTGTTACCATTGCAGCTCATCCTGTGCAAACATGACTTCTGTAAAGGTTCTTCATAAAAAAATTGGTAATATGAGAGAGTGAAAAGGCTGATGGAAATAAAACTGTGGTCTCTCTATCTGTCTATGGTCTGTGCAAACCAAATAAACACTACGTCACATTTCTGGCCTTTGGAAGAAGAAAACAGTCTGTTTTTTACATAGAAAACAGATGTTTTTTCTCAAGATTGAAAGTTGCAGGGTTTAGTTGGAGGCCACTCATCATCAAGAGCATTGCTTCATTGATTTTACAGTAATTACTGATATGTTAAGGAAGTTCATTTGTCAACGACGTTATTCATGCAATAAGGCATGAACATTACTGTTTTTCTTTAATGACAGAAAACCTTGTAAGATGTGTCCATGCGTGTATGTGTACCTCAGAGAAGGTGCCAGGAGTCTTACAGATCATCCAGATCATACCCACAGGGATGCAGATCATCGAGGACATGGCCATGAACCAGCCGATACCATAGCCCCAGTCAGGGTAGGTGTACACGTTGTTGTACTTCAGCGGCTTGTATTTAATCAGGAAGAACAGGAAAATTGCCTGCAGAAGTTGAAATTGTATTTGTAAATGTTGTTTTTCGCATTGTAAGAAACAAAAGCATTTATCGATGACTGAAGGTTGCATACTTTGAATTAAGAGTCAGTATGGTTCTGTAGTATGGTTCAAATACAGGTCTAATAAATATATGGCCACACACAATAGACATGTACAGAGTCATGTGAAAACAATCCAAAGCCATTGTTTGAAATGTTAATACCTTCACCCAAACCCAGATATCATTTAAAGCTGTATCTGCGACACGCTGTTTTTGACAGTGATTTTGCTTCTATCAAGAAATATTTAAAACATAAATCCAAAAACATTATTGGCTCGTGTAACTGGATATAGAAACAGCTCGAGGATCAAATGTAATTGGTCACCCAAAGTGAGAAAGTATCTTGCAAACTCAACCAATAACAAATTCAACAATTTTTTTCCCATAAATGAATGGTATTAATTTGAAACCCAGGATCCATCTGAAAGATATCAAAGAGCATCCTCCAAGTGTGTGTACATGATATGTTGTCGATGCTACTGCTGATGGTTGATTTTGTGTCTGCAATCAGACTCACAGCACAGATGCCCGGGGTCAGGATCATCCAGCACCATTTGATGAAGAAGACAGGTTTGTAGCCAATCATGTCCTCAATGTTCGTGTAGAATCTGTCACTACCTGAAATGCAAATACGCGTCACTCAGAGTTTCTGCATGTACCATCAAAATAATGATGAGATTGATGTCTTTTGACAGTTTAAAAGATATATAGCCATCTAAACAAAGCTGCTGAATAAATGTGGATAACATTTTGTTTGAAACTTTCTTTGAGAAGAAATATTCTTTTAATATATATTTTAATATTTATATATATATACACACTACTTAGATAATAATTAAATGTGATGATATTTAAACACATAAATAAAAGCCACAAATTCCTGTGGGCATAATGTCAATTGCAGGAGAGCATATCAAATAGAAACAAATGCACTACACTATGTTTGCTTAATAAAATACAAAAAGCCTTTCACACTAATACCATAATATCAAGTTCAATATCTCACTAAAAAGATTTGTGTGCCTTGTATAACTCTAAGTGAGTGATGCATGTGTTTGTGCCCATTCTCCAGCAGAGGGCAGAGCAGAAATATTATTTCAGCAGAGGGTAAAAGCATGATTCAATGTCTGTGCAATGGCCTTTTTCTCTGCAGAAATGTGTGACATTTAACATAAGAAAGACAATTGTTTCCTGAGATGACAAGGGTGAGAAATAAAAAACACATTTCTCTGAGATCTCTAGTTATATTTCAAGTTGAGACTGTTATCTTACCATACACCCAGCCGATACATATGGACTCAAATATGGCCACAAACAGCAAACACATCCCGCTGGCAGCGTATGCGTCAAACAGCTGGAAGACGTACATCCCTCCCTGATGGGACGAGACAGGTGTCAGTTTTCTGTCACAGACACTGTGGATGCATCAGACTTGGTTTGACACATCAAATATGAAATTATTCATGTTTTCTTAATTTGGTTGTCAGGGCCGATGTCATAGTGACATATAGTAAACCAATGTAAAAAGCAACTCGGCACTGATATTTCTTTTTGGATTTGTCCCAAAATGACCACGGTTCTCATGGCCTCAAGAGGTTCTAAGCTGCTGTGGTGTTAATAAAACATCTATGCAGTAATCATGGTTATTTCTTTGGAGGGCTATTTAAACCCAAACTACACACTGTTCCTTCGTGGTCCATTATATCTCTGCTACATTGACAACATTTTAAAGCAATGTACTGTAGAAAAACAACTTCAGCCGACAGCATGATCTTTCTTTTGTTCGTTATAAGATACTGCGTCATGTGTGATCTTCATGCCCATTTTGGGAAATACTCTAATTTGATATACCACACTAATATCTGTCGGTTAAATATGTAACTAAAGCAAGCAGCTGGTTAGCTTAGCTTAGACTAGCCTGATTTTGCCAACAGGTTAAAAGAAAATTGGTCATCATTTCCCGCTGTTTCAATTATTTGTGTTAGGCTAACCGTCTGCTAGCTGGAGATTCGATTGGACATAAAATATATATGAGAGTGGTATCAATCTTATGATCTAATTCTCAGCAACAACGCAAATATTCATGCATTTCCCATAAATCCTTTAAAACGGTCCATTGTCACAGTGCTCACATCACTCTACCTACCCTCCTTCCACTCAATACAACTCATTTGTGCTTTTATCTTCCACTAACAGGGTCACCATGAATAAAATCTCACATGAATCTGAAAGTAGGGTTAGATCACAGCTCTGAACTTCTTGTAAACACATAAGAATATCACCAAAATATCTCAGTGAGTGTCTTCATCCCCATATTTCAGCCGGGTAATGAACTTTACTCCCAGAAGACCTTCTGAGCGGGTGTTTAATCCTACTCCAGGCCTGTTGTGACATTTTATTCATGATGGCTCTTTGGTGGCAGAAAATAATAAAGTGGCAAGAGGTGCAGGTGCTGAAAGACGAGTAAAAGCCGAGGGAAAAATTGGTGGTGACAATGAAACAGTCTACAATGGCAGAAAGACTGAGAAAGTCCTGCACTTTAATATTGCATTAAATTCTTTCCCCTTGTTTCATCGCCATTATGGGCCACCAGAGAACAGTACAGCATGTTTACAGTGGGGATGGATGGAGAGCAGTGCATATGGACACATGAAAAGCTTTTAGTGGATGAAAGACCTTCTTCATAGTGTTGGGAACAAGAATCTCTTCCATTATTATGACTTAAAGATGAAATGTCTTAAGAGCACAGCAGACCTGGTGACATGAGCGTAGCTCTAAATGGATAGCAGACCTTTAGGATTGAAACATGATACACTCTGGATCAAATGATTTGAATCCAACAGGGCCACATTTTTTCTATCATATGGATTGTTGACCTCTTATCTAGAATGTACCTGGCTGGGTTTCATCTCAGACTTTATACCTAAATTGGTGGTAGTGATGATGATGATGATGATGATGATGATGATGATGATGATGATGATGACGGTGATACTGACATGCCCTCGTAGAAAAGAAAAGAAAAACATGAAGTGAAGGTAAAACCTCCCCAGAAATAAGGTTGAATACACTTTGACTGTACATTTAACATATTAATAAATTATTTTTTTTGTCTCCTGTTGGGCTGTACCAAATAGTTTGAAGCATCGAAGCTTCATTCATAGCGTTGTCATTCAAATTCTAAATCAACATTTGAATGCTGTGCACCTTCTTTTGGGCATGATGAGGCTACACTGTAACAGTGTAGAATTAGATTACAGAGGTGGCTGCATACGATTGTTTCTGACTCGTGTGATCCAAACATTTCCAACAACTCCTGAACGTTGTCAAGTCCAAAAGTCAGAATCTATTGATGAAAGTGTAACAATTTCCAAGATTCACAACATGTTTTATCAAAATATTCTGGTCAATCCATATTTGTTTACATTTAGCCTTTCAAAAACAATATTTTCACTCTGGTGGAAAAAGAATATTGAATTAAGGTGCGACCTCTAGTTCACCCGGTGGAGCATTTGCCCATGTAGGCTGAGTCCTTGGCAGCGGCCCCCCATTAAAATACTGACCAGTGTCATCCCCTCTCTCTCTCTCTCTCTCTCTCTCTCTCTCTCTCTCTCTCTCTCTCTCTCTCTCTCTCTCTCTCTCCCCCTTTCCTATCATTCTGCAGCTGTATTAAGGCAATAAAGCAAACCTAAACATTTTTTTTTAAACTGTTGCCCTCTTTCTTGCCGCACACAGAGTGGCACCTTTATTAACGGGGCCGTCTAGCAGAAATCTAACAGCACCATGAATTACATTTTTACAACCACAAAAACTAAAATTATAATTTGTTTCCATTGTTTTTAGGGTGATGCCGTCATAAATTATGACAGATATTTAAAGCTTCATTTAAGAACCCCAATAACAGCTTTGAATGTGAAAATTCGGTACAGCCCAAGCTTCCAGTCTACATCTTTGACTTGTTTGTTTCATTGCTCAAATACTTCACGTACTGTAGGATTGTAGGATTGTAGTGCCAGAAAATCATTTTGTCTCTTGGTGTAGTTTGGCGAAGACGTTCTACTTTCTTTTACTTTCTTTCGCTCGTTTCTCCAGATTATGTAAACATGTCTTCCTATAGCTGAGTCTTACCTCTGTACACATGATGAGTCCTATGAAGAAGGAGACTAGAGACATGCCCAGAATCAGCAGCTCTCTGCGGTTGCCTCTCCTAAAGGTCTCCGGGTACATGTCCACCACAGCTGTCACTAAACTCTCCACACACACAAACTGCAAAACGAGATAGATAAGATCATTGTTTCAATGGAAACACCCTTGAGTTTAGTTATGAATTAGTTGAGAAAAACAATACTATGGTACAGTACAGACAACATAGTTATTTCATAGTGGCATATAGTATTCGACAACTGAACAAAATTAAAAGTGTAAGATAATGTCAATACATTTATAAACAGTGTAATTTGAGCCAAAACATCAAGTCAGCCCCCCCCCCCTTTTTTTAGCAACCTTTAGCAACCTTTGAATTTTATTAAAAAGTTAAAGATTCTCTATAATCTCAGTATTCTGACACCAGTGTTCCTCACCTGACTGTCCAGACCGAGGAAGATGAGCATCAAAAAGAAGAGACCGGCCCAAAGTGGAGACAGTGGCATCATAGTAACAGCCTTTGGGTATGCAATGAATGCAAGACCAGGACCTGTACCACAAAAAACACACAAAAAAAAAACATAACAGAAGTCATATTAGAGCAGGTGAGAATTTCAAGACTGGAGTCTGATGGCCTAATAGCGATAATCATAGATTGGTCCATAAATCTTTTGCTTTTCAGTTACACCCTATTTAACCTTCGCTGACATTTCTTTTAATATTTAGTCAAATCAGTTGATCTTTGGACTTATAGCTGTCTATTTGACAGTGCCTTAAGTTTAACACTATTTTCCTAGGAGTCCACGTAAGGCTTTAGGCTTTATCGTTATTATACTCATTGTATCATTGGCAAATGATTGTGGTGTAAGCAGGATTATTCCAACATTATCAAACATCAATGCAGATGCTAGTAAACCTCCACTTGGCCAAGTGGTTTGAATAGCTCTCTCTCAACAAAACGCTGTCTACAAACTAAAGGCAGATAGACGTGTAAATATACTGTCAGTGCACAAAGTGGCACAGTGCCTGATCTTGGGGGAAATGAACGAGATGAGATGAGACACAGTTGTAAAACTGATTCAAAATAAGAGGTGGAATGCCATTGCGTTATTTAACGCCTACATTTTGTGAGAGACCCTTAAACACATTTAAAAAATTGAACTTTGTCCTCACCATGCTCTGAGACAAACATTTCAACTCTCTCGCTCTCTCACATCCACTAAATCATTCATACTGACTTGAATAAATCATAATATGGTGGTCTAAGAGCTTAGGTGAAGAGTGTGGCATTATATAACTGGTTATGTTTGTCTATATTTCCACAATACAATGATTCAGACAGGCTCTCCCCGGTCTACAGTATGTTCTACAGTCTTGGACTTGATACTTGATTAAGAAATATGATTGTTATTCTCTCACCAGATTCTGCAACAGCCTCGATAGGAACATTTTGTTCGTAGGCCATGAAGCCCAGCACAGAAAAGATAGCAAAACCTGCTACAAAGCTGGTGCCGCTGTTCAGACAACACAGCATGAGGCAGTCCCTGAGGAGCAAGACAGACAGACAGAGAAGGAGATCACACTTACTGTAAGCGCTGTCGCCGGACCTTATACTAAAGGCAACGCAGACTTACTGCCTTATATGTTCTCATGCACGGAACTACTGTGTGATGAATGGAAACTGAAACGATATAGTATGTGACAATCCATTCATTGTTATCGATCACCTTTTAAAAGTGGGGCTTCACCTGTATTCTGATAGTCTCACCTGTAGCAGTTATTGTTGTAGGAATTGTAACTTCCCAGAGCAGTGAGACAGCCCAAGCAGATGGCATAAGAGAAGAAGATTTGGGTTCCAGCATCCACCCACACCTGAAGGAAAAGTGGGAATAAACAAACATAAACAGGTCAACAACAAATCATTGTAAATATTAACAAACAGAAAGTATATATAAATTGCTTTTCCAGCAGAGAGAACAACTATAATCCTCTTTAGCATATTGTCTCTAACTGTCCTGGAGGGGAAGGGTGAACACCATTCTTCTAAAATATATTAGATAGAAGATAGATGTATACTTTATTTATCCCCAGGGGGAAATGTGTTCATATTCATACACAAAGAGTTTGAGAAACTATTAAAGCATCTTAATGCTTTGCAGTTAAGGGTTACATTTCCACTTCATCTATGCTTCTCAGCGTATTGTCACTGACAATATACATTTTTGTGAGTTCATTTTGATTAATTAAATCACAAAATCACAATAAGTAGAACAGGCTTTCCCATTCAAAAGATATTACCACGATACGTCAAGAGGTGACACTTATCTGCTGTAATGAAACCCCATATTTCTTTTGTTACTCCTCATCTACCTGATTTCCATCATCTCAGTGACTTTGTAATGAAATTATGGCTCAGCTCAATCTATTTCTTTGCCCTCTTAGAGGCACACAGTGGAGCAGCATAAATCATGGATTAACATCCTAAAAGTAGATACAAAGTATTCCGTTGCCTAAATATTCATATTTCGCCACACCAACTCTCCTTTCGACTGTTTGGTGGGGATTAACGGGGGACAGCTAGAGTATAATTAAGGGTTTACTTAAACATTCAATATTTTTTTCCAATGGAATTTGTCTGTTGTGGGCAAAGCATTGAAATAGGACGCAAAATTAAAACTTGATTTATGCTTGTTGCTTAAATATGAAAGGTTTTTCATTAGAAACATCTGGAGGGCCAAATCTAACCTCATGGAGGACCAACTTTGGCCCGCGGGCCCCGCTTTGGGCAGCCCTGCTGTAGACTTTAAATCTTGTTGTAATTTGGGTGTCTGTAAGACACTATCCTCACAAGAAAAGCTAAATAATTGGTTGCTCGTATTTTCCTGACAAGCACATTTTTGTGGTTATGTAAATAATGACTGTCCTCTCTAAGCTGCAAAGTTGGAAGGAGCTTGACAATGTTGTACCTCACAAAACCTCAAAGCATTGTGATGCTGACAAACAACCTATTTAATCATTTAGGTATGATGATTGTTGTTCCGTAATCAGCTGCTACACTAAGATGTCCCTGAGTAAATTCCCATATAAAGAGATCATTAAAGATAATTCATTAATCTTAGTCCAGTACACACTGGGTTGAAGGAAAACATCCTAGTTAGGTCCCTGTTTCAAAACAATTCAGAATCAAATTGCCAGTAAATGTTTGATGATAAGTAAAGATGAAGTGTAATGCAAGACCTTTATCACCTTCTTTATCCCGGACAATTATAGGTATAATGTGGACATGGGTCAAAGTATTTTGATTTACAGGCTGCAAGATTCTTCACTGAGACAGTGAATTATTCAAATATGCATTATTAAACTAGTTTGTAGTTCAGCACAGGACCCTAGAACCCATAGCATGGTGTGCAAGCGAATTCAAACTTAATGCAGCATGCCTCTTTGAAAACTCTCTCACATCACCATTCAGCCACTAATCTCATTTCCCCACCAAAACAATTAACAAACGCACGGTTTTCGCTCCCTCCTGAGAGTAACCACGGTAACTTCTGTGACCTCACAAACACAGGACTGTTCCTGTGGTAGAACAGGCCTTTCTCTCCTAATGTTCATTAATGTTCCCTTTAGTTCACCCTCGGCTGATGGCCGCACAGCGCAGGAAAACCTTAAAGGCCCAGGCGCAGAGAGAATCCCTTGTTGATGTTGTGCCTAATTTGGCCGGCTTGTGTTTGGTTATGTTGAGACTCTGGCTCCACCGAACTTTTCTACTGTGTGAAAGCTGGATGACATTGGCTGTAAGATACTCTTCTTGTAATGTAAATGTGCCTCTCTTGGTACTCCTGCCGTCGCACTCTTTGGATAGTTGAGATCCATACAGTAGGCAATACTGTTATGTGAAGTGCAGCAAGATATTTGGCTGAAATAAATCACTTAGATTTCACTCGCCACTTTACCTTGGACCCATACAATGAACATAATGTTATCTGTATCAAATAATCATCACGTTATATTACATTGTACAGATGGGGCAAGCCTGCAGCAATGAGTCAATGAGGGATGTTCTTAGCTTCTGATAAACAGTCAAATGTTTTGTTCTCCTACTTCATTACTCGTATGTCTTAATAAATGCAGATTTAGGGTGAAGAAAGAAACTTCTTTGGTGTCAACGGTCTTGTAGTGTCGATCTCTACTGTACATCATTCTGCAAAGAGAATGTCAAACATCCCAGTAAAGTAACAAAAAGCAAAGCTCATCAGTTTTCTACCCATTACAGAATTAGATGTGAGATCAGGGAACAGATCAAATTAAACTGGTTACCGAAGTTATAATTTAAAAAATGTGCATGTTGATGCTGTCATGAGACAATCTTGTCTTCTAAGTCGTCGACATGCTGTTGAGTTTTCTACAACTATTTCTATTACTATTACTACTATATAAAATGCTTTAGATTAACTGAAAAATACATGGTTCTTAAAAAAATAAAACAATACTTAACAATATTTAGGAGACTGTAATGCATTGTAATGCATGCAAGGTTGTTTATTTAAATTAAATTTAAACTCATCTCAATAAAATCTATTTGAAAATAGTTTTTTTCAACTATTTCTAAATAGTTGAAAAAAACATGTGCAAAAATACACTCCATGGCAACTAAACAACACAAACGCGTGATGAAGCCCACAACTTTACTGTTTTAATTTAAAATCACTGCTCTCAAAACGTTGTTTTGAAGCTCTTTCGGCTACACAATTCTAAAACTCCCACTTTACTTTACCTGCTCAGCATCTAACAGTAGAGATGACATCTTCAGCTAGCTGCTGGATGTGTAATACTTTTATCATATCAACTTTATGAGGTGATAATAAGTCCCCTACGGATCAAGTGGCAAAACATGAGCTATTGCAGGTTAAAGTTTTGAACTTAACAATAAACCCTGAAGGGACTATCTGTACCTGAACATGTGAGCTTTGAATACAACCACTGAGTAGGCTTATCACATATTACTGTCTGACTGATGTGCGTCTCTTTCGATAAAGAAGGGTACCACACACAATAACATGCTGGGCCTTGCTGTTTTTGAATATTAAGGGGAAAACATGTTCTGATGCTGGAAATAAGGAGGGGAATGAAAGTTGGATGGTAGGTTTGACTAGTAAGAGGCTGCAAAGACACAAATAGCAACAGAGTTTTGGTTATAGCACATGGAAAGATAACACGGAAGAAGGGAGGGAAGAAAGGAGTGTGTGAAGTGAAGTGCAGAGAGGAGGAGTGATGCACAGTGCAGGGGGAGGGGGGGGGGGAGAGAATAGATAATGCATGATGAAGTTCAGGGGTGTAAAAAGAGCAGGTGACACACAGCCACACACACTGCACACAGCCTGGTGAACAGAACAGAGCCCTGATTGTCCCTTAGGAAGCTAATTTAACATTGGTGTCAGAAGTAATGTCTTCCTCTGCCAAACAGCAGCACTTCTTTATCACCTTCCTTCACTCGCTCTTTGCCTCTGTTTGTGTCTTTGTTTGTCGATCCATTTTGTCTCTCTCTCTCTCTCTCTCTCTCTCTCTCTCTCTCTCTCTCTAACTTAACTGAATTTCCAGATGCAACAAACATCTCACTGGACAATTGAAAAAAATAAATCCAACATCATGTTATAGGCTTACTTTTTTGGATACAAAAATGAAGTATAACCGGTAACAGGCAGTTTATCAAGAGTTAATGTTTTAGTCTTTATATACTGCATTATATCATCCAAGCCGGGATCGTGGCTTGATACTGTATGTTCTTAACACCTTTTCTCACCACAAGGAGCTGCTTTGCCCAGTCTTGCTTGTCTGTCTGTACAGTTACATACCGACTCAATTTCTCATAATTTTAGAGGCAATAATGTGTCCTTGTTATCACATCCATAGCGTCTCACACCATGGACCGGCTGTTGCCGTTTAGAGTTTAAAACAGGTGTTCAGACAGGATTCTGAACAGGAGGAAGTGATTAGATATGATATAATCTGTATAATATGATATAACCTGACCATTCAGTCCAATTATATCATATTTAAAAAAAATCATAATCGTAATTTTAATTTATTTTGCCTGTTGAAAGAACAACCGTAGTCAATATATTTTATCAGCTGCAGCTAGTAAAACACAGTCTCCACCTGACTTTTTTATGCTTCCACCCGACTCCTCGGAGATAACGGAGAGTAAGCCGCACATGCTAATGATTGCTGTTTACATTACAGCCAGTAAACACACCGTGTAGTCACTTCCTCACAGTTTTGTGAGAGGTCAGTTCTGAAGTCATGACTTTCCATCTATCCATCCATCTATCCATCCATCTATCCATCTATCCATCTATCCATCCATCTATCCATCTATCCATCTATCCATCTATCCATCCATCCATCCGTCTTTCCCGCTCAAACTCTACATCCATATCGATTCATGTTGTCATGACATCCCCTCCACTGACATTTTCTTGTGCACTGTTGCCTAGCGACCCGAGCAGTCTTCCTTTTCCAGACGAGGTCAAGGAGTCTGCTCTGTGTGTGTATTTGAGTTATATGTTGATGCACCACCTCTATTAGCCTCAAATCCTGAACTTTCAACTCCTCCAGGCTCTGAAACTGAACTCTTTACTTGACCGTTGATCATCTCATCACCAGCAGGAAGTGTCAGCACTGCTATGATAATCTTGGCTGTATATTACTGTGAGCCACAGTAGTATCAGTGCCACTGGAGAGGGGCGTATAAACAAAGCCAAATGTTTATAACTATATGGAACAGTTGCCTTTGTTTTAGACTTTTGCCACAAGAGATGTTGCATTTGGTTGTTTGGCTATTTTATGCAGAAAGAAAACAGGACTTGGGTTTTCTGGACTTGCAGTTCCAACTTGTGCCACCAGCAGCAAGAAAAGTAATTGCAGCCACAGTGTATAGCTGTAAGGGGTGGGAATCAACAGAGGCCCTACGATACGATATTATCACAATACTTAAGTCACAATACAATTTTATTGTGATTTTGGGAAATACTGAGTATTGCGCTATTAAACATTGTGATATACTGTATTTCGATATATTACCTATTTTCATTTGCAAAATATGCAGTTTGTAAATATCTGTTTTCTCCAATAAGATCAGTCTGTTCATCTCACTTCAGCCCATTTCTAATAGACCTATAGCCAATGAACTAAAATATGTATTACCATCATCAACTATTTCCTTTTACTTCATTTAAGTCATCTATAGTGGTGATGAAAGAATCCTAACATTATTAATTTGAATTATGTATTATAAGGTGCTTAGAGCTAGTGTTAGGAAGTTAAACAGGTCAAATTCACTCTCTAATCTCTATTTATGTTGCTCTGAAAACTTCTCCTTCAAACAACTGGATTTATTCAAGTTTCTGACTAAAAACTACATTTTACAAGATTATATGTGAACATATCATGATGACTTTATAATTTACTTAAGATAAAATAAGATAATCCTTTATCAGTCCCGCAGTTGGGAAATTTACAGGATTACAGCAGCATAGTGGATAGTGCAAACAAGAGACATAGTAAAAAACAATGTATCAAAAGTATCATAAATAAGTAATAAGCAGTAAAGGATAACTAAGAAGATTAAAAATCCACAATAACTAAAATATAACTAACTAAAAACAAAAACATATGATATATACAGACAGAAAAATTGTTGTATTGCACGGTGTATTTATATTGTATTAAATATAACTATAACTAAAACTAAAAATATGATTTATAAACTTTGTAATTAATCCGCAGTTCACTTTTTGTATCCCAAATGCTTCCACACTGCAGATTTTTGGAATTTGTTGGCGGGTACAAGGCTGGGGTGTAGGTTCCCCTCTGAAATGTTTACAGCAACGCTTCAGGTGAGTGGCACAACTGTCTCAAACACACAAAAGTAACTGGTGCATTAACGAAAGAGGAGATTTCACTGCACACAAACAAACCATACAGGAATCAGGACACCATAGATATCGTAGCTTCTTCAACTTGACGTGACTTATATAACCGCAGTTATGGCAAAATTGGTTAATCCCGACATCCCTAATTGCAATATTAATAGTTTATGCAATAAAATATCTATTCTTGGTGTTTGTGTACCGATACAATATTGCCATGCAAAATACCGCAACACGATGCGGTATCGATTTTTTTCCCCACCACTAACAGTTGTATTTGTAGACATGATATGCCATCTACATGCAAGGACACCAATAGCTTCTATAACCCTGAAAAATGTGCCACCTGCAGCTAATAAGTGTTACAACTCCATTTTTTTTATGGCTGCAATGAGTGGTAAAGTCTGAGGTTACATTTTAAACATTTTACTTTTCAACCTGTTTGCCATAGATGAGAGCGATACATTGGAAATAAGCCTACCTGAGGGTCAGAGAGTCGTGAAATGTCCGGGTAGAGGTAGAACTTGATGCCTTCGTATGCTCCTGGGAGAGTCACTCCTCTGATCAGCAGGACCAACAACATGACGTAAGGAAATGTAGCTGTCACATACACAACCTGCAAGTATAAATATGCAGATTTGGAATATTAATTTATATACAGATATATGTCAGAACTCAAAGTGAAACAGTGCAAAGCAAAACACCTTCCAATAGTATTCATGTTGGTCTCTAACCAACATGGCCATGTTTCACAACTATATAAGATAAAATAAGATAATCCTTTATTAGTCCCGCAGTGGGGAAATTCTGCGAGTCCCGCATATACATATACTTTGAATACAGTATGTACAGTACAACAACTGGTAGGGTTTCATGCACAGCACTCAAGTTAACTCCACTACAGTAAATGCAGTACAGTACAATAGCTAACCATTAACCCAACACTCCCTTTTTTTATTGAATTATTGAGGTTTTGCAGAATTGTGCTCAGCAGCTCAAGACTCTTAGAAATCTCTTGAACAAAGACCCTGGCCTCTTGGAAGGCAGAGGCAGGCCACATACATCCCCTGGCTTGCTGGCATCCACTCAAAGTCCAATTGAGGGCAGAACAGGACAGAACAGAGCCAGGCCAGGAGACTGAAAAGAAAAGAAGGATCCTCTGGCCCCGTCTCTTAAACAGGAGAAGCCCAGAGGAGTGATGCTGGCAGTGTGGGAAAATGTGCTTTTCTTTGAAGCACGTACAGAAGTGCATGAGTGCACACACACACTCTACTTCATTCACAACACTGAAATGGGTGTGCACATACTACAGACAAAGATAAAGTAGATCATTCACACTTACGGGCCTAAACACACACCCATAAACGCATGCACACTCCAATTAACTGTACAACCCTGGTCACATTATAACTGCAAGCAGCATTTGATATATTGAACTTCTTAATCCAACTTCCAGATAAGTTCAGCTTGCTTTTACAGTGTGGGGACAAGTGTGACCTATGTGAAATGCCAGTTAAATCTATATTCTGCCCTCCATCACTCAGAAATTGATAACATTCGGCTATACTGAATATCCTTAATATCCTTCACCTTAAAAACCTGAATCAAAAGTTTAGAAATAAAGTAATTCCTAACCATGGTAGTGCTTGAGCAGTAAGGATGCACAAGACGTAATGAGGCTGTCCGCACTAAGCTTTGTTAATCCTAGCGTGGCCAACGGGGAAAGTGTGGGAAACATCGTCTCCTGCCTAGCAAATCTCTCCTTTAATTTGTCAAATAAAACGATCACGCATCCTAAACCTTCTTGCCCTCTTTCTCTCCATCTCTCTGGCAATGAAAAGGACAATATTCAATCTCTGCATGCACTTTTGGTGCTCCACAAGCTCCATCCAGCTCACCACGGGTAAACATTTAAGCCACCACAAATTTACTGGTCAAACTTGCCCCTGCCTCGCCGTAAATCTAACAGGAGGGCTTAAATGCGAGAATGGCTGGCAAACACAGCCAACAAAAGCAAACAGCTTAGCAGAGTCGGAACTGAATGGGCTGTAGGGTCTGTGGAGAAGAAAGCACTTCTCTCTCTTGCAATGGGTGGCTGTGGTTTATTTCTCATAGCAGGAGAGAGAGAGAGAGAGAGAGAGAGAGAGAGAGAGAGAGAGAGAGAGAGAGAGAGAGAGAGAGGCAGCAGAGGCGGAGGCTGAGGGTATACTCTGCATGCCCCTCATGAACGTTCTCCTTTCCTCCAGTGAATACAGAAATCAATCTTGGACCGGCTGCTAAAGCCCAGCCATGAAGAAGCCTTCTCCCCTCTTACTTCACAGCCAGACAAAAGACACTTCAGGGAGATATAGGCATTGCCGCTTGGTTGTTTCCCCCAACCCCCCGTAATGTAGAATGTGAACCCATTCATTTTTCCTCACACACCTCTCTTCTTTTCTCTTTACTCTCTTTCTTCCATCTCTTTTTTCACTCCATCTCTGACTCTCCACTCATTCTGGCTCATTGAATCTGAGAGGAGTTTCTTTAGTCGAGCTGACATCCAAAGCAAGGTGCAGCATCCTCACTATCCTCTTCAAAGCTGCTAAAAGAGACTCAAAGGACATTAAAATGGATGATGGGAGGAAGGGTAGGAGTAGGTGGTGTAGACACATCTTTCGTCTTTTATTTAGAGGGGGGATGCATATATAACCAAACCTTGTACAACCAAAGTTAGAGCTGTGTCCGTACACTCTGCACAAAGTTAAACACGTTTTCAGTGGGTGTTAGCCTCCACCAGGGATGCCCTTTGTCACCAATCCTGTTTGTGATTTTCATGGACAGGATTTCAAGGTACAGCAGGGGTGAGGAGAGAGTCTGGTTTGGTGACCTCAGAATTGCATCTGTTCTCTTTGCAGATGATGTGGTTCTGTTGGCTCCTTTAAAACATGACCTTCAGTACGCTCTAGGGGGGCTTTGCAGCCAAGTGTGAAGAGGTCGGGATAAGAGTCAGTACATCCAAATCTGAGGCCATGGTTCTCTGCTGGAAAACGATGGATTGCACCCTCTGGGTTGGGAGTGACTCACTGCCCCAAGCGAGGGAATTCAAGTATCTTGGGGTCTTGATTAAGGGTGAGGGTAAAATGGAGCGGGAGATGGACAGGTGGTTCGGTGCAGGGTGTCAGAAGTGCTGTGGCCGTTGTACCGGACCTTGTGGTGAAACTCTCGATTTACCAGCCCATCTACGTTCTGACCTTCACATGTGGTCATGAGAATGAATGAATGACATTGCGGAAATAAGCTTCCTTCGTATGGTGCCAGCTGAGGTGGTTTGGGCATCTAATCAGGAAGCCTCCCTTCATAGTCCAACTGGTAAGAGGCGCCGGAATAGACCCAGAACACGCTGGAGGGATTGTATATCTCGTGTGGCCTGGGAACACCTCAGGGTTCCCCAGGAAGAGTAGTGAAGAGTTGCTGGGGAGAGCGACATCTGGAATACCCTCCTAAACCTGCTGCCCCGGCGACCCGACCCCGGATAAACGGATAGAAAATGGATGCATGTGGCCTCTTGTGATGGTGTTGTTTTGAGGACAAAAAAGGAAAGTGCTTTATCTTGTGGCTGTTTCAGTGTTTCGGACGAAAATGAAAACTGCTAAGTGAATAAAAAATGGCAAAGTAGCATGCACACGTATTCCTGCACATATATATATATACAAATTTCTCCATCATGAGTTGAACAATGTGATAACAGCATTACACAAATATTTCCTCCTGTTTAGCGTGTGAAAACATCATGCAATACGTATATGTGGTGCTTGCAGTTAAACCGCATAGACTCCCACATACTCACATTCATACTCAGTCTCACCTTGCCAGTTGACTTGGGTCCCTTCCAGATACAGAAGTAGCAGATGAACCAGGCCAGGGCCAGGCACATGGCGAGCTCCCAGCGCATTCCCCCCAGGTGCTCAATACCATCTGAAATCTTCAGCACTCTGCGTCTGATTTGGCACAGAGAGCAGAGATCATTTACAATTTAGTTAATACTCTTGTGTGGCATAAGTACAAGCCTCTTTAAACACTTTCTGAAAAATGAGATGTGGATGTATTGAAAATAGAACTTCAGTCAGTCTTCAGGTATTAATTGCAAATTGTGCAACTTAACTTAAAACACAGAGGACGGATGAGGAAAAATAAATATTTGCTTGAGGCTGTTAATATAGATAATAATGTAATTTGTTCTTGTTAACCATAGTTTATAGTTCAGTTCATGCATTACTCAACCCCACAAAGTTAGTCTAATCCTCAAAACCAAAACATTGTCCATCACCCCGGTTGGCATACTGTACTAGCTGATAAATATAATATGCAATCACGTGTTTTTTCTTGAGCCTCAAAACTAATCTAAGATTTGTAATTGAATTGAGAAACAAAACAAATCAATTTCTTATTTGCTTTGATCACTAAATTACCTTTATTGTGTTTTATTGGTTCCCCATGTACTTGCCCAGTCACTCAGGATGAGTGTAGCTCAGTCATTAACATTGCCATCCTGACCAAATCATACATCCACTTTCTGTCAGTGACTCAGAGAGCAGCACGACGTCAAGGGGAATAACCAGCTGTACTGGATGACCTTAAAAATCGTCTGTGGTTCACACTGCAACTTCCTCCTGTCCATGACCCTCATCCTGCTGCTAACCTGACAGTTAAGGGTGCAACTACAAGGTAATACGACCCTCTACCTAAAATGTTTAAGTCACTTTCCACCTGCCATCTGATAACTTGAAGTATCGAGCAGCTGTCAGCATTTGCTCTGTGCCGTTTATTCGTTAATTTGTTATGGAACTGCACTGTGGAGTCCAAAGCAAATTCCCCAATGGGACAAATAAAGTATATTTTGAAATGGCTCGTTTCAGCATGCTGCTCGGCAGTAGTGAGCCATCAAGCCAATAGACTCCAGTAGTAGCTTGTAGTGTGTTACTGTAATAGTATAGATCTACGACAACTGTAATGTTCTTCCCTGCAATATAAATGTAACAGTGTAGGTGCAATATAACAAGCAAGTTGTCAGCGATTATGACATCATCTTGTCAGCGGTGGTGAATCAACAGTGTGTTTCCTGTTTGTTGAAGCAAAGCCAGGCAACAGCATTGATGGTGGATGAGGAGTGAGACTCAGAGCCATAGGGCTACATGGGGCTGCCAAATCTTTGCCACCGAGTTCACCCCCGGAGCTCCTGACCAGCCATTGATCATCGTGACATGTTCTTGGTGGCCGGCCACAGGCTAGGTCCAACACAGCCCCCCTGGTCAGCCGAGAGGGCAAGATGTGAACACTAATGTGTGTAAATTACTTTTGTGTGATCTAGATCGTATATAAATCGGTTTTATATGGGTGCAAAGTGCTGCATATTTCTACAAGGCAACTTGTGTGTGATTATGACAGAGTAGGTGTGCAAGTTTCTCTGGTAAATAATAATATCTAGTCATTTTTGAGGGTTCGGTTTGGCTCAATCTACAGATAAGTAAGCAGAAGATAGATATCTTCTACCTGGTCCCATACATAGCCATCATAAAGAGACTCAGTTGCGTTAGTTAGTTTTACCAAAGAAACAAATATCATTTTCCTTTTCACATGTGTGAACTTTTGAAATGTAAAAAATAACACAGTACTGCATCCTCTTGGTTAAGAGACCTCAAGACATCTGCATTATCTTGTGTCCAGTCTTTTTTTTTGGTTCATTCAAAATGATTTGTCCAGACATATCACTACTTTAGTGACGCACTGGTACAATTATTGCACATATGTACAAAATGAATTGCATATTTACAAAATAATGTGGTTAATAATGTAGTTGTTTGTGAGTCTTTCATCAAACTCTATTTCAGTGAATAATCTTTTTATTTTAGTAAAGATGGGATGATAAAAACTGTGCAACATGATTTTGGAGCACCAACGTAAACATTCATAAAGATGGCAAAATACAGCTTGTTTAACTTACTGCTCTGATGTTTGTTTATGCTGAATATGTAGTACAAAACATAACAGTCTGTCTTGGCATGGATCAAACAAAGCCTGGTTGGTTTCTATTTTTGCCAGTAACATGGTGGTTCTCTTTTTGGCCATTTCCCTTGAGCATGGCGGTCTCCGGGGTTAGGTTTATGTTCATGGCTCGAATCTGATGTTTTCATTACCGTTACACAAATCATCACTCACTTAATTTTGATTTAGAAGCACAAATACATATCACATTTTTTATTTAACCATCCGACTGCAATATACTGTTTTTTTTCATTTAATTACATTTTACCCAGCAGTGTAAACATAGCCACTGGCAGCGGGACAGGAAGTGTGGTCAGCATTACACACTGACAAGGCCTGATCCGCTGCCACACACATGGCTCTAGCTGGGAGACAGCTGGCCTACCAGGGCCTGTTGACACACAAATATGAAAAGGGCTGACTAATTATTGGGGGTAATGTTAGGGGGGGGGTCAGTGTAAGTCTGGAGCTATCAGAAGCTCAGATTTTCAACGTTATAGTACATTAAAGGAGATGCTGTAGACTGCCTGAACTGCATCTCCTTGTTGTGTTTTTATACAAACTGTGATGTCATTAATACTTTATACCCACAAGAGATGAAAGCCATCCTAACAGTATGCCCTCCAATGGGACTTTGCACACACAAACAGAGCGTGAAATCTCATATAAAGACTAATGAACATGACAGAACACGTGAAAAAAATGTAATGAAAAATGTACTCACTCCCAGAACTCAATGACTGGAGAGGTTGAATTGGGGTTTGTAATGTTGGTGGCATTTTCTCCATAGCTGTCGACACAGTTATCTGTGAATACACAATGTTATTACTTTTTAGTGCGTCCTGCAGGTAGACGTTTAGATATGGAATTTCACATTAAACCCTAGGAGGTATTTTCTATTTAATTTACTCTTGAAACAAAAAAGATGCACATGATTATTTTTGCACACAAGAATAATTTCCTCTCTTATCCACTGTTCCCTCCTCCTACCTGTATTCCAGTAGTGCCCGCAGGCAGCCCACGGCAGCTCTGTGGTGAAGCAGTTGAAGAAGTAGAAGATGGCCCAGGCAAGGATCACTACATAGTACACGTTAAGATGAGCTTCAATCACCTGCGTTGCATAACCAATTCCTGAAAAGGCAAAGAGACACAGATGTCAAAAGAGACACAAATGAAATTAACAATTGCAGGTAAATGGGCTGGATCTTTAAATTATTATATACAGCAGCAGTGACTTATATCAGTATGACACCTGTAAGAGTCCGTAGCTTGTACAGGTGTTGCAACAGATAAGATTTATAAAAAATAAAAAATAATACAAATTTACTCTGGATCATCATGACGAAATACATTTATATGATAGAGTTTAATGTGCATGTGCAAGAATCAAGTTTCACCAGCCCCGACTACTTTGTCTCTTTAAAGTTTCCGATCTTCTATTTCAAAAGTAAGATCCTGAGCACACCTTGATAAAGGATATGAAGAGCGGGTTTTCTCACCCTCAAATAGTGGGCAGACTTTCCTCCAGCAGGTGATACCTCCCTCACTGGTGAACTGACCCAGGGCAGTCTCCAGGAAAAACACAGGGATACCGCAGCACACAAAGAAGATGACATATGGGACGAAGAATGCACCTTTGGGCACACAAAAGAAAGATATTGACAGAGCGTGAATCAGTAAAAAAGTCTGATAAAACTTTAAATGAGTGCGACAGGAGCAATTCACAAGATTTAGATAAAAGCACTCGCTACGATGACACTCTCTACTGCAAAATGACCTTTTCATGTGATAAATGGAGGCTCCATACTGTGTTGTCTAATGGTGTCTATTGAGGGAACCCACCTCTTTCATTAACATGATTGTGCATAATGGATGGAATAATAAAGGACATCCTATTTTTATACTTCTCTTGCCATTTTTTATAAAATCAAAGCTAATAGAAACAAAACTGACCTCCCTTTTTGGTATGATAAAATAACTTGTCTTAACTCCTTTACCCAGGAATCTGCCTTTTACATTGTAATGACCATATATTATCCTACTTATGTGCCTAATCAGAGGTAATATTCACTCATGTGTTTCTTTTCTAATCTTGCCTTTTCAATTCGTACCTGTTTTGCCTCCTCCTTCCTGCAAGGGAGCTTATCTTGTGTCCACCTATTTGCTAACACAAAAACCTCTCCTACCACCTTGACTCTTTGGTGTATGTCCACAGATAATTGAAAGCTTCTTTACCTCCTCCATTCTTGTAGCAGAGGTAAGGAAACCTCCAGACGTTGCCCAGCCCGATGATCTCTCCAGCCACAGACAGGAAAAACTCAACCTTGTTGTTCCAGTGGCCCCTCTCCTTGTACTGCGCTTTGTCGAGGCTGGTGCTGGACCCTTCCGGGTCTCTGCCATCCTCTGGTTTACCGTTTATAACGGGCCCGCTCTTCTCAGCTGTCATGACGCTCCAGCAGCCCGCTGGACAAACACAAGAAAAGTGTAAAAGGTGACCTCATAACCAAAAACTGGATTTAGTGACTTTCTCTGGAATTTGTATCTTTCCTGCAACATCTGAATGGGACTGTCCCATCGGTGCAAAACCACGCCCATTGAAAAGTCCATACTTATGTATGTGAAGGTTCAAATCAACAGAAGTCCAATTAATGTTCACTTATTATGCAACTGCATGGCCCTTTAATTAGCCATGTATCTATATAAAAAAAAGAACAACGTGGAATTAAGTGTGACGCCTCATCAACTATTTATTCAATTGAAGGACAACAACATCATGAATAAAAAAGTAGAAAAGACATTGTACATTCATGTTAATGTTAGTGGGCAAATCAATTAACCCAATCATCATTATAGGCTAGTGTACTTACTGAATGTAAGTTAGTAGCCTAGTAAGAAGTTAGGTCATATGTCAATAAAAAAAAAAAAAAAATGTATCATGCAGTGGAAAGACATGAAACAATCCGTCGCTAACTCACCGGTCTCCTATGGAACAGTGGCAAACCTCCTTTTGGCTCCCGCGATGATGCGCACAAACAATTGCCTTTACAAAACACAGGGTGGTTAAGCCTGATCAGGGGGGTGAAAAAAAAGGAGAGAGGGGGCAAAAGAGGAAAATGAAAACAATCTGGATCCGCGTTGAGTAAAGTGGTGGTGGTGAGTCTACCGTCTATATAAAGGAAGATCCCAGACGTGGCAGAGTGACGGTAGATCTTGCTCCATGAAATGGAAAACCTGCAACTGCGCTCCCACTCTCCAAGCGGTCTACTCTCAAGCGCCTCTACTTGGATAAAAGCCATCTGGTAACCAATCTAGCTCTCACATCAGCGTTACCACGGCAGAGAGAGAGCAAGGTGACACGAGGAGACGGGCAAAACGCGAGAAAAAAGTTAGGTTGGCGTAGGTCTAAGCATGAACTTTGGAGTTTTTCTGTATATTTAACAATATTTAGTAGCTTATTATATAACAGCCGCCCCATTATTTAGGCGTCTACAAATTCACGGGTGGGATGTGGCATACACAACTAAATCAGGCGCTCCCATACAAAATGCAACAAAAACCTGATTTAAAAAAAGGCCCTAGTAGGCCTACACATAATGTAGGCTACATATCAAGCCCTACCTTCATTTAAAGTTTTTTTTTAAAATCTGGGTCTTATTCTGATAATTATGTCCATTCTGACAATAATAACGAACACGTAATCAACAAAGATCTGCAGCCTTGTGTAAACTAACTGGTGTGTGCAGATGAATGGCAGCAAGGTTGTTGGTTAGCTGGCAAGTTGCAGGTTGACAAGTAAAGCACTGTGTACTTAGCTGAAATAGCTCATTCTGAATTTCTCCGACGAAGACGGCAAGTTAACAAAGTGGGAATGACGCATTGTCAAAATGTTCATAATTACGAACGAATAATGAGTTTTCAGAGCTAAAGTCTTCAATGTATATGTAGCCTTTAGTTGATAATATGACGTTCACACTAAAGCCATTACATGGCGCTGTGCCTTTTAGGGTAGCAACCCTCTCCAGGAAGTAATATTAAGAGGTGCGTGAACAGGTGAAAAGCAAAACAGGAAGTGAAGAGTGCTTAATTTCGAGCGACTCACCTGTAGCCCTGCCAGTTGAGCTCTCTTCCATGTGGGTAAATATAGTTATTTCTGTACAAAACGGTCAAAAGACATGCATTAATAGGTTAGTTTAGAAGTCAGATAAATCTAGATCTAATGTTTGCTGCTGAATGATGATAGCTGGTTCCATGAGCAAGGCTAATACTCCCTGAAAGCCTAACAAGTTCATCTTACAGATATATATTTTGTTATTATAGGACATTCAGTTTGTGTGCATGGTACCAAACAATTGTTTGAAAGTTTATTTTTGTTGTGTTGTGCTGTATGGGGTTGATTGCCGCCTCCACATGCGCACTTGAGTATAGCACAAAGATAGAATGTAGTCTGTATATTGAGGTATAATACACCATTTCAATTGACATTAACGTGCAAAATGGTTTAATTAAGTTGTATCGGAATTAACTGCATGTGGGTTTGTTTGTTTTATTTTATTTTTGTATTATTGGAAGAGTTATCACTACAGTTATTTATGCACTGAATTAATCCACCAAACGGATGAACTGTAACATTATGGTTTTAAGTCCCTTTTATTTGGTTGATGCACTATATATGTCAGTAATGTATATTTGTGGAAGTCTTGTTGGATTCTTTTGAATAGTGAGTTACATTTTAGAGTTAGAATTTGTGTCTGAATTGTAAATTTTACAGTAGGAAAGTCTTTGTTAAATATTACACAATTGGGACATTCTGAATTAATTTAATGCTATTCTCCTACGTAAGATTAGTCGAGAAATAAAGATCCCTGAATATAGCTTTAGGATATAAAATCTGCATTTAAACCCCGCCGATATATCAGCGTCTTTAAATATTAGTTGATCACATGTTGTTATCAGCCTGTAAATCCGCTGTCTACACTTTTTTTTTTTCACCTTGTTGGTTGAAGAAATGTGGGAAGACAAGTCTCGATCTCCAAAGAGGCAGTGACCCCGTTTGATTTATAAATTGATGTCAACAGTCTGCTTCCCTTTGTCAAAGCAGTTGCTCCTGGGGCTTTGCTCTGAGCATACCAACTCACACCTCTTTGTCCCATCTAGAAGTCACTCTGCGCCCGAGCATACAATATGAACGGATCTCCTCATTTGAAAACATTGGATTGTTGTTGCCACCAGCTAATGATGAATGATCAGCCCGTCATAAAGTCTTAATAACCCATGCTGCTTGAAGAACAATTCTTTCCTATGGGCTTAAAAAAAGAGTTTATAGGGTTTGTAGGGTCTGTCCATACACCAGTTGATTGCCTGGTTTCCAGGCGTGATAGACTCGGTGCACTAGGAACTCCCCTGACTCTAAAAGCCTGACCTAGTCTCTATGAATCCCTTCACGAAAGGGTCACTTGTCATTAGAAGCTTAAAGGAAGTGCCCTGCATAAAAAGTATGGCCACCCAAAGCAGCTGGCAAACACTCACTGTGCTTTTCAGGCAGAGTCAAGTCCTTTACTTTTGTTGCCCTGTACAACATTATCAGAGGGGGAATGTTTGATGCGGATACAACTTTGATAATTTCTTGGAGGTAGAGGGCTGCTTCAGAGGCAAATGTTCCTGTTTTCATGCACTTCTTTTTATGATTGGTCAGATTTATTCCTCAAAAAAGTGCTGCATGTTGCTGCGGTGTAACGAGTGTGGTGATACAAGTACACAACAAAACATTTGACCCCATCTGATGCAGTGACTTTAGGAAGGTCAAGAGTGAGTTGTGGACTATGACGTGAGAGAGATTGCCCCCAGAAGATGTGTTAGAAATGGAGAACCTTTCATCTCTAGCACTGGATTGTCTGTTGACAAGATGGCTACAGGTCATCCTCTTCAACCACGATCCTTCTGGCCTACTGACTCCAGAACAAGCAAGATGCTTCAAAGGGATTGCCCGCCTCGGTCCCAAGGGACCACAGACTTTTTGTTCCATTGGTTGTTAAAGTCACGGGGAACACATCACTTTGCTGTCCAGTTAGGACACTGGGGGGAAAGACTTGTTGCTAGGATACCTACCAACAGTCTTTTACAAGGTGCTGCGAGTGGTGGAGAAAATAAGCCAAGTGATTAGATAAGTGGACTGAAAGAACTGTAGTATGCAAGAGGCAGAAGGAGATGGAATACAAAAGGGAAAGTAGTAGAAATGAAGCCGAAAGACAGAAAGGATGGAAGCAAAAGAGAGAGGAGGGGGTGGACAAAGCTGTCTGTCTGCATCTCTCTTACCCTCTTCTCACAAGATCGTATATAACAGTGAGAGTTTTATTTCATTGTTTAGTGAATGCTGAATCTCTATAGAAAATGTGATTTTCACTCAGCGGTGAAACATGCATTAAATAGGTTCATGCTTTTGCTCTTTACACAGAAAAGTTTGGTTTCTCACTCATTGTGCAACAAACTGTAACAACAACTGTAAGCAGCACCATGCATTGCTTTTAATTGTTGGCTTCTGAGCAGTTTTCCATGTTCCTTATTTATTTAGTTCCATATTTGCACTGAAAAAGTTGGAAAACAACAACAGACAAACAGAACACTTACTTCCACTGAGCAATTTTTGCATTGGACTTTAACTAGAAAATGCACAAATCCACTTCTTGGGGCTTCTGGAATAGTTAAAAATGTAATTGGACACCCATTAGTTACAAGAACAGGCACTGAAGCAGTAGCTCACAACAGGCCGGTATGATGTGATTATATCACAAGCTAAGGGGATTTGTCCGGCACGACTAAAAGCGGAACATGTCATGGACCGAAGTGAGCTATTGCTTTTAGAAAACGGTCATTAAATATGACATCATTAAAGTTAGACACATTAAACTTTAAATAGTTTTTTTATTAATAAATAAATAATAAAGCTAACAATAGAATAGTCCCTCTTGGGCTAGTTGCCTGCACATATTGAGGTGGTTGCTTTGAAAGGTAGCCTACATTAGCAGCTAGCATTTGTATTTTCTATCACAGGTCAGCATTATATTCATTTCATTACCTATTAACGTTCATTTTTATGTTGCCATTTACTGTGCAACCACTGAAAACCTGTCCATCATCAGTAGGATGGCTTTGATAACTGCTTGTAGACTTGCACTTTTTGTCAGGTGGAGGTGAGTTGCTTGGTGTGGCGAGGATGTTGCTCTTCTTTCTCCAGTCCCCGATTTCTGGTTGCCAATAGTTCTATATAATCTCAATAGAATTTTCACATTTGTGGCCAATCATGGTGTCAAATCGTGGTGCTGTGGAGGTTGTTGTTAGTGTATTTCTGCCGCTGTGAGAAGTTATCTTCCCTCACCCACTTTTACAGGTTTAATTGGCATTGCTCCTTGTGGGGTAATTACATTCATATCCAGTGTGTACACTGGCTCCATCTCTGACAAAGAAATAACCCGAAGATCAATTCTAACACAGCTTCTGTTAACTGGAGATGGAGTCATGGTTGACAAAGGGTTTTTAATCGAAGATATGCTGGCACAGGTAGGGGCAACACTGATCATCCCCCCACTTAAAACCGCCCCTCAGCTCAGCACAACAGACACTAAAAAAACTCAAGCCATTGCCTGTTTGAGAGTGTTAGTGAAGAGGGCAATACGAGGACAAAAATCTGAAAATGTTGGAAAATAATTTCAAAATTCAATGGTCATTACTGAAATAAAACAATGAAACTTATAATTTGGAGCTAATATGATATAGAGATGTCCTGAGTCGATTCTAAAGGCATATTTTAATGGATTAGTATCGGCTCAAATAAAGCCGATTTAATTTCAATCCTTTCTTCACTGTACTGTGTGTTTTGTCCAAAGCTTGCCAGTGTTGCAGCACTGTTCTCTTTTACGACAGCTGGGCTCTACATGTGCACAGCGTTTTCTTTTATATATACTTAAGAACTATACAACTAAAGAAAGAGGCTTAAAATAGGACATCAAGAAACAGGAGCACCTCGGTAAAAGAGGTTACAGTGCATGCCATATGATGAAATCTGGACTTGGAGCGGTGAATCGTGGGTTGTCTCACTCACACACTATATTGAAAGCTGATAGGAAGAAGGGAACATATTTAAAACTTGACAGCAACAAGATGATTGGTTGAGGAGAACTTGGAAAAACACCTTCAGTCTGCTTTTTGAGTTGGAAGCAAAAATAGGAAAAAAAATAAATAGGAAAATAGAGTTCAATATCAGTTTTGGACCCAAACACCGATGAAGAGGCAGCATGTGGTGTTCAATGATTTAATGATGACAGAATAAACTTTCAGAATACAGTCCAAGAGTAGGCAGGCAAAAGTGACAAAAACAAGGGGAAAACACAGACCACATACACTAGGAGAGCAGGTGAAAAAGGTCAGGGCGGAGCAGACAATCACAAAGGCGGGAAAACACACAAAGGCAGGAAGTAAAACATGACATGTGAGGCGTGAACCTGCAAAATAAAACAGGAAACAGACACTAGAAAGGTGCATTCAGTCAAGTGCAGATCTCCACCAGGTGTGTCTGCGACAACCACTGCTGTATGGTGTGATAGAATAAACGCAATCCGGACACAGAGCCAGAATTTTACAGGAGATAGCCTTCTTGATTGAACTTTCTCGAAGCTTCATTCTATAGGATGGATTTTTTAATGGAATTCATTCCTCTCATCTTCTTTTGATATGTTTAACATGTTTGGAACTGAGCCCATTCAAGGGAAGAACACCAGCTGAATGACAAAAGACAAAGTCATAACTTCAGCCAGATCTGCCATTCAATGCCTTGCTATGCTAATGCTTTCCAGAGTGTATAAACCTGAAGCTCAATAGAGACACCACCCTACATCTTCATATCAACAGCAATTTGCTTGAGCAATTCAACAAAACGCCCCCAGAACATTTAAACATGGGTCACTTCACTGAGAAAGCCTTAGACTGCATTGATGCACAATTTTAACCAACAACAAAAAGAAACTGTGAGGGAAAAGGGAGAAAAAAGAAGCTAGGGGAAATGCAAAACAAAGAGCCCAGCGCAACAGATCCCAAACCCAGGTTCAACACACAAGCTGCAGCCAATCCACTGCATCCATTCAGTCCACTTGAATTCAGCGTTTCTTTTATCCTCATGCGACAATTAGTCTGGTGTCCAACAAAAGGTAGTATTTACATTCACAACAATAGTGTGACTGTATCAGATCATGGTATGAGAGCGTGATAATTAAGCATGAGTCACATATATACACATGGGCACGCATACACATACACATACACACACACACACACACACACACATACTCTGACCCCACCTTACTGAGTCCAATAGCTTTTTCTGCCTGGCAAGAGAGGGGAGTGTTGAGTAGCTACCAACAGGCCACCCAGTAGTGAGTGAGACCTGCCAGCAACACCCCCACAAACATGCCAATGGAGCTGAGAAGGCTGATATTGCTGAATATTAATACTATTAACGGCTAGCGCTAGTGTACCATCATGCAAAGCAGCAACATAGACAAACACAGCCCACACCACACTACAGCAATCAATAAATCAAATGCTCTGACAAAAAAGAAAAATCTGGTTTCTGTGGCTGTCGCAGGACTCTAAGAAGCCCATTCAGTCATTTCATTCGGCCAACATGAAATGACTGGATGGTATGCCTGACTCTCTACCTCTAGCTGGTTTCTCCAAAGTTGTCTACCTAGCTTTAGTTTCATCTACAGTAACACTAGCGTCAGGTCAAAATGTCCATTCCTGCGGCTGTGTGGTTAAAACAATGACCCTAAGATCCTTGGTTAGAATCCTGCTCATCTTCCCTATATTATTCCCCTATATGCAGTTTAGAGCGAGCACCAATAAACCATACCTTAACCATAGCAGTGAGAGATGAAAACAAGTAATATGAACCATTTTGTAGAGGTCATATGCATTTTGGAAGGAACAGACTAAATGATACACCAAATCAGAAATGCTAATATGGGTTATTTTTGAGAGTCGATGACAAACAACCTGAACATACTTCAATGAAGCTATCATAGAAAACAGACACAGAGCATTAAAGGAATGGAAATATAATAAAGTCAAAATACATGGATTGGTGAAGAAAGGTTGAAGGTAGAGGAATGGATGGAGCTCTTAGGAGTCACCTGCAAATTGAGAATCAGTCACAATAAGTTAATATCTCACTGCTTTTATGAAAGGATTTGTGGTCCAACAAAGTCCTGAATCTATTTCTCTCACAGAAACGCCAAATGCAGAGAAAAGTGTCAGCATTGATTACTGTCATTTTCACTCGCGCAGTCACTGGCTTGATGAGCACCAAGGTAATAATTGCATTCAAGCCCTTCACCTTGCAGACTTCTCATGGGAGACTGATAATATTAAACCTGATGTGCAATTATACATTCAGCTATTCTTAGTTCTATCCGTCTCCGTGCTCACCTGCCAGACAGCCTTTTGATGCGAGAGCTATTAGTACATCCTGGAGTGCAATGGACCATGGGTGATGAAGACAAACTGGAGATGTCAAATAATGGCTGCTGGTGGTCTCTTTCTCTTTGTTTCTCACCATCATCAATTGCCCCCCCCTCCCCCCTCATCCTTACCTCAAGATGAAATGTCTGGGATATATGACACCCCCACGTTTTCCTCTGAATTTGTCATTTCACTTATCGTTGGCTGACATCTCGGTATCGACACAATGAGCTGGGGGATGGGAGCTATTATACCTGTGAGGTTTAGAGGCTGGACGGTAATCACACACCTGTCCATCTGCTGTCACCTGAGGATTGAGGATGATTGCATCTTTGGGCGTGAAGGCATGAGTATGTGGTGTTTAACTTTGTGTATGTGTGTGTTCCCAGGTTATGCATCTTATAACTCTGAATATATTTTTTACACCACCGCTGTTTAAATGATGTGTCATCCAAGCCCATGAGGTTTTCATTGCAATCCATGATTTCACTACTCTTTCTCTAATTATTTCCTCTCAGTCTGGTCAGAAGTGTGAATTTGCTGAAATGACTGATGCTGTCTCCCTCAAATGATCAGTCGATATATCAACAAGCCTATAGATAGAAAACTAATTGCTGACAATTTTGACCATGAATTAATCATTCATTTCCATAATGGATGAATTCATAATGAAAAGAATTGATCCCCCCCCAACAAAAAGCTAAATCTGTTTCGCTCTCACTTTAAAAGGGAAATATTATTGAGTATGAATTGTTCAAATTAACTTATGGAAACACATTTCTGTCTATTCATGTATCAAAAGGTTTTGCGGAAGCTTTCAGACACTTGTCATGGTCTTCATCAGCAAATAGAGTTGCTCAATTGTCATGGAGATGGTTTAATTATCATGTGACCGAAGTATTGACTTATGGTTGTGTGATAAGAGGTGGCTGTATATATAGAGGGACTGTAACGCCTTTCTATAATCAATGATGGTCTTCGAGACCCCAAGGGGTACCAAGATAGATCTGAGGGGAGTCACAATATAATTAAAGGTAAAAGAGAAAAACAAACATTTACTAGTGTAATCTCATATACATGTATTTTTCTAATTCTTTTGTGTAATACTGAATAGTTTCCTCTCTTCTGGCCCCTTAACGTCCTTCAAGAAAGTCAATGTAAAAACAAAATCCCTCTAGTAGAATTGCTCATAATCAAAGTGCATAGTAATATAACTTGTGACAAGAGATTACAAGTACCGATTTGTTTCAATGGGCTATGAGCCAAAAAGGTTGGGAAAAACTGAGATACTAGCAGGCTTGTTAGCATGAAGGCCTTCATGAATCTTATGCCACAGATGACCCCTAATGGTCAGAACTCTTCATTGCAACACCCCCACAAACCCTTTCTTCAGTTATCTACAATGTCACTTCTTTCATTCTCCTTAAATGACCCATAGTTTTGCACTGTGTGAAATAACCAACATCAACAAAAAGATATAAAAGTTCAAAACTGTGAATGCACTCCGAGCACATGAATCATTACCTTTTTTTGATTATGGTTGTGTTTTTGTTTTGCAAAAAAAGTTAAATTCCTGCCCAAAGGTGTGTCATATCTTTTTTTGGCGAGTGTGCAGATCCCTGAGGTGAATCTGGGAGATAACAAGTCACCACATATATCCTTTGCTTTGAATCAACCAACAACGTAGCTGTTAGTGCCATGAATGCAACGTGTGTTTTAACGTCATTCCCACAGTCCCATCCCCCCCAACAGGAACCATAGTCTACCCTTATCCTATTAAGACAATTGCCAAGACTGGCATTCAAACATGTGCATGTGTGCGTGTCTTTCTCTCTCTGTCCTTGTCTCTCTCTGTATGCGTCTATGTTTGTGTATCGGTGTTGCGCGCAAACACACACACACACAAACATGTACGGACGAATGCACACAAATATACCAACCCATACACACACTGGGCAGAGAAAGAGTAATTTCAAAATCAATCCTTTCGGAGAAAAACAGCGGAAAAAAAGAAGGAGAGCCCCAAAACCTCCACCAGTGTTGGCTGATTGTAAAGGACTGTCAGTTACTGCAGCTTTCTATTGGGCAAAAGGGAAGCAGCAGGATTCAACTTGGGGCCCAATAAAGGGCTATTCTTCCTGGAAATCAGCCCTCGCACATGGGCCTGAATGCACCCGGGCGCTAATCTTCCGAGCTGTGGGAGCCCACTCTAAATTCACGGGCTGTGCCACCCCACCAGGCACAGCCGTGCATGCTGATGCTATTACACACTGCCACGCTAATGCTAAAGCTAACACAGGGTTAATGCTAATGCACTGAAATCTCTGGTTTTTGATTGTTCTCTCTGATTGTTCTTCCCACAGCAAATGTTTGCGACAGTATACATCTTACAGGTATAGCACCTCTTGCAAGACCTGCAACAGAATTTGCAGGTATGTCTGCTTCAACACCTCTTACATAAGTGGGCAGGTCATCCAAATTACACATGGTGACGCTTTATTTTATGTTTTTCTGCAATTTCATAATAATGTTCTATAAGTTATGCAAAAAATAACTATTTTATTTTGTTTAAATTGTAGAGAAACGGAGACCATGTCAAATTAGTACATTTCCTGTTAAATTAAACGAAATGACTGCTAACATTAAAAAAAGAGTCTTTTAGTCACTGGACAGCAAATGCTTGATATTTGCATAGTATTTAACATATATATAAACTAAAGCTTCCAATAGTAGATGATGATGATGCTGTTAATGATGCTGATAATGATTGTTGATGAATTAATGAACATTGCCTTAGGTTAACGGGAGCTTTTACTTTCAAATATTAAACCAGAGTAAAAAGCTCTCTCAAAGAAGCTTCCTAAGAAATAATTAATAAACAACGAACCTGTAAAATAAAGCGAAATCTAAATACATTCTCACTTATGTCAAGTGGTATCAAGCAATATGGATAGTTTTGTTTTCAATTGCCCATATTTTTTTATATCTGTCTTTAAGATGTCCGCCTTCTCTCAGTATTCAAAATATTTAACAGGAATCTGCTCCAAATATCCTGTTACTGTGGATACATTTTCCGAACACGGTGTAAACGCGTTTTGTAAAGAATGTTGACGTATAGTAGTTCTAGTGAAAAGTGTTCAGGTCTGAGAGAGGGACAAGGGTTCTGGAAAGATGCTGCTGATGCAGCGGAGTGCAGATCTCCATCAGGTGTCTTTGCAACGATCGCTGCCGCTTTGTGTGATTGAATGAATACGACCCACAAAAGGCTAACCCATCCGACACCGATGGGCTATAAGGTGTCGTAAAGCACACTTCATTCATCATTTTGCCCCCCAAAAAATGAAATTCCTCAAGTTTGTTGCAGCAGAATGGGAGATTAGCCGTGGACAGACACAGAGCTGCCAGTCACATAGCCGCACGGATACATTCACTGGATGTGTCTTCGCCTGATTCTTCTGGCGGTGATAATAAAACCATCTGCATGGATAGATAGGAAAAATGATGTACGTTTTTCTGGCGCTTACTTCCGCTTAAATTTGGCACAGTGGGGACATACTACCCATAGATATGCTATTGGGAATATTTTGAAAACCTTTTATAACTCACAAAATGTAGTACGGTTAGGATATGCTCCGTGGCCTTTGAAGTACCACTGAGTTTGCTCGCTGGGTACGGTAACTTGCTGCTTAAGTTAGAGCAGATACATACATCATTTAATACATTTCTTTGCAAACTATCACTGTTTGCTGACAGCGATGCACAACATCTGCAAACAACAACTTGTGTCATCAAAATAAGTAACCACAGAAAAGTAACACATACAAATACACGCACACACACACACACACAGGTTCATTTCATACTTTGGTGATGAGGGTCAGTCAAGTGAAGAGTGATCGTCATTGACATCTATCGACCTGCCTACAAACAGCATTCATTATGTCCACCCTGACCCTGTTTCCTCTACCTCATTCATTATGTTGTGAGCCTGGATCTATTTCTGCTCAGCGTGTGGCGGTTAATTATCCACATCTTATTTTGGACTAATGCAAATAAATAGCCTGCATTGTAATTATGGCATCTGCGACCGAGTTTTTTCACATGTACAGTAACCGTCATTTGAACATTTCTCATTTTCAGACTTTGAGTCTTTGTCATTAACCTTTTTTATATCACTGTCTGATGCACACAGAGTCAAGTCGAAACACATAGAATGAATCAGACCTGAACACTGTATATTACTCAATTTGTGTATTCCTCATTGCCTCCTTGTGGCATTGCAATTACTATTCAGACAGATTTCTTTTCTGCCCAAAACTGAATTTGTACATCTGAGTTCTTATTTAATCCTCTTCTACTAAGTTTTTTTTATTTGCATTACAATTTTTTGTAATATGATAGGCTCACATAAGCAAAAATATTAACCGATTGGCAGTTCGGAGCATTTTAATGTCTCCTTGTATTGGTTTTCAACTTTGAAGTTTGGTTCACTCACACTACTCTCATCTATGCTGTTCTCAGCTGCAGCAGGCCTCTGTAGTTTAGCATAAAGGCTCTGATAGACACACTGTACATGACCCTTCCAGCAACAAGCTGGTGAGGAGTAGGTGAAGAGGACTTTACATTTATCTACGTATTCATTTCAATTAACTGCTGAATGAATAAGCAGCTGCTTGTTAACACATTCACCATGTCAACTTTAGAAGGTGATCATATGTTGATGTTGAGTTTATTGCTTGTTGCCCCAAGTGATGAAAAAAACAATGAATGCAGGTTTTATCATTTCAAATGGTATGTAAGGCTTTTAACTTGACTATTATTACATTCAGTTGTTTTTGCAGACTAAAGTGACACAAAACTTCAAGACAAATTTCCCATTAAGTTCTTCAACTTCAGTTTCAAACTTGTCAGAAGTCCTCATAACCTCATAAAAGACAAACACTGAAGGGAAAAGCATGAGCACAGTGACACTTTGTTTTTTAAAGTCTTCCCTCTACTTGTCGAGAACAACAGTGATGGTCAACCTAATTAGGTTCTGGAGACTGAAATGATGCAAAGGATTCCTTTGCATCACTCACTTATAAGAACATTGATGCTCAAGAGACACTTTACAGGGATTACCACACGGATGATGAGGGACGACCTTCAGTTATCTCTAGTGAAATACTGCCCTCCAGTGGTCATCAACGCCTTCTATGACCTTTCTATTATACAACAAGCCCCATCTTTCACCTACATATTAATCATGTCTTCACGGACTAAACTGTTTGCAAATGCAAGAGGAATGTTGGGTTGTTGGGTTGGGACATGGTTGCCATCCATCCATCGCTCTCTCATAGGCAAACAGCTTGGGCTTGAGGAGTCTCAGCGTCTAAAAGCCTGATACTATCAGACAGTATCAATTTAGTTAAAAATGGGAAGAAGACTAAGTCGTGCTGTAATGCTCTTCAGACGTCCATTTCTAATAGTGTGTCAAACTATGACACGCCACTATGGTCGCAGTAAACACATGGCTATCACTGTGAATTCAAACAAAAACACTCGCTAAGGTTTAGGCAACAAAAACTACTTAGGTTTAGAAAAAACATCATGGTTAGTCTTCAAAAAAATATGAAACCCAAGTAAAACGTAAACAACGTATCATAAGTGCAGAAAACACTTCACAAACATCACTAACAGAACTTCAAGATACCCTGTATGGTATTTTGTTTTCGGTCATTATGTCATCACATTCCCGGAGTATTCTCAATGTCTATTAATAATGCAAATCGGATTACATTGTAGTTACTTGAAAGCCCACTGCGTCTCATACAGACATTAAAAAGGGCCTTGTGCGTCTGTATTTGACGCCCTGAGGGCGGGCTGGGTCCCCAGAGGATAAATCCTAAAGACAATGATGATCCCCTGACTGTCAATCTAACACCACCTTTATATCAAAAACTTCAATTTGTTCAACACTTTGGTTTATGTTGAGTATATTTAGTGCTAATTAGTAAATGTTAGCATGCTAATATACTGTACTAAGAAGAACATTGTAAACATGTTTACCAACTAAACATGAGCAGGTTTGCATCGTCATTGCATTTAGCTCAAAGCGCCACAGTGCCTAGGTACAGACTCACTGAACCGTCCACATGGCTGTTGATTTCTTATGAAATAATGGATAGTGATACATCATCAGGCCTCTACTGTAACAATCTCAGATTCACACTTTGCTGGGTCACTTTTTTCAAAAACATGTTATGCCTGTTTTGGAGAGGAGGCGGTATAAACTGAGAGGAAAGGGTTAGAAAGATGGTAATGATATGCGACAAAAGGAAACCAGTGATGTTGCAAGAAATACTGTACATGGTAATCGCCTTAAACCCCTTGGACATCAGGATGCCCTAATATTTCCTAGCTTGAAAGGGTCATGAGGTAAAAAAGGTTAGGACCCACTGGTTTACGGTGCATAACAACAAGAGCTCCTTTAGACCATCACACTGAAACCCCCACACATGTTCCATAAGCAGAACCTTTTGAAACGAAACAATGAAAATGGAAAAACAATCACAGTTGACACTGAAAGGTGAAGCACAACGAATCAGAACAGGACATGTCACACGGGGCCAGGACACACCATGCTGGGTCATGCTGCTCTGGGAGATTTATTTAGTGATTTTTCAATATTTTTTTGGTTGGTTTTTATTAAGTTTTTCACTTGCGCTCCTGTCAGGAGTGTTGTAAATGGGACAGTCAAGCAGCAAGAGTCACAGTTCATCATCATCATCATCATCATTATCATCATCATCACTGTCACCACCATTATTATCATCCCCCTCATGGTATCATAATAATAATTTCATCATCATTTTACTTTCCTCAAGCTAAAAAATAATTTACATCACATTTGTTTTTTTACTGACTTTTGAGACCACAAACATTCCAGCAACACACTCTAGGATTAAGGGTGGGTAACAATCAGAAAAGCATGACTTTTTGCATAGTATTAAATGAACAAAGACATTGAGTTCTTTATTTACAATTATTGTATAGATAAAAAAAATATCATAAAAACAAGATGAACACTTAGATCACTTACCCATAAATGGCTAAGTATGCCAAAAAGTTATCTGTTGGCATTTCTCTTTTTCTTTGTTCCACAAACTGCATGCTGCTAAATACAGTACATCGAGGCAGGTGAGAGTATATTGCAAGAAGTATCATTGATATCATCATCATCATCATCATCTTCGGGGTCATCATTAACATAATTATTGGTTGTTACAACACAAGTATTTATTTGGATGTGATCATGTTGTTTTAAAGTGTTTGACAGGAGCAGTGATTGATTACGGACAGCCAAACAGCTGCATCGGCAGTATGAGTCGTGGTGCATGATGGTAGATGTAGTCAGGAAGAGTTCCTGTTTTCACACCAGTCCGCATGGAGTTTCTGTCCTCAGTGGACTCATTGCTGTATTTACAAAGATTATTTTTAAACTTGTGTTTGCATTCTCTTAAAGCTGAACGTCCTCCTGGATGTAAAAGTGGTTGGAAAATGTTGGCTTAAGTCTTTTTTTTTTTTTTTTTTATTGAAAATGCTGTTGTTCCTGTTATGTTTTTTGTTTATTGTTTTTAATTTTTTACAGACAAATAAACAAATAAATTGTCAAGTTAAAACACTGGAAAGGGAAACAAAATAAATCAACAGCTTCTAAGCAGAATATCAGAATCCAGACAGTTTTTTTTTCCAACTTAAATAAGACAGATATTATTCAAATGGTCCATATTACTTTTTCAACACGCCTGAGCTGACTGGTAAAGCTTGTGCACCCTTTCCAGATGGACGGATCGACTGGGAAATGACAGAGGAGGAGGATAGAAAAAAGAAGAAAAAAAACAGCTCGGATAAATGTTGAATATACTGAAGTAGTGTATAGGATTTTTTACGTAGAAAAATCGTTAATCTTTTCAAGTTGCATAATGAGCGTCTCACGTCATGCTTGCCAATGACTTCGGTTAGTAATAGAAATAACAATAGTACAGACTAGTGGCCTTGTCCTTCTGAGTGCAATACGACTGGTTAAATGTGCCTTCTGTCTGTAACTTATCTCTGGTAATGTCTGATTGGTCAAAGCACAATAAATAGTTTACGACTAGTGAGTACAGTTGAGATGCTAGAGTACTGTATATTCTGTGACGGCAGAAGGACAAGCTTGGTTAAAACACACAAAAGCACATCTAGAATTACACCACAGAAGTTTTCATTCATAACCAGATAGTGCAGAAAAGGATCGTCTTTTTTATATATAGAAAAAGAGTCAAAGCAACATTCCATGTTTGTTGTAATTTGTCATTTTTTTGTGTCAGTTTTCCTTTCTTTGATGTTAAAAATGCCAACAGTGTT
Organism: Pholis gunnellus; assembly: GCF_910591455.1. Lineage (NCBI taxonomy): Eukaryota > Metazoa > Chordata > Actinopteri > Perciformes > Pholidae > Pholis > Pholis gunnellus. The sequence continues at coordinate 11,421,311 of NC_136529.1, read as the reverse complement.
GTGGGGCTGCGTGTGTCACTCTGCTAGAGGAAACTGAAATCCTTTTAACAAATAATGAATTAAAATTAAAAAAATTAAAATAAACAACACAATATATTTCAAAGTTTGAACGAAAACAAAAAAAAGGTCTGATTTCCATGCTGCACAGAAAAGACAAATATAACTCTGTAGATGTCTAATATGACTTGAATGCAGCCTTTTTGGTGGTCACACACACTCTTTAAACATCAAGTCCTTTGAACAAGCAGGTTTATCTGGAAGAAAGTTCACTGTAAAGGTCCTGATATCAGCCTTTGACTCGAGCCCTGACCCCAGGCCAGCGCTGAAGCACAAAAAAAAGAAAAGAAAAGAAAAACATAAAAAAAGAGAAGTGAAAAAAAGAATTAAATATTCCCCCTCTGTCACAAAAAGGAGGCCTCCGTTTAGAAAAGGCAAGCCACTCCAACTTGATCCCAACAATCATAAAGAGTAATACTAAGATTCCACATTTACTACGTATCCCATTATATTTTGGTTTCTTTTTGTTTGTTAATCCTCTAAAAATATCTACAATATTTGAAAAGATAGCAGGCAAATTCCAGCACGTTTTTTCAGTAATAACACACCAACGCAGCTCTGGTCCTTTTGAGCTTCAGTTTTGCCTCTTTCCTTCTAGAAACCAGGAAGTTTATCTCTACGAGGTTGTAAACAAATTACATTCTCTTTAAGACATAAATAAGTCAAAGTATTTTGAGCCATTGAAGCAGGAACAAGGCAACATGCCGACAAACAAAGATAAACTCTCTCTAAATATATTTATATGTATTTATATTTATAGATTATATACCATAAATGCTATCATCATCATTATTATTTTGCGTTCCTCTTTTCCGATAGGTGCAAAACTACTGTGCAAGTTGAGCCCCACCACCTCGTTACACATTTCTGTTTATGGATGAAATAAATGTTTACAGTCGGGTACATGTTCATGCCACACAGAAGAGGGAACTTTGCAGGCCAGGATCTCAGAGAAGCCGTCGTTAAAATAGTAGTCCGCTGCAAGGCCGAGCCCATCTGAACAAAAGATCTCCCATAAAAGTAAAACCCTTTAAAATAAAACTTGGGCAATGTACATTCATGCAGGAGCAACAATAATAATAACAATAATAATCAGAATCAGAATCATAATAATAACAATGTTTTTCAATTTAATTTAAACTATTATCAGTATTGACAATGTTATTGTTGAGGAGAGGGAGTGTAAGGGGAGTTTCGAGTCTGTCCTGTTTTGTGATTTTTACTCCTCAGCAGTGTCTCCTTCCTCATCGTTCTCCTCCCGATGCCACTAAAGACACAGTCATACATATGTGCAGTCAGCGGCACGTTTATACAGTACATGCTAACACGCATATAGTCATACACACAGCCACCGCCGTCACCGTACACATACAACCACAAAAGCACGATGGCTGTGTAGGTTTTGTGGCTTTGTTGCGCCTTTTTGATTGTATGATAAGTTTGTTTTTATTTTCACCTTGCCATATTACTTTAGATTTTCTCCATTTCGAGAGGAGCGGAGAGCTTTAAGAGCTCAAGGTTAAGGGAGGAATGATGAGGATTTTGTCACAGGACCTGTCCTGTGTGGGTGAGTAAATGGGGGTAAGGGGGGGGTTGGAAAATGAGAATTGAGATGGATTAGGTGAAATTTTGGGGGTGACGAGGTGTAAGGTTGCAGTTAAATATCTGGAGGAATTAGATAAGGTGCCCCCAGACTGCAAGGAAACGACATTAGAGGTTAGAGCTGAGGTTAGGATCAGGGTTAGAGGCTGGTCTCCAAGCTGTGAAGAGGGCTGGCGGGGCCGGAGGAGGCGGCTGATTTACTGGTGTCGATGGTGAGATGGATGCCACTGTCGATGGCGTTGTTATTCTTGTTGGGGGATGAGGGCTGGCTGGAGTACTTCCTCCTCCGAGCAGAATCATCGTCCGTGTCGTCGATGAGCGGGATGTTGGGCGTGGAGTCTTCTATCCTAAACTCGGGGTGTGTCATGAAGTTGTGGATAGATGATCTGGAGTCTGGTTTTTCCAGGCCTTCATAGAGAGAGCTACGGAATGCATTCACAACGCGGATCTGTTGTTAAAAAAAACAGGGAGGAAAGAGAAGAAAAACAATAAGAGGTGATGTCGGAGACAAAACGGAAGGGTGGGAAGGACCCTCGGGATGAGAGAAAAGAGGGAAGAGGAGGAGAGAAGGGACAGAGGGGAAGGAGAGAACCTCTTGAGGATAAAGAGGTGAAGGAGAAGGTAAAGGAGGAAAAGCAACTGCAGTCTGTGTTCTGCTTTCACAAGATGACTACAGTTCACAAGTCACTCGGTTTTGGCGTGCACTAAGTAAAGCCGTGAGGAACACAATCGTAAAAACAAAACAAAATCATACATTTCAAGAAAAACAAATACCAAAGCAACAAAAACGCTCGTTGTAAGTATACGCTTTAGTCCAATGTGCTGTATACCTAGAAACAAGCCACGTTAATAAATGGAATGCTCACAGAAAAAATTAAAGGAGAATATCACATGCAGGTTTGAAGAAATCTGGTGGACGAGGTCAGTAAGAAGGAAGGAGGTTAGATCTGAGAGATCCAAATCAGGTGGTTTAAAGACTTCTGGAGTTACCAGAACACTGTCTGGGACAATATCCACACAGACTCTGAATGGGACACACACACATAGCACAGGGTGGGTGTGAAGCATGGTCCAAAACAGAGCAATGGAGAGAGTCAAACTCTGCATGAGGAGGGTCAACACAAGCATTGCAGTGTAAAACACACAACAAAACGACAACCCCCCCCCCCCCCCAAAAAAAAATCAGAGGCATTTAAAGCCGGTTAAGATATTATAAACAGAGGAAGTAAATAAGAGGTAAACACAAACTACATGCAAAAAGACAACCGGACCGTGAAGAAGTGGACACCGGCACACAGACTGCTGACACAAAACAAATGGAAGTGAATAATGAAAATAATAAGTTTACTGTCAGAGGTCTGACAGCTTTCAACTCCATGCACATCTAAGTAAGCACTCAAGTATAGGCCCCAAGCAACTATGTGAACCTTACTACAGACAGTAGTATTTATGGATTTTAGGAAAGCGTTATTTTAATCATAACCCTATCTGCATGTACAATATCAACAAAATGTGATAGCTACAACGACATTATTTGATGTTTTTACACGAGACATTGACTCATGATAGCACATTGGAGTGTATACAAAAGTCACAAAAGGTGTATCACGTCATCATGTTTGCATCAATAATGTTCCCATTGACACCTGAAATTACTTCTGTAGGATTATTAAGTGTAAATATTGTCTAACCTTAAACTTTTTTGTCAGTATTTTGTTGAGCCGAAGCCATAAATATAGTGTTTATTATAGGAACATTTTATCCCAAAGCTACTGAAATCTATCCTCTCAGATAAATGAAAATGTAAGTGAAAAATGCTGATTCTCTAATTGTCATTCATGGGCCACAAATGCAGGAATATACAGTTCATATATATTTATATACATATTAGAAACCCAAAAGCACTCAATTTATCTTGATATTTAACAGAGGGGATACAAAGTAAATCCTAACCTTTAAAAAGCTCTGAGACTTTAGGAAGTCAATGTTTTGTGTTTTTTGTTGATAAATGAATTCAACGATTTACCGAATGTCCAAATAGTTTTCTCATCAATAATTTTAACTCTGACTATTTTAAAAATTCTTGGAACAAAAAATATTGGTACAATAATGTTACAATGTACACAGTTGTTAACTTTTCCATGGGAAGATGATTTAAAAGACATGAGCAGTGCATTGAAAGCCTCATAGATATTGAGTTTTCTGTTAGCTGGGAGGACAGTATATTCTGTAAATATCGTAGCTACTCTTGTAACCGTGGCAGAGGATAGGGTATAAGGAGACAAAACAGATAAAACAAATAATAAGAGGAGCCTGCCGGGATGAGTGCATGTGACAGGATGTCTGACAAGTAACACTGATGGGGTGTTAGAAAAGGGTGGGTGGGTGGGGGGGGGGGGGTTGAATTTACATCGCTGGTGCTGCAGAGGATCTATGTCCGTAACTATGGCAACATGACAGTCAACTACACTGACAGTATGAAGCGACAAGACGGGATGAATCATTGGTGCAGAGCTGCTTTATGGTGATTCCCCATTCCTGTCCACACAACTGATTCTCATCCGTAGATGAATATTAGAGACAAAGTGTGTGTGTGTGTGTGTGTGTGTGTGTGTGTGTGTGTGTGTGTGTGTGTGTGTGTGTGTGTGTGTGTGTGTGTGTGTGTAAAAATGAGAGGAAGAAAGAGAAGATGGAAGTGGACAAAATAATTAAGTAGCGATAGTCCCTGGTTTTGACAGTGACCTCTTGTGGTTAGATTTTAGTTGCACCTTTTGGGATCCCCTTTTGAAAGAACATTTTGAAAGTGGCTATTGCAGGTTTTTTTTATTAGGTCTGGCACACAAACTAGTCGCGTCCTTTATGTTTTCCTTTATGCGTCAGCTGGAGAATAGCAGGTACAAATTTGCATCCGCTCAATGTGTGATTTGCCTCATCAGTAGCAAACTCACAGATGAAATAAGACAACATTGCAGCTTATACTTGAATGTTTACCCAGTCCTTTGGTGAGTTGATTGGAATTAGTTCACATTAATGTCCGTCAGGAAATAAAAATGGACGGATTGGAGAATGGGATGGTGGATGGGGGATGAGCAGAGGGAGACAAACTCACAACCTGAAATGTCACGCCGTGGGTATCACCCTTAGTCCTGCGCTCCTAGCACTCTGAGGAAACAAACACACATTCACCAATGAGACGACAGTACACCCAAGCATGGGAGGAGATATCAAGATGAATTTGAAATCCAGTATGAACAGCAAAAAGACAAAAGAGAAAGAGAGGAAATGAAAAAAGCAGATAGCAAGAAAGAAAAAGGAAAAAAAAGACTTATCTTCAGAGATGCCAATCCCAAAATGGAGAGTGTCAAGGTCATTTGTTGTAAGAATTACAAGCCAGACAATGTGCAGAGAAAAATAACTTCATGACATGATGGCACCTCTGAAGCAAAGAGAGCAGAGAAGCAGACTGACAGAGTTCTGACTCACGGCCAGTAGTGGGAGGAGCAGTAGCAGCAGTAGTGCTTGTAGGAGAGGAAAGGGCATTGGACAAGGACACGTGACTAGGACTAGAAACATTGGTTACATCCTGGGTCTGGCTGGTGGTGGATGATTGGCGTCTCAGAGCCCCCGCCCCCTGAAAGGAGGTGCCACTCTTGAAGGTGTTGACTACATCAATCTGTGGGAGGAGAGCGGAACAGGAGAGGACAAATGGCTGCTCAGAGTGACAGAGACCAAATGGCAACACAGGTTGACTTGCTGGGTGACTTTGGTGGTAAAGGGAGTACAACGTGTCTCAATCGTGACATGATGGGGGTGTGGGGGGTGGGGGGGGGGGGTGGGGGGTGGGGGGTGGGGGACAACTAAAGGGCAGGGCGTAGTATCCCCTCACAAACATTTTTCAATTCGACTCAAAGGGTAAGTTCACCCAAATTTGAAAAAAACATCTCTCTTACCTCGCTGCAAGATTTCTGCCCCCAACCAAAAACAATGGAGGTAAATGAGTTTTTAATTGTGGTGCGCACAGCATTAAAAAAATGAACAGCGACTCGTCTTTCCAGAAACTCTATAAATGATCCACAGATCTCACTGAGAACAGTTTTAACTGGGACTACTTTTACTGAGGAAGAAATCCAATGAAGACTACTGACAGTATACTTGGTGGATTTTACTTCAGGAATTAGTGAAAACCTCTGGTTTAGTGCAGCTTTCGTAGAAAGTCTTATTTTTGCAGCTTCGGCGATTGGTTCTATTGACTGAAATTCTGAAGGGTGGCAACATCAACAACAGAGCAACAAATGGTCAGACGTATTGACAGGTTGACAAAGCTGAACCAGGAAGTTGGTCTGTAACTTGTATTGAATGTGTAAAACAAAGACTTTGTGTTGTAATTTTATAGTTAGTTTTCTTTTTCTCTTCCAAAGGAATCTTAAGAATCTGAGGGGTTTGTATAAAACCTTTTTGATCATCTGACCACTGCCTGTTGCCTCGTTAGACCCATCTTTATTGATGTCATCTGCTGTTTTTAGTTAAATAAACCTTAGTTCTCCTTTAATACTAAACCCATACAAACCCTTTCACCCATATTTCTTCTTTAACTTAACCATGTTTGGCTGCCTCTGTAGGACGACAGTATCATGTCTCGGGATAGCTTCACCCTGGACCATTAGTGACACATCAGTGAAATGAAATCAAGTCTAACACAGAAGCAAAACTTTCTCGAATATCACAGTGATAACGGTGTGCAGAGTTGGTCACAGTGAGAACAATTCAGTGACTCTGTCCAGCTGTATTCAACCCGTGAGGATTGATTGTCGAGCTTCCACAGGTCCACACACGTGATCCTTCAGTCCAGAGAGCGAAAGCTGCATCTTCATGTACCTAAATACCATCTTGAGATACAATTATTTTAAGGCTGTTACTGACTAACATGAAGAACATATAACGTAGTCTAGCGCTTCTTCTTAGGCTTCTCAGCTTTTATCTGAGGTCGTGCTACATCCTAATAAAAAATGGATTATATGACAAAGACAGACAAAAGGTGAAACAAAAAGCCACGTCAGAAAACAGCCTGGTGAAATTGTATCTGGTTGGTATTTATTGCTGCTTAACTGACTACACAAAAACATTTTATCATTAAGTGAAGATACAAGTGATAAGAGTGACCCTGTTCAATCAAACTTTCTCTTTCTTTCAGGAAGAAGCAATCCTGCTAAATCTCTCTGTGAAATCAAACAACAAATCGCAACTTGGGGATTGAACTTGTGTCCTCACCTGAGTCTGAATGCGGTTGAGTCCTCTAAACCAGAGGATCTGTCCTCTCCTCAGCTCCCTCTCTGCATGGTCAATCTCCTCATTATCTTCATTTGGGTCCTCCTCTGGTGAGTCATCTTTCTGAGTTAACTGGCCAGCCCTCCGCAGGAAACGCAACTTGCTATTGGGTACGCTGGCTATCACCTAACCCATAGAGGAGACAGAGCACCAGGTCAAAAGGAAAGGTGACAAGCACCCAGTACAGAAGAGATACAAAGAGGAAGAGTAAAACATGGCAAACTAGAATTAAAGCAAGAAAACAAGCACAGTGGACATCAGAAAGACAGCGCCGGATGAGTTTGCATGTTACCTGTCCCCAGACAAGCTCTCCCAGTCCGAGGAAAACACACCACATCCACTTCTCCAGGTTCAGAGGTTGACAGCTGAATGGCTTCCCTCCAAACTGCACAATCACAATCTACAAAAAGCAAAGCACAAGTCATGAAAATATATCATATCTAACGTATGATAATAACCAACCAAAAATAATCTGTTTACCTGCATAGCAAAGGTGCCAAAAACAATAGTGCAGAAGATGGGGTTCCTGAAGATACCATCGAAGACGTTCCTCTCTCCGTGGATTTTGCGGGCATTTATCTCGTTGAAGAGCTGCATCATGACGAAGGTGTTGAAGATGATGGTGTAGTGCTCAGATGGAGGGGAGTGGAGAGGAGCATTACGGCCGCTGTCAATGTCAAAGATCTTCTCTCCTATACGGTGGTGGGGGGGGGGGGTAATACAGAATTAGAGTGATGTCATTAACTCTGAACCCATTTCCTGACACATCATTAAGGTGCAGATCCCCTGGTGCACTGCAGAGCTAAATTATAGTCCGTACCAACAAAGAGCAGCGTGAAAATGATGATGAGCTGATAGACTCCGTGTCCCAGGATGTTCTTCGTCATGGTGCTGGAGATTAGAGGCTTGTTGCGACCGTATGGCCTCCTCCTAAGCAGAGACTCTGTGGGAGGCTCTGTGGCCAGGGCCAGAGATGCAAACGTATCCATGATCAGGTTCACCCACAACATCTGCACGGCCTTAAGAGGAGAATCCTGCGCAAATGTAAGGGAAATCAGAAAAAACAACAAATGTCAGTACAAGGAGGGGTGAAAAGAAACTAATAACCAGTACTTCTACAGTAACTAATTAACTTTTTTCACACGTCTGTAATTAATTATCTCCATTGTTTTGCTTGAAGTATATCACTCAACAGCTTTTGAATTACAGTTATGCTAATACAACCCAATCACATGCCCATATTTACACACACACACGCCTCTGACCTGTGTGATGCAGGCGCCAGTGAAAGCCACTATGACGGCCACAACGTTGACAGTCAGCTGGAACTGAAGAAATTTGGAGATGCTGTCATAGACGTTCCGGCCCCACATTACTGCTTTAACGATGCTGCTGAAGTTATCATCAGTCAGAATGATATCTGACGCCTCCTTGGCCACATCTGTGCCAGCAATACCCTGGAGGAGAGCAGAAAAGGTGCAGTCAGAAAAAAAGTAGAATCTATTGCATCATATTGTGCTATTCCTAAACTTAATCCCTCTAAATCACCTCTGCAGCAAACTGGACTCTGGACATGAGTCAGTTATAATGATGGATAATGATCATTAGGGATGTCCCAATTAAGTTTTTTTTTGCTCCCAATCTTGATCTCAGTCTTTTAATATTGAGTATATGCCGATACGGAGTCCATATCTGATAGGCCTACTTCTAACTTCATAGATAACACAGCTGCACAGTGCACCCTTCAAGTACATTACAGTTATGTATACGTTTGACAACTGAATAGCTCTGCATTGCTTTAAGAAAAAAAAACACTTGCATCCCAGCTATTACTTGATTTCTTTTCCTCTGAAACAAAAAGCCTCCATGTAATCTTTTTGCTTTGCAAATAACAACACCTGTGTCATATTTGATGTAAAACAAAGGATCGGATCGGGGCTCAATATATTGCCATTATCGATCAGTTAAGAATGCCTTGATTAGCCCAATACCGGGACATCCCTCATGATGATGCAGACTCATTTAGAGTCCGTGTGTGTGTGTCTTGGTGGTTTGATTACAGGAGCTTGAAATTAGGTTGGGGACCTTAAGATATTGGACCAGGGAGCAAAATGGTGCTGTGGATGAGCCAAATTATACCAAATATACCAAATATTGTATTTTTGAAAAGTAATATACAGTATACTGCAGAGAAACTGTGATCTCAGACAGCCACTAGGGGGAGCTCGTAATCTACACAGAGATCCTAAGAAGAAACCCTACATACTGCAGAGGTGAAGAAGATATCTGCAGATGTTGAGTAAGCAAGCAAGGCAGAAAAAGATACAAATTAATTAAAATAAAATAGGGTTGGCTCACCATGGCGAATCCAACATCAGCTTTCTTTAGTGCAGGTCCATCATTGGTCCCATCTCCTGTCACAGCCACCACCTGCCTCTGCTCTGTCGTAGTACTGTCAATAATGCCTGTCAAACACACAGTGCAAACACGCTGAACACATTGAGCATCTGAAAGACAACAATCTTGACCAAATAACTTCAGTTATTTGTGGCCTTTGCGAAACTCTGACAAATGATATAAACAGTAAAGCAGACGACCAATGTTAAGACAAGGTGAGTTTCATTTCGATCAGCAGTAATGAATATGAAAATAGTGCAACCAGTTCACCTTTGACGAGTGTGTGCTTGTCGGTCGGGGAAGATCTGGCCAGAACTCTGAGTTTAGGCCAAACCTTGTCAATACGCTCCTGCTCCACCTGGGCGTGCACACACAGACAGAAATAAAAAGGACAGGTGGTTACGATTTAGGTTTAGAGAGGGATCTTTGTGTCTTCTGAGCTCAGCCTCTCTCAGTCTGACAGAGTTACTGTACCTCTCCTTTCTCATTGCGGATCCTCCTGTTGAACTCTTTGCCATCGATACAGAGGAAGTCCTCTCCGGGGTGGATGATACCACACTTGATGGCTATGGCCCTGGCTGTGTTTATGTTGTCTCCTGTCACCATGCGCACTGTGATGCCGGCACGCTGGCACTTCTTGATAGCATCGGGCACCTAATGAGTGATTCAAGAACACATTTATTAGCATTAATTTGCAGTCATGTTTCTGGCCACCTGGTGAATACAAGTCAGATATTCACTCTCCTTTGGGCTCTTTTTTTGGGTCTCCACTAACTGAGACAAATGTCTTGCTTTTTGCTGCTAAACGCTCCTCTATGTTCACCAGCTAGTCATTGACTTTGACAGTCCATTTGGTGCTGTGTAGGTAACATATAGTAAGTTTTTAGGGCTTCATTGCTGAAAACAGCTGCCTGCTGCAGCCATAAAAAAACACTACAGCATGAGAGCTGTGAGACTGAAGTAAACCGCAAAGGCAATTGTTTTCGGCACTTTAATCAACTCCTTTGACGAACAAGAAGTCATGTAATCCATTGCTACTATAAAATATTGATTATAGAACATATACCAGTAGAATCAATCAATACAAAACACACACAGAACGAATCCGACTCAATTAAACCTATATTTCATCTGAACAGTATGCTGCCTCTGTCCCCTTTTGTACTAACAAGATACTGTATATAATGAGACGTTGCATATTTATCTCTCTCTTCCCTAGAGACATTATACAAGTAGAATTACTGGGAGAAGTTACTGCATGTAGATTGATCTGTGGTAGAAAGCTAGCAAAAGCTGAATATTAATTCAGAAACCTTCCTGACAAAGGTCAGTGTGGGCGAGCACTGCACTCCAAACCCACACACAAACAAACATGTGCACATACAGCAACTCCTTCTTTTGCACATACACATAGGCCTGCGTCTCTTTTTCTCTCTGACACACACATGTTCACTGCCACACACATGGAGGAAGGAATATGCATACTTTCCACTTCACATTGACAGACACTTGTGCATATTGCACAAACACACGTGAGCATGCTTGTACTCAAAATATGCAAAGTAAAAACAATATGATGGATCCACCACCGCAATGTATAAATATATTGGACTGCCGAACTGCCAAATCAAGCTGCTCATGCGTGTATAACACAAAGGATTTAACTCATTTAAGGGGAGCGGATTACAAAGTAAATCTATAGAGGGGAGGAGGGCAGCTTACAATTATAATGTATGGCTCATTATAGAAAGCTTTAAATCAAAACTATGCAACTTTTGCCAGACAGCCACCACATGTGAAATACTTAAACCTACATTAACAGTAGCAGAAGTGGCGACATTTTGAGTCAGTCAGTTGACTCAGTAATGTCCTTTACACGGCAATATTTATCTAAAGTTTGATAATATTAGCCACCATAAGTCACTGGTCATACCAGAATAAATAAGGCCTTAGCTGCAACATCTGTGATGTGTTTTATGGCTGCTGAATTCAACTCATTTGTAAAAGAAATAATGTTATTTCTTCTTTCAAAAGTGACTCATACTTTAAAGATTAGATGTGCAATGCTTTCAAAAGTATTACAATTTAGAAAAAACAACCAGATATGCTTTAATTTTCATTTTAGAAGAGGACTAACTTTTGAAAAAAAAACAAACAGTGAAGCCAAATTAGCTTTTTACCTCATCACTTTCACAAAATAAAATAATAAATAAAGATCATGAATCGTGGCTATAATTTCTCCCGCAATTTAAAATAGTAAACAAAAAACACAAGTTACATTAATTCATTAGAAGTCTGTTATATATATATATATTACGATCTGACAAATTAAGAAGGCTCTTAAAGTTAATATTATTGAGGAGTAAGATATTACATCCTGGTTTCTCCACTCTCACCAAGTCATTGTTATCAAGATATCAAGTTCCCGCCTGCCTATCTGTCATCCCACGTTCCTGTTTTACTCTTTTTTTTCCTTTGAATTCCCACTGCTCTGGTTGACTGGTCATCCGAAAGAGGAGGTGGAGAGAGGAGGAGAGCAGAAGAGAGGAGACTTATTAATAATACAATCTGGCCCGACGAAGGTCGAGGGTAGGAGGCTAGTAGGTGAGACTGAAAAACAAGCCTCTCGTGTCTCTAATACGGATCTGGTTACACTAGTTTTCCTCGGTTTCTCCCCTTACCCGTCCTCCTTTTCCTGCGGTCCGACATTCCTCTGACTTGACTTGATTTAGAATCTGTTTATCCTTCTCTGCCTCTATCTTTCCTCTTCTCTTTCTTCTCTCCACTCTCTGGAGGCAACCCCACAGAGCAGCTACAGTTATTAAAAGATTCTGAGGGAAGAAACTGGAGACTAATAAACAAACCAAAAACATGTTTACCACTCTGTGTGACCTTTTTAGCAGAGAGGAAAGTCATCTAATTTCCTATATTAGCCAGGCTTACTAAGAGACTTGGAAAGATGATAGTGGATTGCAGCAGTGCATCAGTTAATGAAAATATCAAATGTTAAGTGACCTTTGTGGTGGGAAAAAGGAGAAATGCTGCAAATTGTCAGGTTTAGGGTAATGCAAGGGGTTATATTCACACCTAAAGTGGGAATTATTGGACCACATATGTTGCAGAAATCTTTTTTCTTTCAGTTTTCATGTTTAATTGTTATTCTTTTCAGGACGACTCTATAGTTTGTTCAAATATACAACCTTAAATAACAATGTGATACAAAAAGGGGTTTCTTGTTAGCTTGTCTAGTTAACTAATTCAATTTGAGGATGATGGTTTCTCTTTTGTCCTTATACTCTCCGTACCTACTTATTTTATCTAGGTCCGTTTAGATGCTTACATAACTCGGCTTCACACAGAAAGAGAGAGAAAGGCGTCGGGAGAAAGAAAGGTGGGTGCAGAGAAAGTCAAAAGAAAAAGAGAGCAACCAGAGAAAGGTGAAAGTCAAACACTAGGATACGGAGAGAGGTGGAAACGAGAAAACATGGTTAGGGAGAGGTTGAATGAGAGCCCTTATTAGAGAGTGAGGAGGGGGATGGAAAAAAAGATGAAAGGAGGAAGTTGAATAATGCAGTAGTCAGTTAGCTTCCTGCTTCCCTGTACCTGCACAGGAGCTGTCAAGTGAGGTCAGTTTCCTGCTGTACACATAGATAACTCTTTCCACCAGACTGTCATTGTCCCAATTATATTTCTTATTTTCTTTTAATTTAATTCATCATGAAATCATTTGTTGATGCACCACTTATTTCTATTATTGCTTTTTTTTTTTACCTTCAACAGAGCTGAAAGAAGAACTCAAAGTAAAAATGAGCAATAAGACAAAGTGAAAACGATTGAATTACAAGTAAAAGCCCTGCAGTCAAATTGCAGCACATTTTTTTAATAAAAATGAATAAGTAAGAGAATCAGTATTAAAAGTATTAGAAGTAAGAAATGTAAGTATTATTGTGATTAAGTTCATTTCAAAGAGAGTTAATGATGCCATATACTACTTTTGAATGTTGCCCGTATTGAGCTACTGTGAGGTCTTACTATTTCATTGCAGTTTGGGAGTTTAACCTCTAGGAATGCAGACATTGTCACTGTTGGGTGCAAAATTTTGCAACATGTCTCCAAATTAGGTGATTTTTATGTATTTTAATGTACATTTTTGGAGATTTTTACTGAAGAACAGGAATATTTTGTGATCTTATTTTATTTTGAATATAACATTTTCCCCTGCAAACTTACAAGTAAACAATAGTAAAATTAAGTCTCCTTATAAAATTAATTTAAGTTAAAGTATGAAACTCATCTGTACTTCAGTTTAGTTAATGTGCTTAGTCATAAGGCCTTTTTTCAAGAATTGCTTTTGGTTCGAACACGTCCACACGTCAATATCTAGTAAAATAAACTCACGAGGCAACAGTAACGTCCTGAAGCCGTGTCCCAACCAGAAAGTGAACATTTGAGGAACCAATGTAAAGAATCAATATGTTAACATATCATCTATATATAATACAGTGTATATTCACAGTTCGTATTAGCAAAGTATGGAAACTGAGCTGCAAAACATTCCGTCTTAAATCAAGCTGATCGGTCCAGTCTGGAGTGTGCATTTCATGAATCAATAATAATTTAGTGAAGCAATCAATCAGAGAAGCAATTGACAAACACACACACCCTAATGTCAAGTCTTTCAAATGACACATGATCCCTCTCTATGAGCTCACTGTGCAGGCTGCTACTATCACAAGAGTGTTGCTGCTTGTTCAATATTTGTCCCCACAGCTCCAATTGTTTAGATGTGATATTATCATCCACTACTCAGGACTAAGCAATAATAAATGTTTAGCCAGTTAGAGATTTGGAGAAGGGGGATGAGGGGGGATGCCATCCCTCTTATTAGCAAAATGACTAAAATGCACCCACCTTTTTAAAGCTGCAGGAATTTCCTGAAAAACAATGTATAGACTCATAAAAAGTAATCCCTCTCAATCATCACTTATGACACACTAGAACAAAGACTTTTTCTGGTCTGATGTAACTAAAATCCTGAACTGTATATGTGTGGCGTGGGCTTTCTACGAATGGACTTACTTTGCCAACTACTGAGAGGCTTATTAACAATCCCAGGATTTGAAATCCAGGAAAATTCAAGGAAAATTGCATGAAAGAGGTTCTTAAGAAGCTGGTCCAGAATCCCATATTAAAAACAACAGATAAGTACACAGTAAATATAAAATACTCTGTTCCTATGGGTAGCATACTTTTTTATCCAAACTGTATGTCTTCAGTTTGGCAAATAAGTCGTCAAATACTGATTCATTCCTCCAACATCGTACAGAGTTCATTAAGAGGCTTATCCTCAGTACTAAGAGGTGTACAGCACTTTCTTCCATTAATACTTCCATCAAACTGTACTACATTAAAAACACATGTACTGTTCTCCCAGTCTGAAGCAATCCTAAAAATAAATAAGAGATTTCCGAAACACATGTGCAACCTTAAAGTCATGGTGATTACGACACACTAATGACTCAGCTGCTTATACTGTAGCACACAGTAAAGCCCATTTACCCAACATCCACTCCTCTCAGTAGGTTGCCAAAATATTTCACACTCTCCTACCTCTGGCCGGACAGGGTCCTCTATCCCAACAACACAGATGGCTGTTAGGTCATTGAGGATGTTGGACTCTTCGTCCCAGGAGGGCTCGGGATCACCGGAGAAGTTACGGTACGCCACACAGATGGTCCTAAGGCCTTCGCATGCCATGGGCTCGATCACCTTCTTGACCATCTCGTCCTTGTCCCGTGGACGGAAAACCCTCGACTCACCCACCTCGTTCAGGATATGGCTGCATCTGTAATTAAGAGTGGAGCGGTGGGAATAGGGTATTTTAAATTGTGTACTGTAACTTTGATATTGTCAAAATGACCCAACATGGAAAGACAAATGTAATGAGGAGTATTTCAGCCTATGCACCTACTTCAGACTTTAAATGAACAGAAAACACAATCATCATCATTGATGCTTCATCATTGTAGACAAGCATTAAGTGTTACAAGTATGTAACACTTAAAGGAATATCTTTTTTTAATACGCTTTCTTGCCGAGAATAAGACGAGAAAATCTTTTCAATGTTCGTATCTATGCATTCCATATGAAGCTATAGCCAGCATCTGGTTAGCTTAGCTTAGCATACAAACTGGAAACAGGAGGAAACAGTTAGCCTGGCTCTTTCCATAGAAGAGCCAGGCCACCAGAGCACTGCCTAAATTACTAATGTAGCCAAAATACATAAATGGATTTATCATTAGCTAAATAATTGAATATAAAAATGGAAAATAAACAGGTGTACTGGCATGAAGTGCAAAACACAGAGCTTGATCAGATTCACCTGCTGTAAGCCATTTAAAAAAGAAAAAATGAACTGTTATTTGTGCAAAAGTCATTTTTTGCAGTCTAAGCTAAAATTGGTATTACATATAACCTGCAATTAGGCTTTTCGTAGCTTTATCTGTACATTATTTATGTTAAATGAATTTAATCCACAGTGTAACAGCCATTTATTACAATTTCATGTTTCATTTTCAACGTCAAAAGAGAATTTCTGCTTCTTTTCTGGGTGCAAGAAGCGTTTTAACTGCATCTCATGTCACTCAGAGTCACTCATTTGTTACTGTTATTGTAATGTTCTGTAAAATGACACAATTGTGTGACCTTCTCGTGGAAATTCAGCTCTCTCTCACTGCTTATAGGCGGGGAATGTACAATAGGTTATACCCTCAAGGACATTATGCACTCAAAATAAAAAGCTCTTGATTATATCATATTACTGTACAACAAGGTTATGCACGATTACCATCAGAATCATCTCATTTTAATCACAAAACCAGACTCACTTTTTGAGCACGATCTCAGAGGCTCCCTTGCTGTACATGCGGAAGCTCCCATCAGACAATTTGATGACTGTGCTCATGGACTTCCTGACAGAGTTGAAGGTGTAGACTTTGTAAAGCTTTTCCTCTGGGATCTGGTTTCTTATTGGCTGATAATCCCGCTTCAGGTCTATGACCAATCCCAGCAGGCCGCACTCCGTCTTGTTGCCTACCTGCTTCGGCAGACCTCCTTCCTTATCTGGGGGCTGGAGAGGGGAAGAGATTTTCGGATGTTCAGTTTTATTTTCAGTCAAATATTTGCTGCAGTATAGTCGTATTTTCTATCTGTGGTTGTTTTTCACTTTTCTTTTTAATATATGATTTGATTATTTATTTAGTTCAGCCCTCATTTTATACACTTTCATGCATATATGTGGTTTCTGAAATGGCAAATAAGACTCAAGTCTTTACATTAAAAGATTTGAAGAACCAACACTCTACACTGATTGTTCTGTGATCTATCCAATCACTGAGATTCTCTTTTCGTCAGCCCTCGAAATAGCTGCTGGTGATAATTAACCAGCTAGCAGGTGAAAGGGTTGCGCTGTGTGGGAGGGTGGGAGATGAGTTAGATGGAATCAAATTTGGATGTTCTTATTTTAGGCATTCTGCTCAATCCATAGCAAACTGTGTACATTTAGAACCGCGTTTTGTTGAAGTGATCGATCGTTTACTCTATTAAAAAAAATGGCAATCACAATATCCCAGAGCCCGAAGAAACATCCACAAACTGCTTGTTCTGTTTAACTTACATTCGAAAATCCAAAGATATAAAATGTACTGTCATAGAAAACAAATCTTTGTATTTATGCATCTTTTTGTATTGAAAAAAACGATCACTCAATTTACAAAAATTGTTGCTGATGTGTGTTTACTACGGAGAAAAAAGGTAAATGTTACACATTATGTGATGTAAGTGGTACAATTTCTCTTCCTCTCAAAGCTGGAGTGTGCTTATTATCAGCAAGCTGTGGAGCCTTTTAGGTTACGTGTGATATCTGTTTAAATCGGTGCACGTGGCTGTTCAGGTGCTACAGTATATGTGTGCAATTTGCATACACCCTCGCTGTATGTTCACGTGTGTGGTCAGCTTGTGGGAAACTAAGCGTTGCCATGGTAACACTGGGCAAAGCATACTTGGAAGGAGAGACTTGGGAGAAGAGAGGGTTCTCTCTCTCTCTCTCTCTGCCACTTGGGGATTCTTACTCATTGGCTCAGATTCTCTTACAGGATTTTCACTCATCAAACTTCACACATGCTCCAATATTTCTGTGTCTCCCTTTTCATCTTTTCCCAGTCCTTATTTATTAGTATTTCCTCCGCTTCACTCCGTTTACTCACTCACTCTAATTTGTCAAATCACACAGAAATACGACCAATAAAGCGTATATGCGTGACTCTACATATTGATTTCTAAATGTTTTTTTATTTCAACCACTATGATAGAAGAAATCTCATAAGCGTCTTCATCCTACACACACACACACTTACCACATTAAGTGACACCGATGCTGATAAGCCGGGACACATATAAGAGTGTGCAATCCTTACTGTCATTATTCATAACATGCCTCTTCACATAATCACACACTCTCTAGCTGATATTCATTTTAGTTTGATGACAGACATGTGGGGACAAAAAAAGATCAACTTCACTCTTCAGGAATGCTAATCAAGGAAATAAAATAATGATTATTATCACTATTGACTAATCTGCTGATTACTTTTCTTTCTGATTACTCTGATTGTTTGCTTAGAAAATGTCAGAACATTATGATCAAGGCAGTATCTTCAAATACCTTATTTCATCCAACCATCAGCCTAAAATATTCTGTTTACTATCATATGTACAAAGAAAAGCAGCAAAGACAATTCAGTTCATTTTCAGTTGTTTGACCAAGCGCTTAATAAACTTATTGTTTACGCTCTTAAGGAAATAAGCACAACTTGGGCAACATTAATCAAATTTGTTGTAAAATTGAACAAAAGCAAGTGAGCGTTGTTGTATGTTGTTGTTAATCAGTGTTGTAGAACTCTTTGTTCATTCGGACTCCTATTAGCTGGCACTGAGCTGAAACCTATCGTCTCCCTGGGGTCTTGCTAGATAGTACCTTCAGTACGCTTGGCAACTACACTTACAGCTAAAGAACAGCATGTCAGGTACACTCTCTTTCTCGAACACACACACCTACGCGTACACACACAACAATGGAGCATGTCAAAAGCACACTGAACATAATGCATCTGACTTGCCGCTAAGCAGACACCTTCAGTCTGTGCTATTTGCCCTAAAATAGATTTACTGCAGGCTTTCTGTTCTGCTTCTCAACAAGCCTCCAACCAAGATTAGATTTAAAAGGAAAGCTTGACATTTTTCGATGCTTTGAATTTCACTTTCTATTTGTTGTTTTCTTCACTCAGCACTTGGCGAAATGTGTTGAGAAAGATTCTGTATCGACAGTGCAGTTAATCACTTTAATGGCTTGTTGGAATTCGTGCACTCACACTCTCCGTCTAACGGCCGCTCTTGTCCACCTGCTAACGATGTTTTGATAGAGGATGCTAATAATGTGACAAAGCCTTTAATATATTTCTATGCAGTAAATAAGAAAATAATACTCAAATGCAATCTATACACTGAACTGAGGGACTAAGAAAGATGTCGTACTTGTTTGCTGTAAAACCCTTGGAGGGAAAATTGCAATTTGTGATTTGGGGTTATATAATATAAAACTGACATCAAATAAAGCAAATAGGATTGAAGGATTCTCAGCAATCTGTGTTAATTTGGATGAATTTTGCAAAGCTTAATTCACCTGTCTAGTGAGGGATATATCAATGTTTGCTTAAGCGGCTCAACATTTAAAATCCACAATTTCTTAAGAAACAATGGTTATTGATTCATTCCGGCTCGGCCGTATTTTACATGTCCGTTTTGCTGCAGCTGCTATGAGGCAGATGTTCCAGCGGAGAGGATGAGAGAGAAAATTCATCTAAAATCTCATTAATCATTAAAACCCAATCAGAGTACTGGCCCATGTTCACCTAGTAATTGGACATAATGTCCAGCTGTGTGTTTCACAGACACAGACAAGAGTATACGTAAATACTTTATTCCGAGTTTGTGGTAAATAACAGAATTAATGCTTTCTCCTAATGACCAATGATTACATCAGGAAGACACTGCCTGTCATTGGCTAATGAGAGGATGGAACAAATGGTGTCATCCGTCTGCTAAGTGTTTGGGAGAATAAGCTCCCAGCAACAGGAAAAAACATCACACTAAACAACTAAATGACCAGCTGAAAACCATACAGGATGTATTATAGTTTCAAACGATCATTCATACATAAAGCTGTAGTAAAGAAGAGTCGTTTGCTTTATAACACACATTACAAGTTGCTAGGCATTCATTTTGCTTTGCAAGAGTTCTCTTCCCTGCTATTTCTAAAGCAGTAAATCAGCAGTTCCACAATCTATTGAATGACAAATGTCATTTTAGAAATCAAACTCACTTAATACTTGTATTTTAAGTCATATATTCAGCCTTCAAGACATATTGTTCCTAAAAGAAGAGTATTATCTGACCAAGGGGTATCAGTTATTCCACTTGTTTACGATGTGGTTCCCTTTGCTTCATGATGTTTGTATAAATTTCATATTTGCCTATTAATGATAATATGCAACTTAATTTGTACAGCATCTTTCATCCATGAAATGCAGCACTAAGTGCTTGACATTTAAGGAAGAAAACACATTACATACTTTATATATTCACAATTTATTATCTGTTTGTCTCTCCTTGGTTGTTGTAAAGGATAAAAGCAGTCGCAATGGGGGGAAATTGAAGCAGGTTCTAGTCTGTCTTGTTATATTAAGTCTTTTAATTGGGGTAATCTTATATTTGGGCTACGGTGCTCCTTGAGCACCAACTCATCACCCTGACTGAAAGTTGTTGTCAGCTGCTTTTGTTGCAATTAAAATAATTAATTTTGAAAACAACAAACAAACAAAATCTATTTTCTCAAAATAATACCAAAGGTATATATCACAGTTTTCAGTTCACTGAATTTGAATTCACATTTCGAAAACTCAAACGCGTGACTGAAATCCATTTGGAGAGGGAGAAAATGTATAAATGACAAACCGGCAATACCGTTGTTTTTGTTCTCAGAGATTCCACAGAGGTTTTGTTTGACGCGAGTTTCTACGCACAAGGACAGTCGCTGGCATGGGATGCCCAACGTTGGCATGACAGTGCTATAGTTGGCACGCCGTGGCCTGGACATGGCTAAGGAACAGCTGCCCTCTCCTTGGTCCTTAGGTGCTCCCGCGGGCAAGGACATATGCCAGAGGGAGAGCTGGCAACTTTACTTCCTATTCCACCCGGGGCTCTCCTTAATCCATCCATCCTGTTCCTTCCCTTTGTCTTCCATTTTCTTCCCCTTCTCTTCACACTCAACCCCACCCTCTTAACTCCTGTGTCTTTCTATTTCGGTCCCTGTTTTCATACTTTTTGTGCCGTCATTCCCTCTCTCATTCCCTTCTATCCCCATCATCCTTCCTCCCTCTGGATGACTCTCTCCTGTTGCTCACTATCAGTTTCCCCAGTCTCTTACTGCGGCCCACTCCGACTGCCTCCACCTTCCTTTTCGCTCCCTCTTTTCATGTAGGAGTGGACGATATTCTTCCTCTCCACATGACTGTACCAGCCAACTGGGCCAAGGCCTGGAGGCATTCTGCAGGGCAGTAATACAGTCTTCCAGTCCATGATGAGGACACTTGTCACGCCAGTGTGGTTTCTCGCTCGTCCTCTTGTATAATTTTCCAATCTCCCTTCATCCATTTTTCGCACTTATGCTTGCTTCCATTTACCCCTTCACTACATATTTACCCCCCTCCCCTTCTATTTGATTTGCTTTATTTCCACCTAATGTATTGTTATGACTTGTATTTGCCCTTCTGCTTCAGGCAGTGTTTTCAATAATATCTGCGCAATACTGCCTTTCCATGTTTACCATTATTTAACTACATATTAATACCAATACACAATTCAATTTATACAAATATTTACCAAATACAGTAAACAGGGATCTAACCTGTCCTTGTTTCAAGTCTTCTTAAATACAGCATGATGTCCATTTAGTAAATAATGGTCCCGTTTAGAGTAAAATAGATGATAAACAAGGCTGCTTTAGGGCGTGGCTGAGTTGTGATTGAAAGCTTGCTACCACGGCGTTGTCCGGTCTCAACTGTGGTCCATGTTTTTGTTTTTGAACTCTAACACTTTCACAGTGTGTTTTCATTTCATGAAAGTTAATTGTAACCTATTTGTTCACCTAAAAATGTTGTATTTAGCGTTCAGTTGTACTTAGCTCCACCCTCTTGTCTCATTTCTGGTTGTAAAAAAACAAGATGGTGCGACCAAATACCAAGATGGCAAAGGCCAAAACACCAAACTGGAGGCTTAAAAACGGCAGTCCTCAATCCAGTGGGTACCGTAACGGTGACTACGTCCACTTCTTATATACAATCTATGTGCTAATAACGAAGCTAATTGTGTTGTGCTCTTGACACCATTTCAGGTTCCCTGCATCTTACTTTGTCATCTTTATTTTCCGGTTTTGAAAAGTTTCAAATTCTGCCTTCACAGTCATGCAAAGGGCCACATACTTAACATTGCTTTACCCTCGATTTTGCCTTTGATGTATGATCGGCAGGTTATTAATTAGCTAATTCAAGTTGAGAGAAAAGAGATTGTTGCATTGGAATCATAACCTGGTAAAATATCTAGGTGTATTGTTACTTTATCTTCTTTATTTTATTTACGTCTAATATAGACCCGCACGCCATCCTGACATCTGGGCTTGTGTGAGAACATTCTTTAAAAGCTTTGCATGGTATATCACTTGTGTACCTATCTATTGATATAGAAAAAACACGAATTTAGATTAAGTTGCCTGTAACTTTCATTCTGCAGCTGATTCAGAACGCTGCAGCTCGAGTCCTCACTAAGACCAAGAAAGTGGATCACATCACTCCAGTTCTGAGCTCTTTGCACTGGCTTCCTGTCCAACAAAGACTTGACTTTAAAATCCTGCTGTTGGTTTATAAAGCACTGAATGGTTTAGGGCCAAAATACATCTCTGATCTGCTGCTAGCTTATGAACCATCCCGACCCCTTAGGTCGTCTGGGACTGGTCTACTTTCTGTTCCCAGAGTCAGAACTAAACATGGAGAAGCAGCGTTCAGTTTTTCTGCTCCACATATCTGGAACAAAGTCCCATAAAGCTGCAGGTCTGCTGAGACCCTCAGCTCCTTTAAATCAAGACTGAAGACTTTTCTGTTTGCTGTTAAATTGAACCAGATTCAAGGATATTAATCAATTTCCTGCATTTCTGCATTTTACTACTGTATTTTATTTCTTACACTGCTTTTTGACTGTTTTTAATGTTTCAATGAATGTTCTTAATTGTTTTTAAATCTCCTTTTTTGCCTTATGTTTTTATGCTTTTAATGGTTTTATGTGAAGCTCTTTGAATTACCTTGTTGTTGAAATGTGCTCTACAAATAAACTTGCCTTGCCTATACATTTTATTTTATTTTTTTAATTTAACAGATTATTAGATTTATTACCACTGACATCTCACTCTCAATAAAGCTTTTATGTATTTAATTTACACTGACTAGACAAAAACTAGAAACACAGTATCTGAAAGAGAGGGAAATGCATTCCATTAAGCTTTGTGCCTCTGAAACATCAAAGCTTTGTCATTCTAATGTGATGACGACTTCTCTTTCACTGCAATCTCAGCAACACTGTAAAATCTGTGAGGAAGTGCTGAACACACAAAGAGAGAACAAGAGAAGGGAAGGACATCATTCTTCTGAAGATGTCTCTGTTTCTGCTTTTTTCCACTGGTTCTCTTTCTCCTCCCTCAGTGTCCAAAACTACTCCGTGGGGACACTGGGTGCTTCAAGCTAAAGACATCCAAGGCACTCTCATCTCGCCTCCATGTTGTGCAAACAAGCACGCAACGTCCAGATGACAAAAGCACTGTGAGCCAAAGCCAATTATAGCAGGACCTCACTACTCACTACCGAACAAAAATGAAGGAGTTTGTTGTAATAACGAATAATACAATGGTCATTGTTGAGCCACAGATGGAGTTTTTTCTTGTTTTTCTGTCATTTATGTTTCAACATCAGAAACATTCTGTCAAGTTGATTTTCTTAACTGCATACTGAGCTTCTGTAATTTTCCCCAAGTGCCTATTTCTAAAAATGAAAGCCATATTTGTGAGTATAGGTGTGTGTGTGTGTGTGTGTGTGTGTGTGTGTGTGTGTGTGTGTGTGTGTGTGTGTCTCTTATACCACTTCTGTCCCTGACCAGAATAATGACCTGAGCAGGTGGTTGAAGCAACATGAGACTGAGTTCCCAGGACACTCACACAGCCGTGCTAAACACATGCCACTGTGTTACGAGAACATACATTTGTGATCTGAATACCTCCTACAGTGTGAGTATGCCTGATATGACAGATGTGTGCATCTGCACCTTACCAGTTTTACTTAAACAAAGTCTTCTTATTGAAGCATGTATTACTACATCTCATATATAATGGGGACAAAAACTAAGAATGTGAGGAGAGAGTTGAGAGAAAAAGTTGCTGTTTTGCTATGAGGCTCTTGCCACTGGCACGTTCCTTTAAAATGACGTCAGTATGTTGGCGTCACTGAATGCCGTTCACAAGTTACTCCGTAGCATGCTTGACTATGAAGAGACACGCAAGGCAAATTGGTGTGCTTATTTGTATGCACGCATCCTTTTTTAGAATAAATGAATAAGTGTACGTGTGCACATGGATACAGTATCTACGAGCATGTACATGTGCTTATACTGTATGTATGGATCATTGTGTAAATGTGTGTGAATTTCTCCCCCAAGGATGAGGCTTCTTCACTTCAGAGTCGATATGTGCTGACAAAAGATGAAGAGGCATAACACTGGCTGTATTATGAAGCCAGAGAGGCAGTAGGGGTACTGATGTGGGTATCAAAGCCTGCCTCTTTGCCTTTGTGTGGTGGCCATCAAAGTCTTTCATAGCCATCATGGCATCCCACAGGATTGGCCTCTTATATAAGAACACACCAGCCAGCATACTGCAAGGCTGGAGTGGCGCTGAGGGAGTGGGGGCGGCTGGGGGAGGAGAAGGGGATGTACTAAATATTCCTCAGAAATGTCCCTTTTGCATCCTGCTTTCTGAGTTCACTTCATTCCTTAATTATGTCCGTCTTTCTCTGTCTCGGTTTCCCTTTGTACCTTTCCTTTCGTCTAATAAGAGCTATCAGGAAAAAATAAAAAATGCATTCATTCTGACATGTGCTGTACTCTCTACTATTATTGTGCTAGATTTTGTGTTCTGCACTATATTTATTCAAGTATATTCTGTGGATATATGCATGGATGAACAGGTTTGGGTGTATGTGGGTAGCTAAGATGTACAGTAATTACTACTGATGGAAGGTAACAAACAGTACAAGTATGTAAGCTGATATTTTTAGAAGTTCACCCTAAGTTTAACTCCTACTTTAGTGCATGAGGTAACCTCTTTTATCACTGAAAAGATTATAGAAAAGACTTAATGTGACATTTAATCTAACAAGTCGAATGAGAGTGGTAGCCAAGACAAGAAAAAAAACCCTAGCAACAGTGTAAAGTCCTATTTAAAACATTGTTCATACTATCACAAGTCTGTGAATGTCATCTATAGACACATGGTTCAAATGGTGATTGAGTTTTCTTGATGGAACTATGAGGTTGCCTTTGTTTTTTTCTTCACCAAGATGTAATACATTCAGAATATGTGTTCCCTTTTTGAAAAACCTGGACAATCACACTCATCTCAATGAAATCAAGCGATTGCAGAGTGCATCTTTATCACAGTCAGTTCCCATAGAGACCCAAAATAATTCAACATCACATGCCTTGTTCGCACTTGTTTTCCATATTTGTCTTTGTCATGTAACAACCAAGCCTTCTCATTTTAGACATGGAGTGTTATGCACATACTGTATGTGTTGAAGGATATATTACTTTCATAGTTAGCTTGTTAGTTTGGAATATAATAGTTTTTTTCCTCAGAAATTCTACATTTTGTCAAATTTACATATAAACCGCCTTAATTTGTGTTTTTGAAGGTACTGCTCAGACTATTGTACACAGTATACGATGCAACAACGACTGCACCACTAGTTGTTTTCCTGTTTCTATCACATTTCTAACTTTCCTAAATTGAAAAGGACTGTCCTGACTACATCACAGGCTATAGGTCCAAACCAAATACAGTGTCACTTTCTGGTATTTGGTCTCTGTTTTATATATTTAGATAGGTGCTGTGTGAGCGGACAATAACGGTTTTCACTCTGCAAACTGGCATAAAGCCTGGGAGACATTGTGCTTCTTGTGCGCCTGCAGTAACTGCATTGCTTTTCTACTGCGCTTCAAAGACACACACAAGTATGTAGCTCTCCATCTCGAAACCGAGTGACCAACACACTTCACCAAGGCTGTGATTGCGCCTTGAGGTGTAGGAAGTACAAATCTGTGGGATCCTTCTATCGCAGATGTCCCGCCTGCTCAGCTCATTCCGCATGCGAGTTCCATAAGGGTATTCTTCAGTTGGTCGGCCATAGACTCTTAAGGGGTTTACAAGGATAGGGACACAGACAGGCACAAATGTGTATGTGTGTGTATGTGCAGGTGAGGAATCACGGTCATGCCAAAATTATTACTGAGGCATGTAGCTCCAGTTGGAAATTTGGCAATCTTTGCTTTTAGGACATTTATGCCAAATGCATTAATATGAAAATAATGTTTCAGTCCTGTAGACTGAAGGAATATCTATGCAAACAGGTTTCAGATTCTGAGATTAGAACATGTAACAGTCTGTCCGTCTATGTCATATTGTATACAGGTCTTATTGATTTAGAGAGAATTTCTCTTCACTGCAATCACCGTAAACAAGAGACAATCTCCAGCACTTAGCTAGATTGGATTAAATTACAGTCTGCTATGCTCTGAATATCAGATAAGACAAAATTACACAACCGTTCTCAAGGTGACAAGTTGAGTGAATGCCTGATGAATCTAAAGCAGCAGCCAAGGACACAGACTGCCTGCTTCGCCAAGAAGGAAGCACTGCAGAACTGTCTCACAGTTACACCAGCGCTGCTCTCATCATGTGGTTTCACTGCTCACACAGAGGGAGCTGACATCTATCCAGCTAACCCACGATATTTAAGCCTTAACTAAATAGGCTTTAGTATAATAGAATATCTTAAATATTGTGAGACGGGTTCATAGAGAGTGCCACATATGATGTGCAGTATACAAGTAAAAGGACTATATATAGACTTAGTTACTATTTTTTAAATATAAATAAATGAACATGTTTAGGTGTATGTGTTCAGACGCAGTTCATGTTCAACCCCTAAAGGAAAGGCTCTAAAGTATCGTCTACAATGGCGACCACTACAAGTGACTTACCAGTATCTTGGTGGTGTAGGCGCTGTTGATGGAGATGGAATTGACCAGTAACTCCAGTGATTTGGGTGGCAGAGCTCCAGGATCTGGGATTTCTTTGTAGTGCACATCTCCAATGTAACACTGCACAGCCGTCATGCGGTTGGTGGTCAGCGTGCCTGTCTTGTCAGAACAGATGGCTGTAGCATTGCCCATCGTTTCACATGCATCCAGGTGACGCACCAGGTTGTTGTCTTTCATCATTTTCTGTTGGTAGGAAACAACATGATGATCATGAATGAATGCATTTTTGAAAATACTTTAAAATATTAGATTAGACTATTAGATGGATTACCGATCGGCTTAATAGGCACTACTTAAACTTCGCTGGCTATAATGGCATCAATACAAAAAGAGGGATGCTTATGCTTTAACATTGTATGTTAAAATGATTATTTAATTCAAAGCAACAGTTGAAAAACAACAAAATAACAAAAAACAAAACAAAACAACAAATAAAACAAAATAAAAATTCCTCACAATATTTCACAGTACACCGTAGTTAAAGATGGAGAACTGACTTAGTGAACACACTACCTTATACTGTATGTATATGTGTAAATGGACCGCCCTTACAGCAAAAGTATAGCAGTGTACAACTCGTTCTCACTCCAAAACTCTTACATCATATACCGCGACGTGCCAGTGCCTCACGAACCGGGCTTTCAATATATATATAATATAATATGTATCAGTATTAGACACTTAGAGGAACTGACGTAGTATTAAGTGCAAGATTATCCACTTGGGTGGGTGGGAGGTGTGGTGGATGGGTCAAACAAATAGAAAGGACTTTGACTCAGAAAACCGCCGTCCGTGTCCCGTGTCAAACTAAAAGTCAACATGACCTATTTTGTCACGTCAGTCGTTAGTCACATGACTTATTAGTATCGTTAGTCACGTCAGTCGTTAGTCAAGTTCACGTCAAAAATCGCTTTTCCTAACCCTAACTGAGTGGGTTTGTTGCCTAAACCCTTACTTCCTGTGGCGCTGGAGGTGTATTTTGAAAAGACACTATACATGTAACGAGTGGGTCCACAACGGACGCTAGAGAGGTACCTAGAGCGTCATAGTTTAAAGCCTAAGGGCCACTGACCAAGTGTCTGTATTTGACGAGTAGAAGTAATAATGTGTTGCAATGTACAGTATGCGCTGTATGTCTGTCAATATTCTTCCTCACCTTGACAGAGTAGGCCAGGGAGATGGTGACAGCCAGCGGCAGCCCCTCCGGCACGGCAACCACTAACACAGTCACACCGATGATGAAGAACTTGACAAAGTACTGGATGTAGATGGGAGTGCACTCTGGCATCCAAGGGTTCTTCTGCATCACAAAGTTGTCAATACAAAAATACAGGACCAGGATGATGACTGTGACGGCTGACATGAGCAAACCTGAAAAAAAAAGATTCAAAATGTTATCAGCTGAGCAACATGATGTCAAAAGGTATGAGTGGAGTGACACTTTATGTGATCCAAAGGTGGAAATCTGTCTGAAGTAAGATTCCTAATTCCTCCTGGAACATACATTTGTTTTGGTATGGGAAAAAAACAGAACAAATAAAAGGAAACCTATGAAAAACCTTTAACGGTCCCAGATGGCCCTAGAGGGATTACAACTTACAGCCTTGTTGCTGTGAGGCAACAGCGCTAACCACTGAGCCACCGTGTTGCCTTAATTGCTCTTAAGATTTGACTTGTCAAGTATTTATTCCATCACTCACACCAAGAGTCTGATGTACAAGCCCACTGTAAAAACAAGGACTTCTTTAAGGGATTCTTAGAAAATGAGAGAACCTAAACTTTTTAATATTACAAAAAAAGAAAACAGCTCTTTAAAGAAAGCATTGGCAAAAACATACTAAAGACTATGTAGAAGAATTCCAATTCTCCCATACTGGTCCAGAAACCCGTTCCTTTGTTGTATTTTTGGTATGTAATATTCATTGCAATCATTTGTTCAACGGTATTCCTATTATGTTGCTGTCGCGAGGACAACCACAGAGTGGGCTTAAATGGCATATGGACATCTGTTACTAAAATCGCCTAGACATCAACTCCTTGGTGGCATAAATTGCTTTAAATGGCAATATAAGCAATTGATTGATTGTGGTATGGATTGAAGTGAAAAAGCACAACGACAAGCATAATGCACTCTCCGTTGTACAATCACTCAGCAAGTCCCTAGAGGGAAGGTCGTTTAGAAAAATAAAGTTAACGGGCTCTTCTACAGTTCCATAACAATAACTTCAGCATTCTTCTAGACTACTCTGATTGCTTTAAGCGACCAAGAAATGAGTCTTATCAGTGAAACATCTTGCTTTGTTGAACAGGATGAATGCTCAGTGCCTTGTTGTCCCTGATTTAACTGCCTGACTGAGTGATAGACTTGTCCGTGTGCAATTTGCTGTACCTGCTTTGCCAATCTGGACAGCCAGTTTGGTCAGCTTCCCTTGGAGCACAGACTTCTCTTTCTTCGAAACAGACCGCTTCTTCTTCTCTTTCTCGTCGGACTCTCCACCTTCAGCACTCTTTAGAGGCTGCATCTCCATGGCAGCTGCTCCATCCTGCTTCTTTACTGTAAACACCACACAAAAAAAAGATAGCAGTAGCATTAGAAATGTAAATTAGACCAAGGGAGCGAAAAGGAACAGGATTTTTACACCAGCAAAGAAATACAGTTTAGATTTAAAACCAAGAAGAGATATGACATTGGTATGTATTAAGCTTTTTACATACCATATTATGATTTGTTAATGTTTGTCCCTGCATTGTCTTTGTGGTACACAATCAGTCTATGCTGTGGACCTTGTTTCTGTGTAGATAATGAAAGCTAAAAGTTCATGGTGATGTAGGTCTTCTTTTGCTGAAGTAAGGGTTTTGTATCCTATTATTCAAGCTATTTTTTTCCATCACAAACACATATTTACAGTAAGTCATGAATAATTCAGTGGTCCTACATCCAAGGCGCAAGCCATGTTCACAGATTATTTAGACACCTATATAGGGAAATCTTACATACAATGTAGCATTTTTCATACACAAGGAAAATTCAGTCTGCTTCACATAAAAAATAATCAAAATACAAAGAACCAGAAAAGAAAAGATTAAAAATTCATAAAGGGATCAAGTCTAAAAAAGCATAATTCTAAACAATTAAGATTTAAAACAAACATTTAAATAAATCTAAGCAGAGAATGTATCAATTTTCCATCCAAAATAGAGTCTCAAGCCTTCTAGATGTTTGTTAATTACTATTAGCTATAATTAAGATTACATTAATGCTGTTTTCTTTTTACTCTGGAAACACTTCGCAGATCATTTTCAAATGACTTTGTGAGTGTAGAGGACTCCAATTCTAAAAGCAAGACAAAAACATATTCTAGCCTTTATCCATTGAGTTATGTACAGTATAGACCATAATATATAGATAGCAGCAGTGCTTTAAAAGCAACTTTATATCATACTGGAGGACAGCGCAGAGATCTAAGGTGAAGAAAGCTATTCTGGCAATAATATGAACTGCATGAGAATTTGTTGTTAACGGATTAAAAAAAACTCCTCAATATTGAAAGCTCATCTCTTATAATTATAATGACATGGACTACAGGAATGATTGGAAATCCCCAAATAGTAGAACTTTGTATGTGAAAGTGATCATACATTTCACTGAAACAAAATATCTCAGGGAGGAGGCCGGAACAACCAAAACACAAATGCTGCAGACCGCGATAGACATGTTCTTGAAATGTCGTTTTGCACAACAAACAAAATTGAAACTGATTCCAGATGTTTAAATCCACACAGTTATTGATAATTTGCTAAAAAACTGGGATCTATGTATTTTACATATACTTAATCTATCTTCACACTTTGAGAATATTTGATATTCTATCTATTTATACACTGAGATTGTTTTGTAGTGTCACAAAAACAAGATTACTTGTTTTCTGTAAAAAAAAGAAAGAAACATCTGTCCAGGCTTTAAAACAATCCTTAATTACTTCACTCCGTCTCTCTCCTCCTAACAAACATACAGTACAGTGCTTCTCTGTTAATGAAGCCCATTACCAAGAATCATTGCAGCCCAGTTTTCCAATCACAATGACGCATGTATTATGTTTGCTGCTTACAAAAAACCTTTTAATGTCGACCATTTGTCTTACGTCTCTCTGGTTGTGCATTTAGTTCTTTCACTCTCATGACACAAGACAGAAAGTGTCTCTATTCAAGTGTGCGCAGCAGAAGAGCAATATCAAACACCTGATGTTAATACAAGCTCAGGACAAAGGTTCATCTTCTGATGCTGATGTATTGTACACTGTAATCAAAGTATGAAGGTGTCAAGAGTCTTCATTCACCCATTTTTTGAGTGTATACAAATATTTTCTTTCCAGGAATGACATCACAGTCGCCCAGTTTTTAATACTGCTAATATAGAAATATTGCAATAATTTCATGGGCCATAGGCTCAATCACCATCGTGTTACCTCCTTCGCAGATACTGACTTAACTCATAGTGACTCATTTATTTAAATGAAAAGGAGTGGTGAATATGCAAACAATTTCCAAGTTCTCATTTTTAAATGACAGAAAGATTTGTCCTTTCCCTTGTGCAATCAAAGAAAATGTATCTTTAATTAATTAAATAATGCATTCTGGGTTTGTTTTATATATTCTATCAGACACATTTAAGACATTTGAAGGCACCTGTTTGGTAACCTTTGATGAGCATTTTTCATTTAAAAAAATAATTTGATTGATAGAAAAATAAACGTTATTGTAGTGATCATCAATGTCACCGTATCCTTTTAATTACAGACAAATGACGTCATATCGTGTTGGGAAAATTTCACGAAACAGTGAAAAGGGGAAACCAGGGTGTGGTATACAACACGAGTTCTCACAGGACAGTTTTGAGCGTTTTTGGTGGAAAGGGAAAAACAAAGTAAGCAGGACACAGTAGTTGAGGGACAGGTTTCTGTTTTCTCGTAGAGATCAGGACAAGTCAACAACACAGCAAGAACGACAACAGAACAATAGACAAGGGACAACACATTAGTGACAGACAGAGTGAAGAGGAGGGGTTTTCTACTCTATTTGAACGTAGGTAAAACCTGGGTCAAACACTGACATTCTCTGGGATTTACTTAAACAGTGGTAAACCTTGGAATCTAAATTAGCACAGTACAATAACTTGAGACAGCTGGATCAAATAAAGCAATGTGGGATTCCCCTCCTGCATTTGACCCAGAGCTTACACCACACTTCATAGAAGGGAAAGAATGAGGAGAAGGAGAAGGAGGAGAAGAAGAAGAAGAAGAAGAAGAAGAAGAGAGGGGAGGAGGAGAAGGAGGAGAGAGTGAAAGATATGGTTTGGTTACCTTTAATCTGGTTGCTCTCCATATTGCCATCTTGCATTTTACCTATGATGGAGACATACAAGACAATAACAACAAAAATAACCAAGGCAGACAAGTCAACAAAGTATCACAACAGAGACAGCACACACAGCGAGAACCAAAACCCACAAACAGGGAGACAGGAAAATGACTTTTAATACAACGTCTCTGTGACAGTCACATAGAAAGGCTTGTGATATGTAAATGATGTAATGTAAGCAGAAGCTATAGCTACTGGCAAGAGAGTACAAACAAACACTCTAGTGTGCAGATTTTCTTATATTAAGTGGGGGGGACATAAGGTTTTAATAGATGCTATTGTATTGCATAAGGAAGTAACCAGGTAATTAAAAATGCTGAGTAAACCTTCTGAAACTTAAATATTTTGACATCAAAATATAGTGCGTGTAACATAATATTATGCTGAACATAAAAAACAAACAAATGCACACTTTCTGCAGAATTTTTTAATATTGTAACATACTCACTATGAGCACAGGTAATTCCAAACGCATTATCAACAGTACGAGTAAAAACGTCAGTGGGGAAGAGTGCACCACAAACACACACACACAGCACATACACGTATCGCACACGCAAAACAAGAGACTGCATGCATAAGAAGAAAATTCAGAAAGCACATGCAAGATCACACGATAAGAGGGAAGCAGACTGGAGATGTGAACAATACACATGGAGAGAGAAGGGAGAGAGAGAGACACAGAAGGAAAAGCCTCCCACATGGCAAAGTTACATAAGAACAACAGAAAGAAAATCGAACAGTAAGTTCAGGGACAGTGAATTTATTATGCTGTTGGATTCTGCTTACACAGGGAGCAAACTTAGAGTGAACTTAATTTAAATGTGTGTTCCAATGACACATTGGTATTGTTTTAAATTGCAGAATTAACTTGCTGGTAGAGCTGCTAAGAGTAAACAAAGTATCATCTTGCAAGCTGATGAAGCATAAAACTAAAAGTTAGAGTCTTGTGCTTTCTCACTAAATGTATACACAATGTTTACAAAATAAGACATAATAATTAAGAAAGCATTTATTATATGCTGCAGGGTTGATCCCATTATCTACCCAGGCTATAATTATGGAGATATGCCCTGTTTGTCTCAGTGCTTTGCAGGCTAGAAATTGCACAAAATCCGTCTTTCAGTGCTTCTTAAATTTCACCCAGAAAATTGCTCAGATTTTCTCAGAATCTTCGGCATGTGTGGAGAATAAATGGTTGGCTTCACCTCCACTTGCACATTAGCCAGTTCCCTGGAGTCACAATAAAGCTGAAGATGACAAATTGCTCTGTTCCACCCCGCGACAGCACAAGGTCATCATTACAGTGCAAATCACGTGCCCCTGACTTAAGTACAAACATTTACAGGCTGCTCTCCACGGAGACAAAGATAAAAGAGAACCCGGTGCAACAATGTGTGAAGTTAATCTTTTGCGTCTTGTCCAGCTAACACAGAAGTGGAAGATTTGCACTAAGTGATCTCCCACGACACCGAACTACAGGATATGGCCCTACAGTTGGATTTTGCCACCATGCTATGCTATGCATTAACAGCTTTACAAGACAAAGAGAAAGAGAAAACAAAGGGATAACGAGACTAATTACTACAACGACAATAGGATTGACAGCATGGATTCAAAGGGTTCAACACAACTGAAAGAAAAGATAGAGCAGAGCAGAAGGTGAGCACCCGTGACAGGAGGTATGTTGAGAATGGAGAAGGTAGGAGGAGTCAAAAGTCACGACAGAAAGAGGTCAGTGATCAGAGGTTTTGTCAACCTACCATTAATTAGGCTGGCACTGCCAGGGGCATTAATGCCTGCAGCCCCATCCGTGGCTATAGTTGCGATGGGGTGGATAGGGGGATGGGAGCAGTCTAGCCAGTAACAATGAAGGCCGAACACAAATGAACATAAACACAGACACACGCATGTGCACACACAAGACAATGAACAGAAATAACATGGTTATAGCACAGTTAAGAGTTTCAGCATATGTAGACTGTATTTGAATACTAAAGTGTTGTGAACAGTGTGGTTAAAACATTTGTAATGTACCTATTATTTACGTAATCATATGTATGTTTTATAATTTAATAAATGTTATGCCAATAAAACAAATGGGTGTAAAATTGGACAGACATGATGAAATCTGAACATAACCTATATGAAAAAAAATATATATATATCCTAAAATGTGAAACCAAAGCTACAAAAAAAGACAAACGTATTATATATTTTATAAATATTTGCTTCAATATACTGAATGTACTGTCTGTAATAGCATGTATAGTAAACACTAGTGTAATTCTGCATTCATTGTCATTTTTGTTTTTGTTTATTTGTTGCAATGTAAAATTCAATTAAACCATGTTATTCATGTAATATCTGTTAGCATCACAAAATCAAAATTTGAGCAGAAAATCTGAAACAAATAAACTAAAAAAGTGATGCATAGCCAATCTGAAAATTAACTGTAAATAAAGATCCACAGATTAAATGGGCTAACTTATCAGCCAGGGAAATACACATGTGCCAAACAGTTAACTGACGGGCTAATTAAATGTGAGAAGGTGCCGAATATTTGTTTTAGCAATCCCCGTAGTTTGAGTTTTCATTTTTTAAAACCTGGAATAGATCTCACAAGGATATGTTAATGTCATTCGACAGCAGTCACATAAACTATGATGACTGGAAAAGGGAAATTCAATTGAAGGTCAATAATTGTTTCCCTGTGTCCTTATGGTTTCTGTGTCTAGAGTTCATTGTTAACGACAACACAATGACTTACACCGGCTTGGAAGTTTAATCAAAGATCTATACTTCATTTATTATCAAATTGAAAAGCAGTTGATTTCTTTAAAGACACAGCATCTCGTTTATTTTAGTTCAAATTATATTTAAAATTACTTGTGAACATAATGCATATGTTGTCGATGCGCTACAAATACAGGTAAAAAGAAAAACATGTATAGTATTTGTTAGTGTTCAGATCAGAGGAAGAAAGTTTATCCACAAGGGAACACATGTTTTACGGTTACCTTGTTTAATGTAAGAATTAAAGGGCAATGTAAGCACCTATCGTATGCTATGCATGCACGATACTGAGGTACCTGCTCATTGAAACTACAGCGCTGACCGAAGAGGCACTGGTAACAAATATATATTATTAAATATGTAAGATGTAAAAACAACATCTTACAAAAGCTTATACTGTCTACTTTACTCTCTACTGCTGGTACATGTGCTGCACACCTGCAATGCCGTCGCTCTCATGTCATTGTTCTGTAACACAGAAATGAGACGAGTCTGACAGCCTGCGTTTACTTGTGGCATTCAATACGTCTTTGAAACAGGACTGATGTTGAATGCTAGCTAGTTAGTTTGATGAGTGCAGAGCCTGTTATATGGTAAGAGGATTATGCATTGTGAAATGTGTCATCTGTCAACACTTAAAGGGATGCAGTGTTGCGAGGATGACGCTTCTCCTTTTAAGTGAGGAATTAAACTGGGGGAAGGGTGCTCGGCTACAGGAGAGGGGTGTAGAGTAGCGCTGGTTTATTGGTGGTCATTAGGGGTTAAAGGTCAAAAGGATCAAGTACCACTCCCAGGGGTCAGAGAAAGGTGATACTCTACCTGTATTCTGGTGTCCGTCTGCCACTGCCCCTCCTTCGAAGAGAATTTGGATGGATAGAGAGTAAGGACAATAATGCACTTGAACCCACAGAACCTGGATACTCGGCTCACAAGTGTACCACCAATACTCATTTCATTTAGTATTTTTATACACATTCAGCAAAGAGGCTTAATGTCTACGAATACCTACAAAAGGTCCATACAGTTCACATGAGTTTAACATGTGGACATTTGTTCATTTGTGAGTTTAATGTTTATAACCCTTTTGATAACAAGGACAGTTAAAATCACTGATATGATGCAATGAGAGCACGCAGTTAGACTTACAGGACATATAAGGTAATGAAATGACAAAAGCTTTTTCAAGTGTAGGCTGCTGAGCAAAACTGACAACAAACTAATTACCTCAGTGCTCCTGAAGCAGCTGCAGAAAATATAGAGATTATTTCATCTTTCTTACCTTTCTTTTCTTTCTTCTCCTCTTCCTCTGTGCCGGCCCCCAGCAGGGTGAAGATGATTCCAGTCTGAGAGTTGACACCAACAGCAGTCACCACCATGCGCCCTGACCCCTCCATCACATGGGTGCCTGGTAAGAACGCAGCAGGGTGTTAAAAGGTATCACATTAGATACCTTTTTTGTTTGCTAAAAGAAAATAGTGATATTCTTTGCATTCCTGCCATCGTGTGCATTTCCTCACAATACAGTTAAAACAAAGAGAGATTCAAATGAATAATTAAAACTATCTACACTCATCATCTCTCCGTGCAAGAGTGAAATTACACCAAATGGCGATTCTTAATTCCATATTTGGGCTATTTTTCCTTGAATCGTTTTTGTACAGTATGAAAGTGTAAAAGTATTCACTGGTAAGTAAAAGTAAGTCACCAGAGTGTTTGAACATCATTACATCCGAAAGTTAGCGCTTTATTCTCATTCAGTCTTTTATGGTAAATCCAAGGTGCTGCATTAGAAAGCCAAAAGCAGTAAAAATGTGTCACTGTGCAAATGTGTGCAGACTGCACTACACTTTTGTGCACAGTATACACACACAGAACATTATTAACCTTTGGGAGGGTAAGTAGATGTGGGTGAATATGAAGCTAGCTAATTAAAGAAGACCGCAAAAAGGCCCACAGCTAATTATCCCAAAAAAATACTAAGATGTGAGATCAGATTAACCCACATTTCTGTTCTTCAAGCTGTAAATTATAGTGGCTCTGCTGTAGCAAACCAATAAAGAGGGGGGAAAAAGAAGTGTTTTCCATGCTGTCACCAGTTTCTTCTGTGTTGATATTTAGATTATAATTAATCACCTTTTGTCTCCTGTTCATGGTAGTAATACAATGACTATGACTTCATTTGGTTTTCACAATATGTTATAAAAGAGCCAGGCAGACCAAACCTAATCCCAATAAGTAATGGCAGGAGAAACCTCAGTATGTAAACAATTTGAAACATTTGTCTTAGGTTTTTTCATTGGCCATAAACACTAAATGGTTGCCTCTGAAGTAATTGTAAAAAGTCCTTATTATTACACAAAATTTTACTATTTCTGCTTCAGTAATTTCTTTGAAGGCAGTGGATGGAAATAAAAGGTCGTGACTCTAGGCTAGTAGGTGCAACAAAGCAACCACCTTCTTTTTTCTCATGTTAAGTTCTGGTGCAGGATGACAAATTTGCACCAGCCCACTGTGTAAAAAAATGTAACTATGGGCTTGTTTGAGAGATTCATTAATTACAAAATGCTCTCGATTTTGTAAATAAATTAACATACATTTAAGATATAAAGAAATGCAAAATGATCAATCCAAGTTGCTAACTTCAAACAGTAAGCAGTAAGTGAAATAGAGCAGAAGACTATAACACGTGAATTATAGTCCTCAGTCTCAAAGACTCTTTCTCCTTTACAGAACAACATCGCATGCAGAAGCCATGACAGTGATATGCAGTTCCACTCATCCATTGACTGGTAACATACCAGACAACAGCATGGGGTCCTTGTCTACACACTTCTTGACGTGGTCGGACTCGCCGGTCAGTGATGACTCATCAATCTGCAGGTCATTGCCCTGGATCAACACTCCATCAGCGGGAAGCAGATCACCTGCAATTACGATGGTAGAGTTGCTATCTGCAGTGGATTTATTTACATTTCCCGGAATTGATTGATATTGCCTTTTCACAATTAAAATAACTCCAAAGATTCATTAGAGTTGGGTTTGAGCTGATATGAGACAGGATAGACTGTGACCACCGTAGTATATTTCTGGTAGAAGATGCCTTTGAGAGAGGATGTGTGCATCCCTCTGTGTACCGTCTGTCTGTAGCTAATTAATGTATCCACATTACGATACTGTTGCTTAAAGATATTTAATTGCTTAAGGTGGACTTCACAATTTTAATCCCCCTCTGGAAACGAGGTCAAAGTCTATTTTCAGCCACTAAACCATGAAAATTACTTTCCACAGAACAATGGACGAGTCAATTAAGGAAGTCAGCGGGCAAGTCCAACAACATTAAAGTTATCTAAATGTTTAGGAAAGTTCAGTCAATTTTAGTCAACTCAACAATGTTTCAGTTAAAGTCATAGTTGAAATGAAAAAGATGTATGCTACAAAAGGTTTATAATAGTGAGAAAAGGGCAAACTGGTTAGATGTTAAATATATCAAATAACAATCAACAGCACAGGTAGATTATAAACAGAGATTTAGCACACCTAAATACCTTGCACACTTGCCAGTGATACCCTTATGTCTTTATGTCTTTATGTCTTGTGTCGTCGGTATGTGTAATCAGCACAGAATGACAGAAGCCTCTTGCAGCTCAAGTTTGACATACTTCAACTTCCAACTATTTATCAATTCTGTTTTCAAAGCTCTGTGAACCATGCATTTCCACTTCGTGCATGTCAAAAAAACGAGTAAACTCTTAACACACACAGTTGGACAATCTCCTCCCACCTACCGTATTTGATCTGTGCGATATCCCCTACCACTATGTCCGACACTGGCAGCTGTATGACCTGGCTACCGCGGACCACCTGGAATTTCTGCTCCTGCTCGATTCGGCTTTGCAGCCCACGGAACTGCTTCTCCTTCGACCAGTCGTTGAAGGCCGTCACCAGCACCACACACACCACAGACAACAGGATAGCTGCGCCCTCGATCCAGCCGGCATCCGCCTCGCCCTCGTCCTCTACCCCACCTCCTGCCGCGCCACAAGCTACAGTTCGGTATCGGTGACAAGAAAGGAAGAGGAACGTTTGTATAGGTGTCATACATTTGGAAGCACAGATATATATGCTTGAATATGTTAAGAATATGAACACTTCGTAACAACAGATACACAAAGAGATGTAATAAAACCTCACACTGGGAGGAGTGTATGCAATTTGTCTGCCTATATACAACGTATATAATATAAACGACATAAAATCAAACTGGAAGAACCAAATAATTGTATACTTCATACCTACTCCTTTTCAGACATGTAATATAATATTCATTTAGTTATTTTGAATTTGCTATATATGTTTACTGTTTATTTTATGGTTGTTTTCTTATTATTTGTGACATGTTCAAATTAAAATCTATCCATTCCATCAATCTCTATCTCTCTATCTCTCTATCTAATGACCTGATGTCCACTGGCTGTGATCTGACAGATTGGGGTATACTTGGAAATGAAACAAGGCCTATTCACAGTCCTCCTCATGCTGCTTCATGTAATACTCTGGGAGCCATTGTGCCCTCCACTTCTGGCTAGCTGACTTCAAAAGCCCCTAGTGGAGTGATTTGATTTGGACTATAAAACACTTGCAGCTCACAAGGGAACTAGAGCAGACCCAAAATTATAGACATTATAAATGCAGGGTCCGATTTAACCAAGAACTAGACTCAATTAGAAGCAATTTGGACCTATTGTTGCATTTGTTGGTTCCAATCAATAGGACGTTCATGTAGTGGATATATTGCATACACTCCCAGAACTTACCCTCCTTTATGTGTATAACTACCAGTACCAATGCACACATACTGTTTGTGCTCATATATCATGTAGGTTTTGGCAAAAAGAGAGACATATTAAAGACAAAAAATCTTAAAATATAATATAATGTCCTAAATTATATTCCCTGCATGTATTAAATTGTTGTTTCTTCAGTCTTCATGTTTTGTCATGGAAAATAAGTTCCTGATTTTGAAGTGAAAGCTTAGTATCTATATCCAGAACCGATCCATCTCCTAAAAGATTGTGTGACAGTATATTCGGAGTGGCACGGGTGTGACAAGGGACGCCATTTTACTACCTTCCCAAAAATAGGTCATAAAGCCTCTTACTAACAGGTAAAGACTTCATGAAGAACAAATGAAAGAACCAAATACTAGTAAATTAGTGCAGTATATATTTCTTAACAATGTAATTGGATGAGTTCAGACTGTCCTGCTTTGTCACTGGAGTGCATTGACAGAAATAAATTGAATGTAGTAGCTGTCCATGGTTGTGATTGCACAGCTCTTGTCTCTTTCACACAAAGACACACGATCATGCAGCACATTTGTAGCTGTCCATGGTGCTGATGAAGTACCAAAATATACCCAAGCCCAAAGCATAAAATATAACGACTATTATATATACTACTATATATACTATATATAATACTATGATTGAGAAACTTTGATTGAAAGTTGTGGGTGAGATGTAAATTAATAATGTTAATCAGCTTCAAAGGCACTTTAACAAACCATGTTGGTATATATGTCTACTTACGGTATTTTCTTACTATTTTTGTGGTTTTAGTTTTGTTTCACGTCATGTGTTTGATACAGACGCAATTAAGAGCCTCCTCATTCAACTGCAGCCAGGCTGTTTCATATGTAAATGAGAATTAAGTCATCCCACCACCTTCTATTTCTGGACCGTTGAGCTGTTTTTTTTTAACCTATTAATAAACAAAACCGTAAACCAGCAGTGCGTCATGTGCGCTTGTGAATACATACATGTTTGTGATATTTGCTTTTCACATATATCAGTATATCAATTTGATTACATAACTGTTTTATGGGCTCCAATTTTATGGGTTTCTGATTGATATTTTTATTCTAAGTGAAGTTTACATTTATAGTCATTATTCTTAATGATTTAATTTCCTGTCAGGTTTACATTCAAAAGGCCCAAAGACAGTATAGCCAGCTGTACATATCTTGCCGTACTACACACTTATGTCACAACTCTTTATATCTAAATTTGAGGGATCATTGCCAGAAATGTTTGATTAGGCAATACAACACATTTGTGTAAAAAAAAAGTTAGTTGTGCTCTTAAAGAGCCACTCTAAAAACTCTGCACTTGAAAACGTCCTTACATCCCTATGGCCTTGTGTCCGTCTCTCTTCATTTGGTGTTTTTCTGAATTGACTGGTTCAAAG
This sequence comes from Pholis gunnellus, assembly GCF_910591455.1. Classification (NCBI taxonomy): domain Eukaryota; kingdom Metazoa; phylum Chordata; class Actinopteri; order Perciformes; family Pholidae; genus Pholis; species Pholis gunnellus. Next base: position 11,379,938 of record NC_136529.1, on the reverse strand, counting down.
TGGTATGCATTCACATCTGTTCATATCCGCAAGAGTTTATGTGCTGATTTAGATTCATATATATTCATATCATTCAAATCTGAGAAGAGACTTGCGTATTGGCACCATTTTTGCCGCAAGTTAAAGAGCAGCTTGATTATGTATCTGCAGATGGACGCAGTTATTAGCATAATGAATCCTCTGGCCATTCTCTGCTTCATTTGGAGAGCTCACTCATAAAGCAATGCAGCTGAAAAGATACAAAAAAAGATGCCGATGAAATAAGATCAATTTACAATAATTTTACAACCTAAGCATTTGGATAACTAACTAAATCATTAATTTACTCACTCATTAAGTCTCTCTTAATCTTAACCAACCAACTGAAAGATTCATTAACTCAGAAATGATTTGATTAACTACCCAAGCAAGTAAGACGGTAACCTTTTCGTCTTCCTCTGGTATTTCTTCTTTCATGAGACTTTTTAAACCCCTTAAAGTGATGACCTGTGCCTTTAGCAGGGTAACTGAATTCCATTACTGTGATAATGCTGGGAGCAATGACTGATGTTGCTGACTCAGCACCTCGTTACGGTCTCTGTCTTCGTTTCCTCTTTCACAGCTCACAGGGCTGATGTATGGGCACTTGGGGCTTAAGGTTATTTCTCTGCTCAACACTTCATTAACCTTACCGGTACCTTTCATACGCACATTTAACACGTTCATAACGTGCACGCACACACACACACACACACGCACACAAATTACCCCTGTGCTCGATGAGTCGCTTGATCTCTTGAGGCAGGTCACCAACAAAGTGTGACCTGCCTCACCAATTAAAAAGTGTGTGCATACAGTACATGTAGGTGTAAGTGTGCCAGTAATGTCAGAGGAAGTGATGTCAGTGTGCCAATGCAATTATAGCTCTTTGCTGTCCTCTGCAATAGTGGAGATACTTGTGAGATAACTATTGTAGTGTGGGTGTGTGTGTATGTATGTGTGTGTGTGTGTGTGTGTGTGTGTGTGTGTGTGTGTGTGTGTGTGTGTGTGTGTGTGTGTGTGTGTGTGTGTGTGTGTGTGTGTGTGTGAGAGAGAGAGTTTGTGCTTGTGTGTCTGTCTCAAGACTTCAGAACAAAGGACAAGAGAGAATTTTAAAGGAAGTGGTGTCACCAGATCTGCTTCACTCACACTCTCCGTCGCTCATTCCGGGAGGGTGGTAGAAAGAGAGTCCCAGGGAGATCAGGGCAGCGATCTCCAGGATGATGAGGGTGACGTCCTGCAGGGCCTCCCATACCAGCTGCAGGAAGGTTTTTGGCGTCTTTGGAGGTATCAGGTTTTTACCAAATATTTCTTTTCTCTTGTCCAGGTCAGTTTGGGTACCTGGGAAACCTAAAAGTGTAAAGAGAAGGAGAAATTGAGAGAAACAGTTACATCACAGTATATTTATCATCAGTCTTTGAAGGATATTCTTACTGACGTATTGCAGTGAGTTCAACATAGTGTATAACGATCTGCTTTATATCTACATTTGATCGAAATAAATCACAATTTTTATCCACACACACAAATGTATTTAAATGCACAGCAAGAAAACTGTGGATGCAATTGTCGTCTTTTACAGCTTTAAGACATTTTTTATTGTTCATTATTGTGATCTACAGTCAGCTTTGTAATGGATCATATTTTCCTTACTTTCTTTATCTTTTAGCTCTTTGTCTTCTCTCTTTTCACTCTTACACTGCACACAAACCATCCCTCTAATTACCAGTTTGAGTCATGGTCGGCCACGGTTCTGCGTTCCTTATATAATTCTGCTAAGAGACGAGGGCCTTGTGCTTTGACCTCATCCACCCCCCCATACACCATAAACTATACTGTATATAAATATCTTTGGCTCTTTTATCTGAAGAACTTCATGCTGGCTTGAGGGACAATTTACTTTTAGAAGACTGTCCAGAAAATTATTCTCACGCAGTAGCTACAACAATGCGGTGAAAGAGTTCGTTACAACAGATGTAGTGCTTTGGCAAGAGCAACGGTTGAACTTCGTAATCCAAAAAGCATTAACATAAATGAGTAGCCTTTTGTGTGCAATTGTTCTTTTTTTCTATTTAAAAAAAAAAAGATGTATTATTAGTTTGGTATAGTTTTCCATGTGGATGTTTTAGAATCATATAACAATATGTTCTGTGCATGTGCTGCATACTATTCAACATAATGTCAAATATGGCCCTCATTTAGGGTTGAGTCTGTGGTTGTATGTATCTTTTATCAGCCTTGCCTAAAAAAATTTTGTTAATTTTAAGTAATTGTAATGTATACAATCTGATGTATGACAGGTGCAAAATAAGGCTGATCATTGCTGATGTGTTTAAATATTTAGTCTATAAAATGACATTCTTGAATTTTATATTTTTTTGGACAGTAGCTTTGATTACAAAGTATACATCAGCACAAGGGCAGTATCCAATATATATACTATATATACCATCCACAGTTTTTCCAAATTGGGTAACTTTGTACAATTTGAGAGAGTGTACACATAAACAAAGAAAAACATCAGACGGGAGGGGACTTCAGAGAGAATGGGATAAAGGTCGATGAGGTTTCCTAAACTAAAGCAACGTTATAGTGTCATTCATTCATTATTTCAACAAATTCTGTTCGTAATGGTTTTACATAACTCACCCACTTATACACAATAAACACACTTCTCTGAAGGGGCAGGGAAGAAGTGATCCTTTCCATAACATACGGTAGATGTCATTTATTATATCTATCCACTCCTGTATCGTGGGCGGCTCCGGAAGCAGCCAGCGCCTTGTGAGCGCTTTTTTACAAGCTGTTATTGAAAATGCCAAACATGTATTCATCTGGACGCCCTGCTTGAAAATCACATTTTCCTAAGAATAAAGTGGAAAATTGCAGGGGGCAGGTCAGTGTTCAGTATGGTTTGTAATGTTGTTTTGATATATTTTATCTGCATTGCAATGTCACGTAATGGGTCTTAAAATAGAGTATAACTTGCCCAAACTATTGTACTTTATATTAATAAATGTTAATATACTAAATCATATTTATCCTCTACAATATGAATCTGCATCAGTGTGTAAGAAGCTACTGTGAATGTTAATCAATAACCTTCACAAAGCTTTATAATTAGCATCAAGTGTACTACCGGCAAATGTATGCTCTGTATCTTCAGCTAAAATGATTCATAAAAGATTCCTATTAAGCTACATTATAGGTTTCTATCTGGCTGCTTTTCAGTGTAGCACCATTATCTGGTTGCTGAGCGCACACACAGTGTGTATTCACTGTCTCTGTGTCTCTCTCCCTCACAACCAAAGACATTACCACAGCATTATGTCATGCATGGTGCGTCACTGGGTCTCCCAGGAGTGGCCCTGGATTGCATCTGATACTATCTCTGCTGCATGACACTGTTTCACATGTGAATGCAAATGAGCATGGAATGACTTATTAACGTCTGCGGTGAATAACTGATGACCCATTTGCATCCGATGTCGGAGAAAGAGGAACAAAGAAAAATGGCAAAGTTGTCGTGTGAAAAAGCAAATGTTTCGATACTGCAAAGAAATTGGAGAAATTGGAGAAACTAGATCTAGAAACTAGAAAGGTGGAACAACAGGGAAGGAGAAGGAGAGGACAGAAGGAGGGCAAGCTGAAAAGAGAACAATTCCCAGCTCCTACATAGGAGAATGCCCTGGTTACAAATAGATCAGTCTATAAATAGCCTCATTATCCATTCTCTTTTAATTGTCTCTCTGAGAGGACCTAGCATGCTCTCCTATTGATCTCCACAGCACCCTGCCTCACATCACACAAACATGTGTGTCCATGCATGCATGCATGTGTGTGTGTGTGTGCGTGGGTCTGTGAGTCGTGACTGCCTGCACGTGCTTTGGGTGTGTGTAAGAAGGCTGGCTTAGCATGCCGGCACTATCACACAGTAAAACTAGAGCTCATATATAATCAGGCTTTAGCCGGTTCCAGTTGGTTGGATACACAGACACACAAATATGCACGCCCGAGCACAGATGCACATATCTTTACTATCCACATTGTGTGGAACCCCCCTTATCTTTGTTGGTCAGGTGCACATCAAACGTGACATTCACTCATATTTCTACCCAATACCGCAATCACAGAATTAAAAATAAAACAAATACATATGCTTATCCTCCTACACTACATTTCTAGAATCTGTCCAGAGGCAGGGAAGTTAGTTAGTTATAGCACCATTCTGCATAAGAGCAGCAATCATTTAACAATAAAACACAACAAAATGCATACTCTCAGCTATCTCTGTCATGTGATGGGTACCTCTATTGTATGTATGAGATTATTCATTGGTTGAGCATGACAGCTAACCTTGTTAAATGTTTCAACTCCTTAAACGCCCTTGAGATGTGAGCTATGCTGTAATCAATCTCTTGAATCATTAAAACTCATTGCTTCCTGGAAAACCCTCTGCTACATTATCATTCCTTCCTGGATAGCTGATTGCAATGCTGCTTAAGATTCATTTGCCAGATTATAAAATATTGTCGGCTAAATACCGTCAGCCCACCTAACTGCTCTGGCAGTGGATTTTGAGGAGGCAGTGAGAGGGCAGAAAAACTGTAGCGATGCACAGATGAGTCACAACAATCAGAGGATTAAGGGTGATTGCAAAGGAGTCTTTGTGCTACAGTCCATCACCAAGTGAAGTCTGAACAGACTATATGCCAAATGTACAGATGGGAGTAAGGGATAAGGGACTCCTGGTGCTGTCTAATGGCTGGCTAATTTATTTATCAAAGCTCCTCGTGATTGTTCTAATCGAGATTCAAACGATGAAAGGAAATTTGAGTCCACCTTATGACAACGGTATGAGAGATGATGCACTATAGACTATAGACGTTAGATTGACTTCCATTTTAGATCGGCAGCTTACGGATTTAAGTCAAACTGTGGGCATGCTGGAGACACAGCAGATTAAGTAAAAGCCATTTAGTGTATCAGAAATGCAAACTGCAGTATAATCTTAATTATGAATTTGGTTGCGTGTCATCAAATCACTCAGTATCAGTCACTATGCACTGAATACCAGCTAATTAAGCAGGCATGCTTAATAATAAACCACATTTGGCTGTGGTCATTAGATGGCTACAGTTAGACTTTTCAATGCCAATAAGAAAACTTGTGATCACGGTATTCATCATGAAAAGGACTGTGCCTCAGATAATCAGTATGGGCTTCTTTGGAGGTCTGGGTTCAGGGCCAAGACACGTCTGGGACTCTATAATGACTAATTAGCCTCTCTACTCTTACATCATGTTAGAAACCTGAACATGAAGTTTTGCATATGGACAACACTAATGCAATGAAAATATGACTTGAGCTTCAATTTAGGACTATTTTCTCCATCGTAATATTCTCTTCATCACTTTTCTTATTCATCACATATTGTGTTGTCTATAAAAAGTTTTAAAATAGGGTTTGTTTTGTGGGTTCAGCAATCCAAAAACCTAAAGATATTTAGGTAAAATATATATCTATAAACGAGAAGTTAGAACCAGCAAATATTTGGGAATATTTTTCTTACTATATGACTTAACTGATTATCATAACTGTTGTCAATTAACTTAATTTCAACTGACAAATTGTTCGATTAGATTACAGAATTATTGTTATTTACAACCATAATTTACGGTCTTTAAATCTTGATGAGGATGAAACCTTGAACTTCTCTCCTCTTCTTCACTGTTCTTACTCCATAATTTATGGCTGGTAATGCGCTGATCCCTCAAACACAGCAGGATCTGAGATTCAAATCTGCTTTGACAAATGATACCTTCCTAACATCCTGTTTCCAAATAGACAAGACAGGGACATGAACAAAAAGAAGGAAAAAACATATAGCATTATATCTGCAGAGGAGGAAATGGGATTTTTCATTTCAGTCAGAGTGAACATGACGCCATATTTTAACAGTTGGCCCTTTTTTTTGTCCGTGGCTGAAAATAGATCTCCATGGAAACACTATGCATCCCACTCGATGAGTGGAAATACCCGCGACTCTGAACCTTAGAGAAATTGTGAATATGTAAGAAAGTGCGTGTGCGTGTGCGTGTGTGTGTGTGTTCAAGAGCATGCATGCATGTGTATGTGTGTGCACAGGTGCGTGTGTTTTTTCAAAGAAAAGACAGTAACGAATGAAATTAAGTGATGACCTCCAAACGTCCTCGAAACATATGAACGTCACAGTGGAGCAGCGCATGACATATATATATATAAAAAAATCCCAATCTTGAGAATAATGGCATGAACAACAATGTCTGAGCAGAATCTGTCGTCATGATGATGAACGTCATCATCGTGACGCATAAACATGGTGCAATTCTTCTGCAGCGAAAAGATGGCTTCAACATGTATTCTCAGCTTTCACCATTTTAAAAAGAGAGAGGGGGAATGAAGAGGGAAGAGAGCGGTTGAAGTGTGACTCAGAGAGGACAAGAGAGTGAGAAAGAGAGAGAATAAGAGTAGGCTGGATGTAGAGTAGCCCTATGAATAATAATCCATCAGCTGCTAAAAGGTGGATAATTATCGTGCTCTTATTAGAACATGGAGTGATGGAGAAATGCGTCAGTGTCCTTGAAAATGACCTCCATAATAATAATACCATTTTATGCCGTACAGAAAGGTTTGTTACCATGCATACAAAGCCATAATATAGTAGAAAAAACTTCTTACGGATGACATTAAACAAATAATGTAGTATGTTATGTGTAAATGATATAGATAGGAGGAGGGAGTAGGAAGAAGAGGAGTGTAAAAATATTCAAACAGTAACAAGAAAATGCACAAAAAGAAAAGAAAAAGGAAATAAACCAAAAACATTCGTATGCTTTTTGAGTCGCGCTACGAAGGCGGTGGGCTTGTGTCGGTCATGTAGAACAAGATGTAAGATAATACAGCAACATTATCAATGTGGTGCTAGTTAAGGAGAGAAATGGATGCTTTCTCATTAGCCGTCCTGTTGTCCTTGTTTTAGCTTCATGACTATGTGCACCTTCCTGTACATTAGTTCCCGGCACTCAACATATGTATAGCAAGACATTTAGAAAACCAGAGTTAAATCCTTGCATGCTTAAAAATAAACATGTGTACAGTGCTGTTAAATGGCTCATGGTTGAGTGACAATGTTTAACACATATTTACTTAAAGTTCAGTTTCCAAGGTTTCCATCTTTCACAGAATATATACTTTCATGCCTTCTAAGAAAAAGAGATACATCCTAACCAACTAGAGAGCAAAAATAATGTGAGAGGATTCATCACACCTGAGACGGAGATAGAAGTATGTAAAAAGCAGCATCCAGCAGCATAGCCGATCCACCCACCATATAAGGACGTAATTAAAGACAGGAAGTCCTTTTCCTCACTTAAACATGGTTGGGCTGGATGTTTAGGGGGGATTGATGTTAGTGCAGCATTTATAACAGCAGTAAATTGGTGTCTCAGGGTTTCTCTAGTTTGAAAAAGGTTTTTTTTTCAGCACCATCATATTTGGTGTTAGGGTTAGGTTTTAAGATTGGTCTCTTTGCTCAGTTTACAATGTGTTTTTGCGTGCTCTTAGTCTCTGTAATCTCTATCAGTACAAGAGGCCTCGGCAGGAGGCAGGCTCTCTGTGTGAGGACGAGTTGACATGACTTGTCTTCAGTGCAGGGCAAACAGGCGAGCAGATATGCTGTACTGTATGTAAACAAACACGTTCTCTCATTCCAAGAAAAGTCCCAGGGTCACACTAACACACACACAGATCTATCGTCCATTCCCCTACAGACAACCCCATCTGGAAGGTAATGGACTGGAAAGTGACATTGAGCAATTTCTGACACCATGTCTTTCCCACCACAAGTGTACTGTGTGTGTGTGTGCATGTTCATATGTGTGTGTGACACCATACTACAACCTATCGTGGTATGTTCAGTCTCCTCTTGCAGCTGTACTGTGCCACACCTAAGAGAAACAAACTCCAGGAGCAGGATCAGTGACAGATTGTCATGTTCATCAAGCAACAGAGCTCAGAGGAGCTCTGGTCACAGCTGCTGCTTTTGGTGGATGATTACTTAGAGGAATAATCAACATTTTGGGCAAAATGCATTTTTCGCCTTGTGGTTTACATCTGCAAAGATTATTCTCCTTGATTTTGACAATGCTACAAGCTGACCACTCAAACACTTTTTGGTTTGGATTATAGGTTTTTCATTATCAAGACAAAGAAGCCACTGCATCTAAACATATACTCCACATAAATTGTCCTTTCTATAAAAAGGCTCAAATAGCAGCGCAGTTTTTTCCCATCAACCTAAATTAAATGTGTTTTGCGATGCTGAAAATAAAATATGCACTTGCGTGTGTTAGTGTGTGTGTGTGTGTATTTGTGTGGGGGCAGCTGTACAAGTGGGTGAGTTTTGCTGTCACGCACTGTGCTCTATGTGTCTGACTAATGCAAGAGATGGTGGAGTGGAGTGAGAGAACACAGCTCACAGCTCTCTTTTTCACACACACTCTCACACACACACACACACACACACACACACACACACACACACACACACACATCACAGGATAACTGATTATTACTTAGTATTCCTACTTCGTAGTGTATATGGGCATAAATGTTGCAGGGGGTTTTATACAGAGAGAGCTAGATGATTATGTATAAATCTTCAAGTCTAAAAGACTGAATAATGCATCCCACGTTCATTTTATAAGCTATTATGTTCTGACCCACAGAACACATGCTCTTTTGTTTCTATGACGATAATTCTTGCACTTTTTTTATCTAAAAATGTTGTGAAAAAAGCTGATTATGTAATCTTATGCAAGGAAAAAACAAACTGTGAAAACTCATAGATGTGGTTGGTGTATGCTGCTCATATCACATAATTTGAATACCCAAAGGTTTAATTTACACCTCTTAGAAATCTTTTTTGGAAGTGCATCAAGAGCAGCACAGAGGGGAGAAAACAAAAACAACTCGACAGTGACTACTGTAACATGAAGGCTTCATCAGTGCATATATGGTCATGAAATGTTTATTATTGTGGGAAAATACCATGCATGGGTGAGATCCAGTCCATGTGATGGATCCCAGGTGCATGTGTGCAAAATCATGTGTACTGTATGTGCATTGGGGCAGCACAACTAATCCTATTACTGTAAGATGATGATTGTGCTATGTTTGCATTGGTGGGATGATCCAATGCATCAAACCAAACGCTCCCGCTCCACGTGACAATTTGTGGGGGACATAAATATAAATAAATCTAACGTGAGACACAGAATAGTAAAATGTGGTAAAACAAATAGCTTTCTAGGGAAGAACATCACTGTGTCAGAGTTGAGTTAACGCTGTGCTTGTACCATAAAGTTGTTTAGTCTACCGTGTGGAACCGAAGTCATAGACAATGATGGGAGTTAAAAGCACCGACAGTACAGATTTACTTATTCAACCTACTGCAAGAGATCAAAGTGAAAAACGGTGGAACAAATATGAGTCTCTTTCTGAATGTATTCGTCATTTAATGTATCTGTCTCATACACTGTAATGTTAGCTGGCCCGGCTGCCCTAGATGTGGACACAAAATTAATGAGACATGTGTTTACAGCCTGTGTGTGTGTGTGTGTGTGTGTAGGTGTAGGTGTAGGTGTGTGTGTGGCAGTGACAGAGATAGTAAGAGTGTGCGAGCGTGTTTAAACACTACTTAGTTATAAGGGCAAAGTGTAATGGGGTCAGTAACTTCATCCAGTAATTCCAGACTGTTCAACCATTCATTCAATCAATCAATCTAACCATACATCTCTCCATTCTTCCGTCCACCTGTTCCCCATCACTGTCTTTCATTCATCTATCCATCTATGTTCAGTTAATTGTCCATTTATGTTTTGTTTTTACAGCCACATTTCTTATTTTTTTATAATATATACATTTTTTCAGTATTTTTCTTAGTTTTTCTGTGTATCTGTACATATTTCTGTCCATGTGCATTTGCAACACCTGCATTTCCTCTCTGGAGATAGATAAAGGCTTTTTCTTTATCCGTTCATGAAATGTCATTGGTATTTAATTCTTATTTACCTTATATAAACAGTGATACATAATAAAGACCTGTTGCTATCCAGTAGCTGTAGCAACGTACCCTCCTTTTTTTCATCCGCCTGTCTATCACTTTCTCGTTTACACATTCAAGCATAGATGGGAGAAACACACCTCTGCTCTACTCTTGTCATGTGTGACTGAGTTAGTACATTCATATAGAGACTGTTGTATGCATCACTACAGGTGCTTCAATACTACTCAAGATTTGGATCATATAATGTCTGCACATTCCCCTTTACTGAATCCGAAACACAAGTCAGTGGTTCATTTTAAACAATTCCCCAACAAACTAGGTGGACGGTTTTGATTTTCTCTTGTATTGCATTGGAATTTGGAATTAGATTTGAATAATGCTTTTCAAATAACCCTAACACAGTAATTTTGGTTCTGGGGCTTTAGCCAACCATGCTGATTAGGAGCTGTTGTATTTTCCCCTCATGCCCATACACTTACACAGACCGCACACAAACGTAGTGGAAGCACACTCGCACAAATAAGCAACCCCCCCCCCCCCCTCCCTCTGGACTGAAAAGGGAGAGCGCTCAGGCCAAGAGGCTGAAAAGGGAGAGTGACAGTGGTCTATCTGCTGTCTCCCATCTGGGTGTCAGTCTCCGGTTTCGCTCAGGGGCTCAGATAAGATCCGGACACAATAGGGACAGCTATTAAAATTCAAACTACCAGAGAGTGTCATGAAATAGTCATGACAGGTAAGGGAAATCTACACACTCCTGTGTGCCCCTTATTGTCTGTCTGCTTGGAACTGCAGGTAAAATACAATGCCAGGGGCACAGCAAGAGAGGTGCCGATTATTGTGTGGGGGTAATGCCAAATAAAATGAATATAAACTACGACTACATTATTAACTGTAATAACTTGGCAGTATTCAAAATCATTTTGGAAACATATTTGTACATCACTATGAAATATATATATATTTTTAATGGATTAAATCACACTGCAATTGCAATAGGAGTTCACAAACTAACGCTGTAGGGAGATTACAGTGGAGAGTTGAAAGAGTATTGATCTCTGCTTGTGCTATGCTGTAGCACTTTAATTGAACTGTAATGTGACTGAGTCCATGAAACCTCATGCTGCACAAATGGATGCATCTCCTTTAATATTCCTGACCTGAAACAGATGTACTTACACGGTATTCAACACAATCGATTTTTCCACATGCCACTAATGTAAGAACTGTCAGGGTTATATGTCTGTACTGTAAAGACATATTAAAATACTACTACTACTAGTAGTAGCCTACCCATTCCGATTGCTTATGCATGACTTTTACGGAACAAAAAACATTGCTACATTTCTGTCTTGGTACTTTTACTGAAGTAAAGGATCTGAATACGTCTTTCACCACTGATGGTTTGATCAAAAGTTACGTAAACAACTCCCCAATGAAGGTTCTGTTAAATCTGAAGCTGCTGTACTGTATGTATTCTCTGGATAAAATGGCAATAACTGACTAACACTGTCACAAGAGACGGTAGGAGCTGAAATGATGTGTTTGCACATTAGGCAGTGTCTGATTTTGGTGCTTTGATCCTGATCCGTTGGGTAAGTGCGACTATCTCTGTGGCAGTATCCAATACTTGTAAGACTAAGCAGGCTTAGTTTCTGCTTCCTTTATGCCCATGGGCAAGGAATTGTATTTTAAGGGTTCAGAAAAGGTACAATTCTAAGTCAGAACAAGACAGCTTCTGTGTTCCTGTTCCTCTTTTCTGCTGCTACTGGGACGTTATGGATCATTTTTCCACAGGATGTGTAAACTCAAAGTTGAAAGAAAGCTGCTCTGTGCCTTCAAGCAAGGCAGGGCTGGATCTGGTCCAAGACTGTATCTGTTTATGTGCCCTTGAGAGAAAAATGCTGTCTGTCTGTGTTGGCAGCCCTGGTACCACCCTTGTTCTGCCCCACAGCGGGAGAAGAGAGGGCAGAGAGGTCAACTCAGGGAAAGAGCTGACATGGAGAGAAAGGAGCCGGCTATAGCCCCGGACTCTGCATATTCAGCTAAAAGCATCGCCCCGCCTGTCAACTTGCTATCCATACTCCGGGCTTCCAGCAGCCAGTTCAAATTCAGGACATTTCAGAGAACAAGAGCTGAATGTATATACACGACAATGACCTGGGACAGAGAAGCATTTGGAGATGTCAGTTTCTGGCACTGTATTTTTTTAGCAATTCGCTTATCTGCAGACAGACCTTCCAGACAGAGGTGGGCTGCTGGTCTGATGGTAGAATGGGGGCATTTAAATTAGGCTCTTGATAGTTGTAAGTTTAAGGATTGTACCAGTTTTTCTGTGATAGTTTTCTTTGTTCAGTGTTAAGTACTCAAACTGCCTCTCTGACTTCTTTTGTTTTGGTGATTTGTTTTAGAGAGCATTGGTTGTCCTTGCTAGTTTGAACCACTTGTTTGTTGAATGAATATGTTCTTAATAATGTTAAGGTAACCATGCCCTAGTCATTTTAATATAACAGATTAAAATACAGTTTAAAAAAAGGAATTATTAAATACAAGTTGTCTGAAATAAATAAAAGTAGACCTTTAAAAAACTATTTATTTATTGAACTGTGTAATGTATTGCTTCATTTATATATTTCAGGATTTATTTCATAGACATTAATTTACTATGATCTAATGTTGTATGGAATACCATTTATTTTAATATTAAATTAATATCAATGTGAAACAGCTAAACTGTCACATTACTCTGTAATCACATTGGTAATGAAATGATAACTGGATTATTGTTCAACGTACTTCTTTTACTATACTTTCAAAGTTGACTGAGCATATATGTTGTTTATTCAGCACTGGATTGCTTAACAGTCAGTTTCATATCTGGACTCTACCATCTACGTCTAATTTGTTTACATTTTCAGTCATGCCTACTGAGTGCCAATCCGTACACTAGTAGTATTCTACACTCCCACCGGCAGACATACTGTATACTGTTGTGAGTCAGCACCAGGCTCCATGGGAGCAGGCCAGTAGAGTCTGGTTTTTGGCATCTGTCCTTTTAATTCAGTCAGGCATCTCTTGGGACAGCTGACTTCACTGCCAGCCATGTCCAGCATCCGTGTGTGTGTGTGTGTGTGTGTGTGTGTGTGTGCATGTACTACGGGGATTGTGCGACTGTGGTACTCCTTCTCTAGCTCATCTGATTCTCCTATAACTTCTATAACTGGTATATTTGTCATAAGGGAAATCAATAAGGTGTACTGGCTTGAGCTGATATGCTCCACTATTGATTAAATGAGATACAGTTTCAAGATATATTGTACATTCAAGGGAAATGTGACAAACAAACATTTGACTTGCTCTAGACTAGGGATGCCTTTCAGTGGACATCTAATGGATATAACTATCGTTTTAGTCAAATAGCTTGTTTAATCCCTGACTGGGAAACCAGCCCACAGTGTATTTCTCCAGAGACAGGAATCAAACCCTCATATAAAAGCCTTAGGATTTGAGAAGGGATTGCACTTCACAAAATGTCCCAGCTGAAATGGTCAAATGCCATGAATCATTTTTTAACAAATACACCTGCTCATCATTTTGTATTATACTCCATTTAAAAATCAACACAAGAAGGTACTTTGTAGTAAGACACAGAAAAAGCTTCATCAGTTGTCACTAACAACTTTATCAATGGTTAATACATAGATCTGTGGCAGAAGATATCCAGAGATACTTATTTTACTTGTGTGTGTGCAACTTGGCAATGCAAAGTGTAAGTGTCTTTTTGGTTGATTAGATCTTAAAGCATGAATAAAACGTTTATTAACCATTAATAAAATCAGGATTTTTTTTAAAAGACATTTATCCGCTGAACCGCTCCTTAACACTTCTGCACATTCCCTTCCCAGTAAATGTTCTTAATATTGCATTTAGAGTGCTATTATAGACTGATTGACCACTGTGCCACAATACTGCTTATGCACTGCCTCAAGGTCACTGCTACTACACTGCAGCAGAACACCTGTGTGAGTAGTGGTGTGTATTTGTGTGTGTGTGTGTGTGTGTGTGTGTGTGTGTGTGTGTGTGTGCGTCTACCCATGATATGGTTTTGCTCACTCGCAGAGCAAAATGGCTGTATATCATTTATAATCTGTCCTCTGAGAGGTAGCTCTCTCTCTCTTCTTCGCTGCCTCCTATTCCATTCTCTCTCTTTTTCTACCTCTTCTATCTCTTTTACAGAGTCACTAGGGGCGGGGAGGAGAGGCGAGGGCAGAGAGGAGAGGAGGAGCAGAAGGAGTTGCAGAGCAGAATAAAATGCCCTTAATAAAGAGATGGCTGCGCCGTGTGAGAGATCCCTTGTGGGATAGAGATTAAATAGACTGCGTCAGAGGGGAACACGCTCGTGGTGCTGCGACTGGGATGGAGGGCGGGAGGGAGGAAAGAAGGGGAGCAAGAAGGAGAGGCGGGATGAGGAACAAACAGACGTGAAGAATGAAGAAGAGGAAAAGGAACAACACGGTTAAGATTAGAAGAGGAGAATGTGCAGAAATGTAGCAGCACACGGACTGAAATGTGGATTTTATTGCAAGGGAAGGATAAAAAAAAAAAAAAGATTAGAAGGAAAACAGGTAGGAGGTGGGTGTGAATGAAGGAACATGAGAAAGAAAGGAGATGAAATGGGAGAGGTGATTCAACCAGACACTGCAGACACAGAGATGATCGAGAGAGATGGAGAGAAGAAGATAGAGAGATGGTGAGAAAAGGTGGATGACAGATGAGTGGGGCAAACAGTTTCACGAGTTATGTATTGAATTCGTAAAGGCCTCGTCATGGGAGCAGCACAAAACAAAGTGTGTGAGATGTGGGAGGAATAGAGTTCTGCAGGGATGACGTAGTTTTGTAGGCCAACCCGGAAGAGACAAAAAGCCAATGGTATTTTTCCATTGGATTTGGGATTATTAAATAATAATTATAGAAAATGAACTCTGTAGCAAACAAATCTTAATTATACTCATACGTTTTGTTCAGCAAGATAATCTCCACGATTGAACAAGGCTATGTGATTTATGAAGTGTCAATACAATGCCAGAAGAAAAAAGCTAAAAGGTATAAATTGACTACACCATGGTTGCATGACTTCACGTCATAACCACCACTGAGGACTAGTTTTCGGCATGATGCCGTTTTGTAGTCTCATTTAGCCACTTGTTAGCAAACGCCTTTTTTAAGACAAGTAAAAGTTTTACAAATAAAATCTATTACGCCTGTGTTAACCGCAGAACTTACTTAAAGCATCTAACCAAAACCCCATTAACAAAACCCATTGAACTTGACAATAAGGGAACCGGAAGAGCAAAAAGGCTGGCTCATTTCCAGGTGTTATGCTATGACAATGCTATACAACGCTATGTATGATACTGGATGGACAATGGTATGAGAAGAATGCAAAAGAATAAAGATAAATAGAAAACTGTTACTCATTTTTATGCATCTAACCATTATCCCATTTTCTCACTTTCTCCTGCTTCACCTCCATTTTTTTCTTTTTGTTCTCCGTCTAACAATTCCTGCCAACCATACACATACTGTACACATCCCTCTCATCTGTGTCCTTGGCATCAACGCAACTAATCGTATAAATCACTGGTTACAGATCAATAGGTTTATACAGTGTGGGAGATACTATGATGCGTGTGTAGAGACTTTTAGGGTGTGGTGTTGGTGTGTGTGTATGTGTGTGTGTGGTATCTAATTACATTCGGGTAAACAAGTCAAGTGTTCACCCTCAGCAAAACACCAGAACCATCAACAACTTCCTTCCATGAGAAATACCGGCATTGTTCTGACGTATCATCCGACCACCATCCTATTCTGTCATTTCTCTCTCATTACTGCCACAAACAGCAATGTCTTCAATCAACTGAATTTCTGTAAGACATTTTTTCCTACTTGTCAACGCCTAGTGTGCTCTATTTTACGAGGAGGGAGTCATGTTAATGCCAAAGTAATTGTTTCAATAAAGAAAAACCATATGAAAAAAATCAAATCTCCATTCTGGTACTATATGTTTTCATAGTTTATGGGACAAAGGGAAGTTTAGAAATGGTGTGCTACTTTTCCAGCACTATTACATTGTTAGAAACTCAAGTGAGAGTAGAAGAGAGGGATGATGAAGGTTATAGATGTAGAGCAGGTCTATTAAGGCTACGCTGTACAATGGCCCACTGGGATACCCGCGACCGACCAGCACACTGAAATAGAAATGGGAGCAGAGGAGAGAGAGAATGGAGGAGAAGTAAGGTGTGGTGATACAGAAGAATGGGAGGTAGAGAGACAGAGAGAGATGAAGGGTTGATGAGGAGGAGGTCTGAAGGGGACAAGAAGGAGAGGGAGGGAGGAAGCAAGATGATTTAAGTGAGAAGACATCCATAATATCAACTTCCCCATCAGGAAGTGGGAACAAATATTTGATCTATTCCGTTTTGAAGTTTTCTTGTAAAGGAATGGTTTGCAAATCAAATACACTTTGGCTTTTTTGGCTACAGTTCGATGAGCAGATCATGAGTCAGTCATGAATAGCACATGTAGCAAATTCAGAATGCTTTGCAGAATGTTTCTAGGAGCAAAACATCAAACTGATCAAAAACTGACCCAGAATCTGAAAGTGAACTAATGTATGCTGCAGAATAAACTTCCTGATTTCTACAAAGTGTAACATTTCCATCTCATTTGCTATTAGCAGCGTGAGATTTGTGGCAGCATATTTCTTACCAAAAATGCACCATGGGAGTCGTAGTTGACTTTTGTCCTTACATTTTATGTGCACAGACTTTTTTTTTTTCTTTTCAAAGATCCAGATATTTTGTGAAACGGTTGCTCATCTTTTGTACTGATTATTTAATTGTGACAGTTTCATGCCCATCAAAGCCTGAACAAAGCCTGAACTTGTCTACATAGAAAATGTATGACACTTTCAGATGCAGTAACTGAAATAACTCCTCTTAACTTTACAATCTATGGGATGAAGAAGAGGAGAAAAATAAAGTGGATGGGAGATGAAGTGTTGGTGTAAATATAATTTACCTGGAATGGATAACCATTGCCATTTTAGCCAGGATACAGATTAGACGTATACATTTCAGGAATACATTTTTTTATATTAGGTTGGAGATCATTACATTTGAAATATAGTTTTGGTGTGATTGAAATACTGGTAAGAATAGGGTATGGACTTAATCAAAAGCTGCTGGTATAAAACTGTCTGGAGGTAGGGGGAAGGGGATGTCGAAGGAGATTTGTAGGTGGTGGAGGTGAAGAGTGTGTATGTGCAGTGGGAGTCAAATCAGTAGAACTGGCGACCAAGGGGGGATGAAGAGAAGATGGAGCTAGTAAGAAGACTGAAATGGGAAGGGGTGATGTAGCGGCAAAGAGATATTAGACATAAAAGTGTGAGGGTGAGGATATGACATTGGGGTATCTCGGTTGGTTGGTTGGAAATAAAATAGCTCAGTCCCAGGCTGGTTTTAATATAAGACAATAAAAAAATGAACAAATTGCTAAATGTTACTACTATATTGAATTGTATTGGCTATTCAAAGTTCTTGCTGTATTAATTAGAATGTAGTTCTATCTCTCTTCAGCATGCATAAGAAGGCACTTCATTCCATCACCTTGGTGTGTAAAGTCATGATGAGCAACTCTGCAGACAGAGAACTGAAAAAAAGAAGAAAGGCCGATCTTTTTGCTGGTTCGTGTTCTGCTTTGGACAATAATACAGAACTATTGAGTGTGCTGGATACAGTTAGAAAAGTCCCCAAATTGATTGGTATTAAATACAATTTAGTGCAAGCTTGTAGTGATGCATGTTTTAAAACATTCACTGCTTCATTTCCAAATTGTTTAATCAAAATTAGCAGTCATATCTGCGTAAAAAGCTTACCACTGTAGTTTTGTGAGGTGGACAGACTCCTATATAAAGTGGTTTCTACACATACTTGTATCTATATTTATTCCTCCTTTCCCGCACGGTCTCTCCAACTACCCTCCTGCCTTCCCTTTCTCACCACATCAAAGAACATTGATGTCCTGAGCACCTCTTCCTCCTCTCAACCCTCGAGGAATGTCTCTGCCCTGAGCACTCTCCTACAATTCCTTACTCCCTACCCAGGAGGACCCACCGATGTGCGGCAGCTCTAGACAGTCTACAGTACAGAAAATAGTTACACTGGGAGCACCTACCAACCGTCCATTCCCCTGTCTCAAGAGAAGCTGGTCTGTTTTTGGAAACTAAGCTGCAGCCTGACATCCCATCTGGCCCCTGAATGACTCATACCATTGACCCTGCTGGCTGCCTGAGGGAAACGCTAGCTTCTTCACCCCACAGTCACCTACAAGGCAACAACACAGGTAACTGCATCCTGAGTGAAGGTAATCAATTGTCCATCCATTGGGGTCATGAAACCTGAAGAAAATTGATAAACATAATAATGCTTGAAGAAATGTGAAACTTCCTGAAACATTTAGATTGTTTCCCCCAAACTGTGGTGCTACTCTCTTTCCTTTATAGCCATCATGTGCATAATGTGCATCGTGTGTGCATTTATTGATGCAGTCCTCAATCTTTCACATATTTTCCAACTACTCTGGTTGGAAATGGAGTGATCCCCTTACTCTAACCGTAAGTCATATATAACTTATATTTCCAATCAAATGCATTTTGAAAAAAGCTTCTAAAATGTCCTCTGCTTTCTTTTCTAACGTGTACAGTTTCATGTACTGTAGCAACAATTTAGCAGAAGCCTGGTGCAAGACACATCTAAATGCCTGTGGTCGAGAGTGCAAACCCTTCACTGGTTGCATTTCTATACCTACAGAGCCATTATGAATTTATGCTGAATAATGGGCTAGCCATTCATGAACTGTTCGTATCATGTGAAAGGGCTGGCACCGGCTACAGTATGCGTGGCTAGGTCAAGCGTGCTTAAGGCCTCTTACCATCAAACACAGTCCCCTGGGACACATACACATTACACACAGGACACATGATGACAGCAAACAATGCCGAATACCTTCAAGGATAATTACCATGATCATATTTCGGAGGTAACATATGTTCTGTGGAGCGCCCACGCACCACACAAAGGGAACCCGCACAACAGAAACACAGAAACACCCGGGATCGCTAATGCAAATAGCGCCAGATACCATCACTCTGTTTCCGATGAGTGAATGATCTTCTTAGAGTTCATGCACTTAATCATAACAATTCATATTCATATGATGAGAGGAGAGGAGCATTCTGCTTGTTAGCAGGTGGGCAAGACCTCAACCAAAATGTGGCGTTTTACCCCTTGAAAATGGTGACAAACAATAATATGGAAGCACCTCATTAATCCAAACAAGATACATAATGCAGTCTTGTACCAATTTTTAATCCAATAAATGCCAAAATAATTAATAGCATAAACACAATGAGCAATATTTTTTTAGCCATTGGCTACAATTTTGCACTGTGATCCAGAATGATGTCAGTGTGGAAGTTTATAAAAGAAACGAATGCACTGCAAACATTCAATATGAAATGTTTTGAATGTTTTAAATGAGCTATAGCGTGTAATTATGTGTCAAATGTGCTAGCCCCTCAATGTCAGAGATAGTGTTTCACATACGGCGGCACCGGTGAAAGGTTCAACAAATCAGATTACCCGGATCAGAAAGCATGTTAATTATAACAATATTCCTGTTTCAGTATCATGAGTTTAATTACATTCACTTTAGTTTTAATGCAAGTCTGAAAGCTGTAATCCTGGAAGTGTTTAACACGCTGAAATAAATAATGTTTGTGAATCTAATCAGGTAGCTCATGAGAATGGGACAAAAAATTATAATTTTATGATTGTTATGATAAATTTTATTGCTAGTTTAAATTCAGTTTCATTTTACGTAACGCTGTAACACTGCAGGCATTCTTCCACACTAACGTTGCAAATATGGTGACGAGCAATAGACACCGCATCCCTCTGAAGCGGTGTCTATCAGTGTTTTATTCTATTCAATCGCATTTTGATTTGCACTTTATGTACTCTTTGTTTCGAACCGGAAGATTCTGTGAATTTATCTACTTAACTCTGTCAGGTATTACCACCAGCTGACCTAACAGTGGTGCTATTGGATGACTCGACCAGGGAACAAAATCTTCTGTGGCTATCAGCCAATAAGGTTACAGGTTACCTCTGATGTCACACAGGTGACACTGCCTGGATACTAATCAATGGCCCCTACATCAGGGGAGGTGGGTGATTTTAATACTGTTATAAATATTCAATACACAGATGAAGCTATTAGAAAGGTCTGTTTGTGTATGCTCTCTCTACTGCAGCTGTGGACGAGGCAACAGATAATCCCACCTGTATGTGGAAAAAGTCAAAGATGGGCCATTTAACAGTAGATATCTGCATAAATATTTGAATAAACAGCGGGTATGAAATATTCACTGTATTGTTTTAAATGTTTGACTGAAAATAAATAAATATTCATTATTAATATTGTGCTTGGAGCTTTCTCATTCCACTCATGACCAGTCCATATTTGCGGACGCCACAGCACATCCCACGTGGACAAAACCTCTGCCGTGTTGCCCTAGAGACCTGCTCCTTAATAGGGCTACGGCTGATTGGTTGACGCGGCGGGAGAATGAGAAGGATGTGTGTGTGTGTGTGTGTGTGTGTGTGTGTGTGTGTGTGTGTGTGTGTGTGTGTGTGTGTGTGTGTGTGTGTTGGTTGTGGGGGGCTTGTATGGAGGAAGGAGAGTGAGGGGGGCCTAAACTGTCCAGAGAGATTTCTATGCATACTAAACAGGTCTAACCCTAGCTGGCTGAAATGAATTTTCATTAGTCCCTTCAAACAGGACTCCCTCCCTTGCATGCTGTTCTAATACTGTGCTTCCGCATTCCTCCAGGTGCTTTACAGGATTTCTGTACTTTTACAAATTATTGTTACATAAAATTAAGCCGGTGGGCCGAGTCAATAATTATGCATATTCAAACTAAAAGTAAATACAATGAAAATCTACCATCAATCTGATGAGATCCCTCATACGATACACAGTATAGCGCACACATAGTCACATGCACACCCAAGCACATACACAGACAAGGACCGGAACTCACCTTCTGTCGGTGAGGTTTGCAGTCGTTTGCAGAGACCCTCTACGCCCGCGTAGTCCTCCTGGATTTTGACAACCGCCTCTGGGCCACGCAGCTCCATCAACGAGCGAAGCTCCATGACCGAGCAGCCGAAGGCTGCCGCATGGTTCTCCTCGTTTCTTTGGTTCTTGGCATAAAAATCGCTGTTCGACATGTCCCCCATGATGGCAGCTGGTCAAGTCAGTTAGATTAGTGTTTGTTATTGCTTATAGATCGATCAAAAAGCTTGCACAAGAGATGAGCTCAGTCTCATCCCCAAAAAATCCAAAATAGGTATCAAGCTGGCAAAGACAACCAAAAAAAAAAAGAAAAAGAATGCCACTGGTAGGTAAAGTAGGCAGATAGAGAGATTTTAAAAAAGGGGGAAGGGGGAGGAATCCGAGGGGATCAATCGATGAGCAGCTTCTCTGTTTCAGGAGTGACTGTCAGATATTGGCAGACCAAAAACCATTAGAGAGAAGAAACAGAAGAGGAGAAAGAACAGCAGAGAACAAGGAGAGGAGGGGATGACGAAACACAAGTGGGGAGCATCCAGGTGAGCGTTGGACAGCCCCAGTGGTCAGGTCCTGAGAAGGGCAATGATGGTGGTTCCAAGTCCTGTCGGTCTCAGGCTCACCACGGCTGCAGTCCAGACCCGCTCCATGTGTGGCTTCCCATTGCTGCTATTCTGCTGTTGCCTCCGTTGCCTCTCTGTCTCTACATGGTGGTCCTCCCCATCACTGCTACAGAGAGAGAGAGAGAGAGAGAGAGAGAGAAAGAGAGAGAGAGAGAGAGAGAAAGAGAGAGTGAGAGAGAGGGAGGGGGGGGGACGAATTCGAGAGATGAATTCAAAGAGGACAGAAGGTGAGGGAGGAGCAGGGAGAAAGACAGAGAGCACAAGAAATGAGTGTTGCGTTCTCAGGTCAGGGGTGAATGCAGCGGTAGATGGTGCACGGCTGAGAGACAGCCTCTCCTGGCTGCTGCAGTAACTATGTCTCGGCTGTCTCTATCTACTGCTGCTGCTGCTGCTGCTGTTGCTACTGGTGCTGCTAAACTCATCGTGAGGACACACCGACTGCCAGAGAGAGAGTGAGAGAGAGAAAGAGAGAGATAGAGAGAGGGAGAGAGAGAAAGGGATGCGAAAGAGAGGGAGGGCGGAGAGAAGAGGATGCTCCTTTCTGGTGCAGAGCGGAGAGGAGTTGTGCGCGGGCGGGAGGCTGGGGCTGCTCTGACGACAAAGCGGAGAGGAAGCACGTAACGCTGCGCTGTCACAGGGAGGATGGGCTGAGCTGAAGAGCCGCTGCTGCTGCTATCTCACCTCTACTTCTCTCTCATTCTACAGTAAGTGACCTCTCCTATGCAGTCACTCTAGCTCAGCAATCCCTTCCTCTCCGCCTGTTGACATGTCATGCCCCGCATTAATGATTTCCCTCCATGTCTCCCACCCTCTCGCCTTAGGACGACAATCAGCTCAGGGAGGAGACGTCTACAGTGTGAGGGTGTTACACTGAAGTTCACTGGATTAAGACATTTCAAAGTCTGTGACCAGTTTACGTTAACAAGTTAGCAAGTCACAAAACTAATTTCTTGGTACCAAAAGATGTGGCTGGCATAAGTCCTTTTTATTTTATTCTTGACAAATCCCATGAAAAGACCAACATCAACAGTTTATTAGTCCATCTTTAAATACTTCCCCTCTTCCCTACCTTGTCTGTGGCACCCACAAGCACCTTTGTTGCTACTGAATAGGTAAATCAAAAAATCAAATTACTAATTCTATGACAACTTAGATCATTTCCTGCAACCGCTGGACACCATTAGTGTCCTTTGTTTAAACCATGAGTGATTGCTCAATAGGCAGTTGGTACTATTTTCAGCACCAGGACTCAGGTTCATTGTAATAAAGTAACATGTCACCCAGTGCAATGGTGTGGCTCATTGCTGTGTTTTTAATAGTGCTCAGACAACAATAGAGGCCTCTGGCACTGAAGAATAGGCAGCACCTGCAATACTTGTTAATGTGATCAAGTCTTTGTTGAGTTTTCTCATTATCTAGCCAATTCCAAACAAACACGTAATGTCACAATACAATGCACAAAACACTTGGTATAGTCAGTTAAAATCAGCCCAAGACTACAACAGCAGCATGGCCGGCCGCTCCATTCATTAAAAAAAAAAACTACAAAATCATACAATGACAATGAGTGGTTTGGTCATTCATTCTTTGGAGGTCATAAGGGTTTAGGTGCACAGTGCTTTATATCGCACACCAAATTCCTATTTGTAAAAGGCCAGCGTTACCAATTGAATCCTGCTTTACCAAGTAATAAAATCTACAAAATATAATCGTTATATGTGTAGTATGAGTTAAATAGAACGTTAAACCATCCAAGGACAAGTAGCTCCATTGTTGTCCATGTTCCTGAAGACCGGTAGTGCAATCTGTAACTTTCTACACATTTAAACTACAGCAAAGATAATGCAGTTTTTGAAGTTGTCTAACCTTTGATGGTATGCAGTAAAAATGTCATAGAATGCCTAGGGGTAACACAAACATTATTAATGTCACTGCTAAGAGACGTTTCGTTGTAAAACCATTCCCAGAACCATAGAGAACATGTTGGCCGCTGAAACAGTCGGCACACTGATGTATAAGTTAACAACACAAGGAAGCATGTTACGAGATACAGAGTTTATCAAGCCATCTGTTGTCTGTTTGGAAGTAGCAATGGGAAACCACAGACAGTTCACTTAGCATCAGATAAAACTCAGCAACACTGACGTAGTGAGCATGCTCAGATTCTTGGCACTGCTGGCATACGCTGCTTAATTCAACCGGACTGAAACAATCAACCAGGTGTCCAGTCGCAATTATCGAGCACGATGATACGGCGGGGACGAGTACCAGAAACAATAGTGCGTTCGGGATCAGCGGGGCAACAACCTTGTCACAGCAGGTTAGTAAGAGATCCTGCCAACACGTGAACACACATCTGTAACTCCACAGGAACCAGTCCTGTCTGTTAATGAGCTCCAGCCCTTGCTAAAGTTAGACAGCACTGGCAATGTCACCTGGACAAGTGGGACCTAATAGACCTGCTATACATTTCTGTAAAGCATTTCCAACAAAGGAAAATGTTTGTTTTTTTCCCAACCACCTGACAATATTTGAAATGAAAGACATTACATATTCTAGTTCAGATGGGTTTTGGATAGTTTCTCCAGTTATTAATCAAAAAAAGGACGCTTCACTCTTCCACTCAAATCTATCAGAGAAAGTAGCAACATCAGCAAGCTACGCCGTGTGATTCATACTTGAATTAGATTCAAGATGACCACCTTGTCTGCATGTCATTCTTTCATCCTTTTCTAATATACTTCTAGCGTGAAAGAAAAGTAAAACAAAATTGTGGAAAGAAATGCCGTATTTTTACCAATATAACGCAGAATGTCGGAGCAGCTCCCTTCATAACATCTGTTCATTTCCCCACCATGTAAGGCGGCGTGTTTCACATTATCATGTTGGCTGGTGACTGGTAGTGGCGGTGTTATATTCTGCTGGCGTGCTGTTGCCTATTTTTAAATTACAATGACACGTGCAGGAGTAGAAATTGAGATTGGGGGGGGGGGGGGGACAGTGGGAAGAATGTAGATATCAAAAGACAACAGTTGAAAGATGGAGGAAGCTGGAGACCAAAGCTAAAGGTTGAATAAAGTCGTACAGAATGATGGAATAAAGAGGGGTAAGCATAGAAAGAGCAAGGCAAAAGGTAACCTAGAGGTTGAAATGCACTGCTGAAGCCTGAGCTGAGTAACTTCATTTCTTCCTTTTTTCTATAATGTAAACGCACATGCGCACATAGACACACTAACATGCATATATGGACACAGAATAGATTTTCTCTTTTCTTGAAAAAGCAAGGCAGCTCTAAGTAGAACTTTTGTTTGAATGAAATCAGATAAAACCACGATAAAGGCAGTGTGTCAAAATGGTTCTAATGCTAAATAGTTTGAACATCCAAGGGTGAGTTAAGCGCTGGGGATATGGAGCGCTTCATGACTTTGTTATCATCTTGCAAATTTCCATCATCGCCTTTGTACCCGTCTGTCTGTCCCACCAATCTGTCATCCTGCTAACCCGTCTATCTGTAGCTGACTAAAACACTTCCCCGCTGTGCTATTCTTCTGTCTACCTCCCTGCCTACGTGCCAGTCTGTCTGTATAATTGTTGGCATGCCCCCCATGGGTTGACAGTGAGTAATGAGTAGCATATGATCAAAGACTTAAGGAGAAAGTGTAGATTTTGCAATAATGAACAGCTTTTTACCTAAAGTGCGAGAATACTTAATTGGACTTTATGAACTCGAACACCATATGGGGACCACATTAAAACGTGAAGTTCCACAGCCAGATGCCAAGACCATCTGACCACCATACTGTATACTAGTGTTTGCCGTACGACGAAACTACTGACAAAACACAGAGGGCTCTACTACAGCTGAGATACAAAAAAGGGCTACTAACATAAAGACAGAGCAGCAGTACCCAACAGTAGCCAAGAACTTCACTGTGATGAACTGCTGTAAATTTGCGGTGGATTTAAAACATATTGAATGTCTATTCTTGTTATTCTTTTATTTGTTGGGAATTAAATGCAAAAGTAGCAGGTTGTATTATCCTTTCTAAATAAACGTTAACATTCTGGCATATACCGTAAAATGACCGTAAAACACAGTTATCCTACTATCACATACTGTAATCCGGTATACGGTAAGATACAGTAAAAATAAATGAAGGTAGCTGCACCGTAAAAAACGGTGAAATTGTTTAGAGTGTCATGTTGTAGAATCATGTCTAGTTCATGTGTTTTCGTGGTAACAAGTAACTCTTTTGTTGACATAAGTTATTAACTATAACTTTACATTTTTTTGTTGTGCTACAATGCCACCGAGCAATGTACTCATATTTTTGCTTAACAACTAACTAACTATAGCGTCAAGAGTGAACCTTAAGCTGAACGCCCTCAAAGCAAATCTTCAAGCCTTCAAATACCGTTAGAAAATAGTAATAAGACAGGTCAACGGTGACATATTAGTTGAGTGTATAATTCTGTTCTTAGAAAATCACTGACTGAGGCAGCAGGTACATGATGCACTTAATAAAATACAGTGCAGGCAATTTTCTGAAATTTTTACAGCCTCTATTCATCTCCAGGAGAGGCTTGTTAAAATTCACACATAATGTGCAATGTAAAATTATGCATTCTGTCTTAGCATCCATTTGACCTTTAATTATAATTTCTTTATGCATTGTGCCTGGTGAGTCGCCTGCTGGGTCTCTCTGTTCTGCTCTGTGATTATTAAGAACAAGTATTAATGATGGAACGGTGCTCTTCAACATCTACTGCTTTCTCTTTGATGAGAAGTTTCTGGCCTGACAAGCAGTGGGTAGTTTGCTGTCCTCCACATCGAAGCCATGCGCATTCTCCGTGTGTCTGTCTCAAAATGTCCTTGAGCACAGTGAGGCAGAGCTGAGGTATAGGAGCTGTGCCCACTGCACCACCAGCAGAAGCTGTGGCATACAGCTCCCCCTGCCTGTGACAAAAAATAGTGCAGGAGACTTCACTGATGACAGAGCTGCTCTGCACACCTGCACGCCCGTAATATCCCATTATAAGATGACAGGCTTACGAATGCTCGCAATTTTGTATTTTGTACATTTTAACAAGGTGTTTATGTGAGAGGGAACAAATAACATGAACACCTTACGATGTGATGCAATCAATACACCACCACCACGAAGTACAGCTTCAGAAATAATCAGCAGCTAAAATCAACAGCTCACTGACAAAAAACTCTTCATAGCTTCACAATGGTAGCAGTTAGAGCAATACCGTTGGATGGGGATATATTAGATTGGGAATGCTCTTATAATTGTGCGTCCACTCACATTTACTAAGGAAGGGACATGCTGAGTCGGTATGTTAGTTACGCCGCTGGTGTCACAATGCAGAAGGCAGAGATCAGACAAAGGCTTACTTTGACTTGATAACAGTGTGTTCAAGCACATGCTATATATGTTTCTGTGCTGCTTGAGAAGTCACATAAACTCAATGAACAGAAAGAAAATAGACTTTTACTGTTGTTAAGAGTTTTACATACATTGCATATAACCTGCACTACACTGCAATGAACCGTTTATAATATCTAATTATTCATAAAAGAAATGTGGGAAATAAAATGATAAATATCAGCTACGCAGCCGAGGCAGCTACACAAAGCTTTGGGAATCCCCAAACACACGCATACACACATTGGACAGCAGCTGCATTGCAATACTGCACTGCAATATCCGAGCGCACACACATAGAGAGAGAGAGAGAGAGAGAGAGAGAGAGAGAGAGAGAGAGAGAGAGAGAGAGAGAGAGAGAGAGAGAGAGAGACCGCCACGTTAACTGACATTGTCTGCGAGGTGAAATTGTTTCATAACAACCACACAGAGAGCCTTATTCTTTCAGCCACCATAAGTGCTCTCTAATTGGGTTGAAAGCAGCTGTCACGCTAACTAAGCGCAGCAGACAGAGTCTGACGAAGAAAAAGGTTATTTTGGAAAAACCAATGCAGGAGATCCAAGAGGACTGCAGCTCCAACACATATCAGGCTGAGGAGACGATGAAGCTGAGAGCGGAAAAAGGAGAGAGAGGGATGAGTCAGAGAGAAGGGGAAAAGAGAACGAGGCATGTACGAATACGTGTGTGTGTGTGTGTGTGTGTGTGTGTGTGTGAGCTTAGCCTATGTCGGCTTCTAGAAAGTGAGGGGGTTTTGAAGAAAAGCAGTTGGCCAGGCAACCCAGACAGCCTCAGGGGTTGCTGCGTGTCACTGCTGAGTGATATTGAGGAGCAAAAAAAGTGAGAACAGGTGATATGCTAAAGCTGTGAGAGGATGAGGCACTGAGCATTATAAGTCTTTTGTCCAAACAGAGAAGCCCTAATGGACCCCGTCTTTCACATCTATGAAAAATCGTCTGCTACAGAGGACAAACAGTGCCACGGAAATATGTCACGGTGTCCCACTGTGGGTGACTCCATCATTCCCTCACTTTCCTTCTCAGCTCCACTTGCCTCCTTGTGTTTCTGTGTCTGTGTTTTACAGATGTCACCTTTCCTCTCGCCTTGGTGCCATTTTTCATTAACATTGCTCGTGAGGAGTTCTGCCGTATTCGCGGCCACCTGAATATACCTTGCCCTGGGTGTTCCTACTGAGCAAATGCCATTATACAACGTAAGCAACACGCTCAGGCTGTGGAGGGAGATATGGGGAAGTAGAGTGTAATCCTGCCTGGAGCAGCTGGGTGGATGCACATTAACAACTGTAACCAAATAAATACTGGAATTTTATTGCCAAGCATATTGAAATGTAACAAACAAATGTAGCATGAAAGTCATTATCATTGAAAAACTAGCGAAACCAAATGCTGTTTGAATATAATGATCTAATAATAAGTAGTGATTTAGTGCTTAATAGTGGATGCTCTGGTGCTTTTACAGGCTGAGGTTTTGCCTCTGTGGGAGATCTTCCTATACAGTAAATGAGAGGTTTTGCTATCTGCTGATGAATTCTTGAATCAAATGACTCTGAGCCCAACAACCCCTGGAACACAGCCTCTAGTTGTCAATCAGGAACAGGAACTCAGGGGTGGTGAACCGTGGTAAATGATAAAATACGGGGGAGTTATTTTCCTGTTTTCCGCTATACTAATGATACTAACTTATGTGGTAATAGAATGGCATAAATAAAAAACAGCAAAAAGATGATTTTAAGTTGACATCGGAAACTACGGGTTCAAGAGTATATCTATCTCTATCTTTTCAGATCGACGATCATTAACAATGACCTCTTGTGCTTGATGGATTGCCATTAAAATCCAGTTCAGATATTTCACGTCTCGTATTGACAAATATCTAGTTAACATGCTAAACTAAGATGTTGAGCATGGTAAATATTACCTGCTAAGCATGTTATGATGACAATGAATAAATGAAGAAATCACTACTCACTCACAATTTATTCAAACCAACATTTGGGTTTCAAGTGGACCTTTACACATTATTCTCTACTATTGTGAATAAGATACAGCTTTTATTGTTCTTTTTCTATGATTTGTAAATATTCTGGCAGGTTGTAATAAATACACAGAGGATTGTTTCTGAAGAGGAAAACATTTGCTTTGTTTCTTTGTACCTACAGCTCAGAACAGCATGTTCTGAGCTGTAGGTACTATTGTATTCTGAGGGTAACGGAGCTCAAAGGAGAAGCTTGTAACTGGAAGGTTGCCAGTCGGATTTCAGTTTGTTAATCGCATTGAACTTAGTGGTAATGTAATGTGTGACGTAAAATCAACAGCATAATCTTCAAATGAAATTACATATCCGATTTTCTGAGAAATTTGAGTTAGCATGTGCTTGTTATTATCAATTTAGCTGTCGTAATTTTTTAAAAAGAATCACAATATCTCAATGCATTGAAAGACGATAAATAGTCATATTGAATTATCGCCCAGTACAGGTTAAATTAAACTGTCTCATACATGCCTACGGTATATATTAAAATATCAAACAGCCTTTGTAAACATTCCCAGAAAAAAAGACTGAAACACTGTTTGAAAAGAACATTGAAGAAACTGCGGTTCTGTCTACCTTTTCACTTCACCCATTGTAGAGAATACAACTTTCAGGCCTTCCATGCTCCATGCGCCCACCCAGCTTCTTTATCATAACCTCACCATATGAACACAGTCCAACCTACAATGAGTCTGTTTTTATGTTTCACCAGCGGATTCACTAACTTCACTGGATAATGCATCAAACAAGAGGATGACACATGTGCTCGTGGGGATTTTACTAAAACACACACACACACACACACACACACACACACACACACACACACACACACACACACACACACACACACACAGTATGACACATGGTGCAGTCCACATGGCACTCAGAGTGACACTTGCTTAAGAAGGTTTCTAACCTCAAAAGGTCCCGCAAAACATACTGAGTCATCGCCACACTAGATGTTGAATGCTTTTGTGAAATGAAGCAGAGACTGTGAATTTAACTTTGTAAATTCTGGTGTTGGGTTAAATCATGATGGTAATGATATATAAGGCCCTGAATACTCATATGAGCATTTGCAAAGACAGATACAGTCTACAATTCTGCATTTCTTTGTCAGTAGTGCCACTAAGGCTTGGACTAGCCCTATAACTAAGCAAAGTTCATGCCGTATACGGTGTGTTGTGCAGCTGGTAAATGGGTTATCAACACTACATTTTGATGAATGAAGAGGGGTGTGGCTTCAGCAATGCTCTCACCTCTGCAAAAGTCACAGAAAAAGAAATCTGCACAGCCATGCATGAGAGTCCATGATACAGAAGTCCTTCCTGTGCAACTAAATGGGCACGCATGGTCAAATTACATCTAAGGTAAACAAAAAGGCACTCCATTGTTTTCTTAGAGTAATGGAATAGAATGGAATAGAGTGTCTATTTTTAACAAAAAAACAATTAGTGCACAGGCACCGTGAGACAACAAAGAAATCTTAGTTACAGACCACCCAAATAAAAATGACTGAAAAGACTGGATGACACACTTAAAATTTCACACTGTTTGACTGGCACTGATAAATTGTTGCAGCCGGTGAACATGAACAGACACGGCACAAGTTTGATGTAGAGAGCAGAAGTGATGACAAGGTGAAGATGGGGGTTACACACTGCTTGACTTCTAACCGCTTCATCATCTCGAAAATCTTTCAAAGAGAAACTCTTGTGGTGCAGCTACAACATATAAACACAGATAAACATGGAGGGGAAACATCTTTCTGCTTTATTTTTTCTTTGCCTCATTGCCAGCCTACAGGGGGACATTTGGAGTTTGTTCGGATCCTACACTGGCTGGGGGTTTCCATGTGCATGTGAGTAATTTGTATCTGTAAACAATCTGTCTGATGGTGTCACTGAGCATGCAGGACTAACTAAACTCAAATCTGGCGCCATTGTTACACCTTTGGTTTAGGCACATGAAGAAAGGGACTGATACTGGTGTTCCAGGTTTAACTGAAAAATAGGCCAACAGGCATACGGCCCAGAAACAGACTACAAAGAGAAAGAGTTTTGTTAGTCATGTTAAGAATGTTATTCCAGCTTTCAATTCAGCTGTCTACAGGGAGTTAAGAAGGAACTGAAACTGTGTAATATTGGCCGCAGTATGTGCGCAGTAGAGCATGTCTCTCTAACTGTTGATAGAACAAAAGAGAGGGCTTACAAAAGATCTATCGTTGGCCGGTTAAGTCCACCAGAACACATTTATCCCATTTTTTATCCTGAATTAGCACCAGCTGTACTCTGTTGTTTTATCAGATCGACACAGTACTGAATAAGCATATTACAATGTGACATACAGTTTGTATGTGTTAATTAAGTATCATCAAAATCATAAGTTAGGCATTCTGAAGACTGAAAGACAGCAAAACTTACTTCTCTTTCAAGAGGATGTTGTTTAGATACAGCTACAGGCAACATATTAAATCAAGCATTTTAGCCAGTCATACATGCATGCATTTATATCCATGTATAAGCGAGATCACACACCTTGTGCTTTCTAATACACATGTGCATGCCGTGTGCATATTCCTATGCATGCTCACACACAAACAAACACACACACACACACACATTAACTTCCTGCTGCAAGGTCACTGGAAGGTAGAAAGAAAAAAAAGACTGCTGTTGCCCTCTCCTTGCTCCAGATGAGCCTGTAGAAATCATGAGGGAGTTATTGGTCTAATTAAATTCTGCACATTAAGGCTAAGTGTGCTAGAAGGGGACCAGAGACAGAATGAGGAGAGAAAAAATTAAAAAGAGTAACAATGGTTCTTTGAATCCATAGCCTTGGTGCGCATCACATGAAGATAGGGAACTGTAAAATAGACTTGCGTATGCCAATTACATCCCAATTGCAAAAATCTCACCACTGAATTCTAAGAAATACCTAAAGAGTGTAAATGTGAAACAGAACTGTGTGTTTTTGAACTGCCATTTCACAGCATGCCATTTTATTTTAGGTCCTGAGACGGGCACAGTATGTCACACCTGTGTTATTATGGCAACTTGAGTGTGGCTATAAAATGTTATCACCACTTTTATTGGACTTACTGCTTTGCTATTGCTTCCTGCTCCTTAATTTGATAATTTGAAAAGTGTTTTAGAGAGAGTAAAACAACAACTAATACTGGCAGAGCCAATCGCAAACAATTACACTGCAACATGCATCGTGTAAAATGACAACAACTAATGCTACGATTTGAAAATCCCGGACTGTGTTGCCCCCAGTGGTAGTATCAAAAACTGACACTGTGGCTGACAGCAATGCAGGCTAAATCCACAACCCCAACACCCCTTTAATCTCATAAACAGTTTCATATACATAAAAGGGTTGACAGATGGAACATGTACATCAAAGTGATACAGATGTGGGCACCTCCATTTAGAAGAGCCAGAAGAACTGCTCATAGAAGATGAATTTTAAATGAGAGCTGGTCGAAGCACATATCAAACCATTTAATCTGCATAAACAGGTGCACTTCAGCTGTGACGCTCCAGAAGCATCTGTGCAAGTGAGTATATTTAAAGCTACAAAATGATTATTCCTTCAGTTTTTGATTTACATGGATGGTCTCTGAAGGACGGTGTCAGATGCAGTAAATACAATTGTATTATGGGTAGATATCATGTACATAAATGCAAATGGACAAACAGTAAACCCTCCCTTAACTGTTTAAAAAAATGAATGTAAAATATCTGTTAATATATGATGTCATGTCTCTGTCATTTTCAATTATAGTCCTTCGTTAAGTTTACATTTTCTTATATTGCCAACCCCACAAATGTCCAAATGTTTATCCGTTTCTTTTTTTCTATTGTTCTTTCTTTTCTTCAACTCGTCTTTTTTTGTCATACTAAAAATATGTATTTGTGTATATCAATTTATATTAGGGCTGCCCCCTCTGAGTGGACTAATCAGTCATTTTGGTCTTAGGCGACTACGGTTTCTGTCGTCGATTAGCCATTTTTTAAGGTTTTACATGCTGAATGACTTATTTCCATGAATCCTATGAGCATATCTCTGGCGAAAAACAAGATTTAAAGCCGTGCATTTGTGGAATTTACCCATTATAGTATATAGCTTAAATGTAGCAAGCTGCAACTCAAACATATGGAACCGAGCAGTGTGTAAATCAAGTCCACATACTTAACTCAACCAATCAGCCGGCAGCACACCAAGAATATAATGACTGACAGGTCAGGAATAGAGACAGATAAAAAGCTATTAATCACTGTCTCTTACTGAGTCACACACACACACTCATGGGCACAAACACACTCAATGCTATGAGATTCTCAAATGTGACTGAAACTTGAAGTCCTTTTATCTGGATAAGATGAATTAGAAAAACACAGATGCTTGTTGATGGACCAATGTGACATTACACTCAAAGCAAATGGCTGTCAGGGTCAAGTGACTGCCTGCAGTAGCTTAAACGCTGCCTTTCAATTCATTAATTCAAGATACATTTCATGAGGTAGTCTAAACCTTTTTTTTTTTTTTACATTTTAGACAAAACTGTGGAAAGCCAGCAAGAAAATTATTTTATTTACATAACTCAAAATATCAAATGTTCCTAAAAGAGCTTTATAATCGGTTCAGAATGCGACCACTATATCCTTCCACCATCAGTTCTTTACTGAATAATTGAGATCCACCTTAAGAATAGGAATTGAATTTAAACTATACTTCAAACAGCTTGACAGCCCTCTCCCTGTCAGTTGTGTCCTATACTCCCCCCTCTCACCTTCCTCACCTCTCTTTCTCTTTCATCTCCTCTGTTTTCACTAAGAATTCTTCCACTGGTAGACAAGCTTACAAAATCAAAATGAGCTATTTATAATGTCACTTTATAATAATTGCCTGATATTTCTTATCACCAACAGGACAAGAATAAATGAATACTTACTGTACCTGTACTTGGATCAAGTCTCCGATTAAGATTTATTAGTTTTTTGTGGAAAAATGACAAGTCAAGTCTGCAAGTGTTTGTCGCTGTGCTACACAGAAGTGATGATGACACAGCAAAATCTAATGCACTGCGACGCTAACAGATTCTCTCTTGACTATATAAGATGAGACAGAGCGGAGCAAGGTAGGCTGTTTATTTGTTCTTGTACACATCTGTTGTTCTTTTAACAACTGTTAAATCATTAACAACAAATACTATATACAATGTTTATTTTTTGCGTCTATGCTTTTTGGATGGAAGAGGGATCCTCGTTTTTTTCCAAACTGAAAGTAAAGGACTGGTCTAAGTTCACATGCTGACTTTACTTTGTATATTTGTAGGCTTGTATTATCTAACCTTAAGTTAAAAAAGAGTACTTTGCTGTGCTACGTCTATCATACAACGTCATCAAATATGTACTTCACATATCTAAAATTGGGTTGAAGGGCATGAAGTTTCAGAGGACGATGAGACAGCCGGTGCATAGATCTTTTTCCAAATGTTCCTTCTTTCCTCCATTTTCAGTCTTTGTGTTCACCTTTATTCATTAATGTCTCATCACCTGTATTTTTGTTCAACTGGTCAAAAAGCGACAGAGTGAGAGTAAGAGAGAAGGCAGAAAGAGGACTGACACTCTGCCTCTGAGCTGTCTGGCTGTTTTGGTGCAAACAGAGCTGATGGTTGGGATCATACAGTCATACAGTCATCCCAGTCCCAACAGAGGCACAATCTATTTCCTATAAAAACCTTTTAACAGTGTGGCTGACTGACTAAATGACTGAATAATTGCATGAATGACTGAACGACTTGGTGGCTAGGCAAATGGCTGACTGGTTGTCTGACTGACTGCCTAGCTGTACTGAAGTTTCTCTGAATGGTTGTCGTTTTTTCTGTTGGTGCACACTGACTAACTGGCTGTCTACTGAACTGACTGACAAGTCAGCCAACCAGACAGCAAGCCAGTGACCCTGTCTGTCAGTTGGAGTGATGATCAGTCAGTTGATCAGACAAGCAAGAAAACATTCAACTAACAAGCCAGTGAAATTACAAATTCACTGACCGCCGACTGTAATCAGCCACCGAGTCAGCCATCTAGAACAACAGACAGCCAACAGATCAAGTAGGAGAGGTGATAATGTTCCCTATTAATCCGCCATGCCGAATAGTCAGTTAGCTAATGCAGTGAAGACAGCTAGCCAGCAATCACACATGATCAGCTACGGCAGCGAAGCCTGCTGCTATGACAGAACCAGTCAGTAAGTGTGACAGAGAAGGGACTGCAGAGTGCATGCAGCCAACAGATGGCCTGACTGAGTGAGGAGGTGTGTAATAAAACATATCCATTTAGAAAAATGACAAGACAAGGGGATTTGATCTCTCTCAAAAAAAAAATAGAGTTTGACATAGATAATGGACCAACACAACATGCAACAACATGCATGACACATATGTGCATATAGATGTAGATAGATTTGTGCGTATATACATATATATATATATATATATATATACATATATATATATATATATATATATATATATATATGGATTCATATTTGGAGATATGTTTGATGTATATCAAACATATCTCCAAACATGAATCCATTCTGCAGGAGAAATATTCCTACCATAGATCCTCCTCATCTCTCCTCTCTAACAGACCAGCTGCATCTTAACTGCCTTGCTTACAGATTCAGGGCTAAAATATTATCCATTTTCTGCACACCCACAAACCACAGACATGCATGGAACAACGTGTACAGATTAGTAATCACACATCACAGCCTCCCGCCATGCAGACGATTTACACCAACAGAATCCAAAGCAACTAACAAAAGCAGCAAACAGATAAGCTGTTCATTCACACAAGCACAGGCGTATACTTACACGGCAGCAAGGTTATCACCACCATCACCGTGACGTGAAAATCCTCCCACCTTAAAACGATATTGCAACGGCACATGCAGCAGCGGACTAACCACCACAGCGGTGTGCAGTATGTGTGTGTGTGTGTGTGTATATGTGTGTGTGAGTGAGTGGGTGTAGGTGTGCGTGTGTGTGTGGAGACTCGCTAAGCTGCACACTCACTGCTCCTGCCTCAGCTGGGGCTGTCTCAATGCACAGCCTGTACCATGTCGGCAGGCGGCAGGGGTGGGCGTGTGTGTGTGTGTGTCTCTGTGTGTGTGAACAGTGCTGCATAGCAAGGGGGATGCTCTTCACTTGACAAAGCTTTCCCCTCACTCAATAGAGGGATCGAGATAGATAGATGGAAAGATAAATGAATGGACGGGTGGACAGATATTCTAAACATCTCTCTTTTTCTGTGTTTCTCTACTTCTTCTCTGTGACATTTTGCCCTCAGAGCAGAGCAGGAGGTCCACTGTAGACATGCACACAACCTAATTTCAGAAATGACTGGAGAAAGAAGAGAGATGGAGGGAAAAAAGGGAGGGGGGGCGAGGGACAGAGGGAATTAGAAAGAATAGATAAATGATATAGAAGACTACACACTGGAGCAAGAAAGGTGAAAGCAGCAAGAGATGGAGGGACAGAACGAGAGGTCCAAAATGTCAAAAAAAGAGTAAAGGGAGAAAACTGAGGCAGAAACAAGAGTGAAAGATGTTGAGGTAAAGAAGGAGCAAACCTATATGCGAAACACTGAGATAGAGAAGAGGAGGAAGGGGGGGGGGGGGGGGTCACTTTCAAGGACATGGATCGTTGTCACGCTCATTCTTGTGTTCTGCAGGTCGGGATACCCATACCACACATGCAAACTTGCATACAGCTCATCCCAGTGGACATGATGGCTGCGGGACGTGATGCTTTTGTGTGCCTGTGCATGTGTCTGGCTCATCCACACACACACACACACACACACACACACACACACACACACACACACACACACACACACACACACACACACACACACACACACACACACACAGAAATACAAACACACCTGCTCTGCCCCAGCCAGTCATCTGGCGATCCTGCAAGCCAGCCTCGACAGGAGAGGATAACAGCCTTGTGTCATGTTGCCGTCACTTCACTATCCCACATCTCATCCTGTCACAGCTTGGAGGAGGGGAGGAGGAGGGAAGCCAGAGCCCCCCTCTCTTATTTATCTTCTTTTTTTTCCTCTCTGTTTTGTCAGGACCTATTTTTCAGTTTCTTTCTCTCTCTGTGTAACACTCTCTCTACCCCCTGTTGTGTCACAGGTGTATTATGTAAATATCAGATGTTGGACAGCATCAGCATCACTAGCAGCATTCCTCGCCCACACTTTGGGTTATTCCCACTAGAATGAATACAGGTTAAAGAGAGCTGAGCTGTGCACATCCAGCATGTGCTGACATACCTACAGTATTGTAGACGTCTAAGTCTTTGCATGCTGTACAGTAGAGCTACTGCTGCACAATTGTTCCACTTGAGAAGGAGAACATCCTTTGTTATCGGACAAGTTGAAGCGTTCAGCATAAAGTTCGGAAAAAGGCTTTTTAAAGAAAGATCAGATTCTGTCATGGTTAATGTCAAGCTTTGAGACTTGCCAGCCTGCTTATTAACAAGCCTCAACTACTCCAAACATCCCATTGTGGCAAGGATTGATCTGAGACACCATGTCTTGCACAGGACCTTTACTACGGAGGACACCTTTAAAGAAACTCAAACTTCAACCAGCTCACTAGCTTGCCCGCTGTTGATTTAGCATTTTGTGCGTTTGTGTGCAGATGAATACTGTATATATAATGTGTAGGTGAATTGGTATAATAAAAGGACACTGCACACATTTGTTTCTAATCTGAGATAAACATAATCACGATCAATTTTGGGAAGATGGACAACAAAGGAGATTATTCATCGAAGCGACATCTTTGAGTTGAGCTGAAGTAATGCAGGGGAAGACCGTTGGAATAAGATAAAACATAATGGTATAAAAGTAGTTGGCAGGCCTATATAGTCTTTTATATTATTGAGTTTACAGGATAACTTTGTACTAAGTTCATATACAATGTTGTTTTATGAGGAAGCATATGGCGGGTCGGGGAAAATATAGGTTTTAAAGAACATCTATTAGGATCATTAATCTTTGATGGGGAAGGAAAAAAAGAGAGATTTTCTGAATGAGGGAGAGAGACAGAGAGAGAGAGAGAGAGAGAGAGAGAGAGAGAGAGAGAGAGAGAGAGAGAGAGGGGAAGAGATAGAGGAAGAGAGAGGAAGAGAGAAAGGGAGAGAGAGAGAAAGGAAGAGAGAGAGAGAGAGAGAGAGAGGGGGGGGGAAGAGAGAGAGAGAGGAAGAGAGAAAGGAAGAGAGAGAGAGAGAGAGAGCAGTGATGGGGATCAGAAACAGGCCCTGAATATCAATGCAGCACGTCTGAGAGAATTCAGGGCTGCAGTGCACCAAAACCTTGGAGAAAGTGCGCGAGAGGACAATAACATCACAGTCAGCCAGAGCTGGGGTTACCTGTCCTGAGAAGCCGAGACCACCCATACAAAATCACCATCTTGCTCCACTTAAATGTCATGAATCAGAACACATCCTGACATCCCCCTCATTTGGATTTCCTTTTTGACGTCACCTGTAAAATTGTCCTTGTCATTGTAAATTGAATACCATATTTTGTGAACTCAGATGTTCTGAGAGTCACTGTTGTACAACCTTCTTGCTAAAAAAGTACCAAAATAGTGGAAAATAACTTGTCTCAGTAATTTGAAAGTCAGCTTCTCCCCACCCAAAATCCTGCAGGTAAGCCTATTCAAAGTAGATGCAGCAGACACACCTACGCACTAAAGAAAAGAAAAGAAAACACAAACATTAGTGTAATGCTCCTCATCCTCTTTGTCTCTCTCTCTCTCTCTCTATAGATGATTTCTTCCCATAAAAGCTCCATTTCCTTCCAGAAGGGATCTGTTAACCCATAAAGTGCCATGTTTACCTTAGGTCAGTCAGACATCTCATATCCTCGTCACAAGCCACCAGCCCATAAGCATTAGCCTTATTAATTGCGGAGGCCTTAGACCATCTCCTGAGTGCCGTAATAAAATAAAACCATACAATCAGTGACTTTGTGCGGGCACGCACACAAGCATGCGGTCAATGAGATGACTCCCAAAGGTCTTTAACCTTTCTCTATGAGAGGTCACCATCACGCATACTCCCTCTTATATATTACTCACACGCTGCATGTCTGTATTTCCTTCAAGCAATAATCTCTGACAGTTATGAAGAGTGAAAGCCAATTCTACAGCGGTTTCATCTGATGTGCAACATGCAAGCTACAATTTGCAACATCAGATCATGAACTTTCATGTTGATTTTGACACTATTCACAAATGTAAGACAAATGACTATAGTGACCCACACATTCCTGTTGGGAATAGTCCCGCAGATCAAATAAATGTATCAGCCCCTGAAACACAGGAATGTTTAAGAGAGGTAAAAATGAGTATATTTGAATGCGCTCCAGTATCCTGGTTATATTCTAGTTTTTGGAGTATCCGTATTTCAGAAAGCTAGAAACGTGGTTATGCTACCTGGAGTATTCCAATAGAAACCAGGATACAGTGTCATGCATATTATCCTGCGTTCTGAATATTTCAGCGACCAGCCACCAGCCTGAGATCTCTTGCTCCGCCCCTATCCAGCCATCAGAGCACTAACCATTACATCGCCTGCTGTTTTGGATCCCAGGCTCGCAAGCAATTTTCGTTAATATTGTATTTTGTTTGCATCTGCCTTTCTGGTCTGCGTTTGGTTCCCTCCCCTGCTCCCTATGTCAGCAGCTGTGATGGTGTTTGATGGGGGGGGGGGGGGGGGCTGTTGCGCGCAATGTTTCTGTAAGTTTTAATAATAATGACGCTCTGAACTATTCAGTATAGTCCTAGTAATTACCCGTGTAGCCCTAACTCCAGCAGGAAAGATGTCCACTCTCATTAGTATGAACAATTCTTTGGTTTTGAACCAAATGAAAAAGGAGAGCCAGAGAACATGAACAAAGTTATTTTTAAGCTGTGGGGAAAACAATTTAGGATCAAAGAGAGAAACGCCACAAATCTCCGCTCCCATCTTAAAACTGCCGATTAACAAAATATTCAAGTCTGCCATCAACTCCATCTACAAAGAGCAGCTGAACCAAAACTCCAACAATGGTGAGCAATCATCCCTCAATCATTGGGGCAAAATATAAAAGTGACAGAGTTGAGGTGGCGAGACTAAAAGGGGACAGTTACTACCAGTTCATTGATCGGATTTATTGATTTCAGCATGCCCCTGTGTAAAACTGTCTATTGTGGTCACTTATGCGTGTCCAGTGCATGGATGTGTATACACATGTGTGTCCCAAAATCGTCAGTAAGAGAATTTCAAAACCACCTAACCGTAATAATACCCTTCATTAATACCACCAATCCACTTCCAGGTTTAGGCAGCAAATAATGATCATTTTCACTATAGATTAATTCACCAGTTATTTTCTCATCCAAACTATTAGTCGCTAATATATTAGTAAGTATAAAGAATGTCTATCACACTATCCCAGAGGCTGTGGTGACGTCTTCCAACTGGTTATTTGTCCGACAAACAGTCCAAAACCCGAAGATATTTAGTTGACCATCGTAAAAGACAAATAAAAGAAACAAATCTGCATATTTGAGAATCAATTACCTTAAGAGTTACAAAATGATATCTGTTGAATAACTGCAGTTTTTGCATAAAATATGCTTAATTGGTATGTTATTATTGCTAAATATGAATAAAACACCACACTCACAAATACATGGGAGACACCTCTGTCTACCCATTGTTGTGAAACAAGAGAAGAGAAGATTATCAAAAATTCAGGGTATTTAATTTGCGGCCAATCTTACTGTGACTCATACAACCACAACCAGCATGACAGGCAATACAGTTCAATGAGGGCCTCATAATCCCATGTTCATCTCATATAGCTCTCTCTACAATGCTCTGTCCCTTTCCTCTTCGCTCAGTCCTTGTTCCAAGACTGATGGAGAGCTTCATCTAACTCCCCAAGGACAGCCATAAGCCATAAGACTAATGGAAACACACACACACAAACCTGATAGCTCCACAAAAACTTAGACACACACACACACACACAGACAGAGCCAGCAGACAGGAAGACATCGTCCGGCAGTTGAGATGAACTCAGATTCTCTTTAGCTAAGCTTCCTGCATACCAAACCCAGAGGCAAGGGTGGGTGGGCAAAGGAGAAGGGGACATTTCACAATGAAAGAGACACCTTTTCCTACAGAGGTTATACCCCTTGGAGTCATGGACTGTACTGTATAGAAGAAGTGGATGTATAGCCTCCTGGTCTGAAAAGTGAAGCGAAGAAGTGCCTTAAACCCGCATTCTTTCTAATAGCCAACGGGGGGGGCGACTCCACTGGTTGCAAAAAGAAGTCTGATTGTAAAGAAGGCTATGATAACGTGACCCCTCTTCTTACGTTATTTATTCACTCAATAAACATTTTCCTAATGAGATATCATGGTCGATCACTAGTTCCAAGTCTTCTTCAATACATTGCGGTGTTCATTTTGTAAATCATGGATCCATTATGAGTAAACTCGATTTTAAAGAAGTGAGTGCATTAGGGTATGGTTACCTTGTGATTGACAAGTCGGTCCCATGGCGACCTGTCAATCAGGATAGAGAAGTAGCGACGCTTATCCCTCCACAGCTCCACCGTCTGGTCCAGAGATGGTCACGTCTGTCTCTCAAAAAATCCAAGATGGCGACAGCCAAAATGCGAAACTCAAGGCGTTTAAACAGTAGTCCACTAACCAATGGGTGACGTCGCAGGGGCTACGTCCACTCCTTTTATACGGTCCATGGTTCTATAGGGTACTGCTGTCATGCTGTCCCTCTTTCCTTGTGTTTCTGGTTGCTTATACTGAAACGCAGTATTAAAAAAGCAAAAGGTAGTCCCAGTAATCTTGGGATACTTTTGACATTAATATGCAAATGAATGCAACAAGGTGCTCCAAAATATATACAGGGGATTAAGTATTCAAGCAATTTGTGTCTTTACAATCAGACAGACGTGTTTGGGGGCGCGGAAGAGATATGACTCATACGTATTCTGACTGTTGATTTTATCTTACAAACACTGCATGAATTAAAATTCAATCACTTTAACCACTAAATGCATGACATTGCATATGATTGATATTCTGTTTTTATGCTTTACAGATTAAATTTAGTCAGGCAGTATTTCTTCCAGATCTACTATTAGTATGACACTCACTCAGACTGTAAATACATTTAGATCAAATCTTTCACATGTTTGCTCGGGCATTTTTAGCACTCAGCATATAGCAGCATGGGCAGATTTCTGAGTGACGCTGTAATATTGACTCATCCTTACTTCACTGCATTCAGTGAGGGCACCTCATTTTATTTCGCACGTTGAAACTAAACAAAATGTTCACAGGCTGAATGGCAGTGCGGAAACTGTGAAGAGAGACTGGTGCCTCAGCACTGTTGGTGCTGAAATATTAATGAATGACCACATGGTCCATCCTTAACACCTAACAAGTGCAAACACAGGGGTTTTAGCAGGTTGTAAAGAGTCTGGTGAGCGGTAATTGTATGTGGGGGTGGAGAACTAAGACTCACTGTTGAGACATCCGGGTCAAACAGAGCTTTTACTCTTCCTCCTCCCCATGTCGGTGATTGACTTTCTACAAAGAACACATTTAAGGTTGCACATGGAAGGTGTGATTGAATAAATTAGCTCTCTACTTAGACCTGGCATTCAAATTAAAATGCATATTAATTTGCGTTCTCTTTTATTTTTCATCCCTAATACAAATATAGATAAAAAACAAAGTGTTTGGACTGGTCACATGTTAACACAATCAATTAACAATAATTAACAATCAATTAAAAAATAATTGATTTGATTCCACTTCATTAGAAAAATGCTTAATGTCGAAGAAAATATTTTCGTATATGATATAATTCAGTTTATTGTAACTACAGTTATTAGAACAAAGAGCTCTTAATAATGTAGTAATGTGGAGATCCACAAGGTTTTAATCTCACTTTTCCAAATTATCGCTTCATGTACAGGAGGTTTAGATAGAAGCCTGATTTCAGTAACCCAATTCCTGCAGGGGAAAACCATCACCTTGCTGATGGTGGTCTTTGTTCATGATTGGCTGGCCCCTGGGAGCAGAGCTAATTTAAAAAAAAAAACACACACACATTGTTGTAGTGATAGTCTAACAAAGCTGCCTGCTTCTGAAATCTGTTCAGCTGGTAGGGTATTCAGTGAAGTACAGATGAGAAAGGCTGGGTGTCCAAAGCCATTAATCTACCCTAGCTTCCTCGTTTTTCTCTTTTTCATTTATCTCCTCTCCCTCTCGACACATAGACTCCCTCCTAAATAGCCACAGATTCAGTTCTTATTCCCCCATTTCCAGGGGAAATTAATGCCTGGTTGAGGTGAGGTGTGAGGATTACGCTGTGGCAGAGGATTAATCAGTCTTGCATGTCTGTAAGCTGGACAATTACACATAGTTTATAAAAAGACTGGAACACGCTTATGAATAGATACAGCCAATGTGATTGAATATAGTTCATTCTCAGTTGAATACAATAGACTTCCCAGCAAGAAAGGACAACTTGTATTGTCTTTTAAATACTCTTTTATTGCAATGCTTTTGTACATTATTTTCCTTATAAGGAGTAATGACATCATTTCCTTGTTTAATAAATATCAAAAGAAAGGATTTTGAGACTCTCACGTCACTATTTGCTCAGTAAGGATGATTTTGACTTAAGGACTCTTGGAAAAACCACCATGCTGCTTTTCTTGAGGAAAAAAACAAAAAAAGCACTGAATTCACTTAAAAGTTAGTTAGTTAGTGCTGTTGTATTGCTGTTGGACCGCCCCGTTAACACAGGTGTGTGACTCGCTGCTGTAAGCGGAAGACGGAAGTTTGGATTAAAGCAGAATATTTATTGAGACTAAAAACATGTTTTAAGTTTGGAAATGATTACTGCCATCTCTTAAAAAAAAATACATTTTGACTTTTGGACTGAGGACAGACTATTACAGACATGAGGAGCACAGCTTCGCTCTATGTGTGTGTGTGTGTGCCAGAGAGAGTGGAAGAGAAGGTTGACTATTGTATGTTTCTGTAAGTTTTTAATAACATTAACTCAAATGTCAATGTTACGAATGAAGCTTCAAACTATTCGGTAGAGCCCTAGCTATGGATATGATATGGATTGTGACATTAAAGATAAGATAGTACTCTGATGTTAAACAGAACACGA
This sequence comes from Pholis gunnellus, assembly GCF_910591455.1. Taxonomy (NCBI): domain Eukaryota; kingdom Metazoa; phylum Chordata; class Actinopteri; order Perciformes; family Pholidae; genus Pholis; species Pholis gunnellus. Next base: position 11,335,206 of record NC_136529.1, on the reverse strand, counting down.
TGCTGCAATATGGTCACACCAAGCACACGCGTACAGACGGGGAGCCGTTGTTTGAATTTTAAATTCAAACTATTTTTTAAATGTATATTCATCTAACTGACTGCATTGCTTGCAAAAACCTTAAAGCTTCTATTATTTAATTCAGTAATTTGGGGTTTTGAGTGTAATGACTCAGCAACTCGTGGATGGAGTTTCACTTTGGACCTTAAACAATGAGTTTTCACCAGCTAACAATAACTTCTTGAGTTGGGACTACTGTCAATGGAATACAGAAACGTGAACAGTAATGAGTCCACTTGTTATGTATAGTTTCAGGCAGCTACCAAGATATACTTTGGATTAACTATGTCATCTGTAAAAAAGACAACCTTATCTTCACTGTACTGGGAACCAGCCAATGTTAGACATTTGCTTTGGGTAAACGCATGCTTTATTTATGAGCTGATGTGATCCTGAATGCATTTTAGTCAGAAGCCCTTATTTAACTGACACCAGAGTGTTTGGGGGGGAGCATTTTCTAACTAATCTCTAGGGTGTCCTAATGCTACTCACAGCTGACAGCGAGGAGGTTTAAAAGAGTGTGTTCTGTACAGAGAGAGTACAACACTTTGGAAATGTCTCAACCTCACCAATACACCCTGTCCAATACAATCAAGAGCAGATACATACCGCGCTCACTAACCATGAACACAAATAAACACTAATGCAATTTCACACTTCAAACTCCATCTGAAAATGTGTTGTTTTGAAGTGAGGGGAACTTTTCAAGGACCATGTTTTAAACAGCCAATTAATCAGAGCCAAGTAGTTACACTGAACGATTGCAAGCTCTCGTCACCGCAGGACAGGACGGGACAGCAGAGACAGAGAGGAAGAGGGAAATAAGTGCTGACAGAGAGGCAATGCTCGCCTTTACAGATCGTCTCTGACCTTGAGTGGGGAAAAAAGCTGGAGACAGATTATCTGAGCGCATGAAGAAGACAAGTCCGACACCCCCACCAATGTCTGTCTATGCCATTGTCTATTGCTCACTGTCCATCTTAGTGCCTGAGCCAGTATATACATTTACAGTCAGAAACCGTCTGCATGTTCTTCAAATTCTCAGCCTTTCAACATTTGTACCCACTAATGATGAGGTTTAAAGAGAGCAAATATGAAAGATGTCACCTTTGGTGTAGTATGGAAAGGCAATGGGGAGTTCCCATTTACTGGTGTCCAACGTTTATGGGATGTCCTGTACTGACAATAATTCATACAATGCGGTACTTAAACTTAGTGTCATTCTGAAATGTACAAACTATTTCACTATATTTTGTCAAATTCTTATTGATATGGGATCAAATATCAATTGAGATATGCAAATAGTACACTTGCCTCCATTTCAAACATTGTATATGGATCTGATCAGCAGCATCCAATATATTGAGCATGGTATATAGACAATTAAAGAAAAATTTCATAGAGAATAGTAGAAGTTATTAATGACATGCATTATTCCCAAGAGGTGTCTTCAAATTGAATTACTGGCACGTCACCTTCGTGTGTGTCAGATTGACGGGCAGACAAGTCGATCTGTAGCCACTCCCCCAATTCTTAAGAGGGGTCCAGTAGGTTCTACTGTTATATCATTGATGTGGTGTGCCTCTTGTGTTATGATGGAAAAATGGTTAAAAACTTACAGTAACACTGTAAACAAATATCAAAAAGCAAACAGCAACTGTAGAGCCACAAACCAGTGTACAATACACAACTGCAATATAGCGCAACTCTTATATGACGGATGTGTTAAAACTATACCAGTGAAGATTATGACCATGCAACATTACCTACAGCGTGAGACTCTGCTGCCATCAATGCACACAGTTATTGCACTGGGTATCTTCATCTGCATGCTACAATGACAATGACTACAGCCGTTTTAGTTGAATGGCATTTCTTTCTAAAGGAAATGGGAAATTGTGTAAATGAGGAAGAAATAAAACATTTTTTAGTTTTTATTATCGAGGCAAAGTCATTTGCCTTCTTTTTCTCCAACCAAGAAAAAGCCAATATTCCCCAAAGATAAGATCATTTCTCATCGTATATATATCCATAAACAGAGTTGTATTTGAAATATAAATGTTATGACTCATAGCTTTTAACAACAGCTCTGATGCAGAAGTAGCAGAGCAAAGAGGAGACAAATCTATTTTGGATGCTGTGCTGCTTCCAGCCGCTGACATGAGAGATCTGCTGACAATGTTGCAACATCCCTCACCCAGCACTCTGAATTGTTTAGGACATTTAAATTGAGATTAAACATCACAGTAAAGTAGACGCACATAACATGGACTAACAGAGAGTGATAATACTGGGTTGAAAGCAGAGGTATGGAAAAGATGAAAAAGATATTTGATTGAAAAGTATTTTTGTTTTAAGTCTTGATTTTCAGATATTTTGGCAAAATAATTGGATCCTAACAAGCAACAATGTTTGGAAAGTGATAAGAAAACAATCAGCCAATGAATAATTCAAAATGTGCTTTTGAACAGACTAACTTTTATTTTTTCCCACTACTAACTTCTCTCAGACTATCTCAGTCTTTACCTCTCGTTGTCTCCTCCTCCTCCTCACCAGCCTCCTTCTCTTCACTTATTTAGTTTTTTTAAATAGTCAGCTTCATTTCTCGAACACTGTAACACATTACAGCTACGGGAGCAATTTTGGGGTTAAGTGTCTTGCTCAAGGACACATCGACGTGCTACTAGCGGAGGCGGGGATGGAACCGCCGATCCTCTGATTGAAGGACGGCCCTGCTCTCCACTTAGCCACAGTCGCATAACAGCTAAACATATGCACGCATGGTGTGTAATTAGTCTCAAAACCTTGCAAAAATAGAAATCAGGAGCATGTACTTCAAGTACACAGAGCGGTACCCGCGAGTGGAAACACACACTTGCAAGGGAGCATTTCTGATTCACGTGCGCAAATGCAATCTCGCGAGCACAGGGCTGTGACGATCGGGAGCACGACTCTTGCTACACGCTAGCGTGCTCAACGCTCACTACTCAGGTTGATTTTTCAGACTTTGGAGGCGGGGGTTGACGGTGGCCGGTGTCTCCACACCGGCAGGGGCACCAATGACAATGATCATCATGCACTCACGCAAGTTGGCGGTTTGTGGGGGTCAGGGTCAGGTGGTTGAATAAAGGAACAGGGGGGTTTGTTTTCCTTAGTTAAAAAAAGCCATTTATGTCTACCTTAAGAGAGCTGGTCGTCTTCCACGTAGTCCGCCATCTTGCTCAGTCATATTTATACAGCAGCCCAGAGCGGACACTGGCTGTAACGAGAGCCTTTCGCGTTTTACGTTAACTAAAGTTCGGAATGCGTCTCATCCACCGCCGCTATGTTTACACAAGCACAGCACGCACAATTGGCCAAAAGCTTTTTTTTTGTAAACTTCTCTGCTGGTTGAGACAAAGGGCAGAGGACAGGAGGGATGACTGATACTGACTGATGTCTGGGTTCTTCATTCTTTATAAACTTCACTCAGAAATGTTTTTATACTTAATATTTTATTGACTTTTTATATTTGTTTGTAGTGAGATACTAATTACTTTATATAGTGACATAACTGTTGCTTCTCTAGAAACAATATTTAGTTATATCCTAATTAGAAATAACTTCTAATTCTGTTCTGTTCTTGTTTTTAAAATTCTATATATCTTTTTAAAAACAATTATTTCGTCATGTAGAAAAGCAGAGTATTAATAAGAGTAGCTATATAGTTGTACTAAAATCACATACCTATCCCTAGCTGTCGGCCACCATAGACATGCTTGGAAAGGGAGGGCTGAGCTGAGGGGTATTTAGTTGGTTGCAACCTGCCACAAACCACTAGATGCCACTAAAATCTACACTCTGTTCCTTTAAGTTGATTCTGGAAACATGCGGTTTTAGGCATTTTAATCGGGTCAACTGTACTCTCCCACACTAGTGTTCCAGACATGTAGGCAACATAAAGTCCGAGATAAAAACAATAAGAACACAACATGTTAACATGTGCAGCGTTAAGAATAGATGCTCAGCGCCTCGTCACGTTGTGTGTTCAGCATAGAGAAAGTATGCAGCGCAGCCATTGCAAAGAGTTGCACTGCAGTCGACCTACGAAACAATAGATACGAGTGGCAAATTCCAGCTTTCTTGCAATGCTGTGAATTTCAAAGAGTTATGTCACATTTCCAGAGGTTAATAGTTCAACTATATCAATCTGTTTCTGTCATTTTTTAGACTTGAAAATTGGAATTTGGGGGTTTGTAGGCTACAGTGAGTTTCTCACTCTTTCCATTTTTACTGTTCTGACACATTCCACTGGTGAAAGAATTCCTGCCCTCAAAAAGTTCTTGTTGCTATGCAACTGATCTGCCTGGCACTGAGAATAATGTTAGCTCACAGAATAAAACCCTTCACACACACACACACACACACACACACACACACACATCAAGCCGCTCTTAGCGTACATCCTGTGCTTGTTAAAAAAGATTGGGCTATTAAGTTAGTAAGAACAAATCATCTTCAATCTGCGTTTTTTTTAATAAATAAGCCTTTTGCATTACAGCGATGCTCACATCTCCTGCTAAACGCTTTAACATTTAAACAGGCTAGAACTAAATCTATTACATTGATACAAACTGCTGCATTTCAAAGTTTCTCAGACTTTGCTGTAAAAGGCAAGATAATGAAGACATTTTACATTGGCGCATTTAAGCATATTAGAAACAGAGTGCTGTTGTGCTGGATGAAAACAAACCTTATTTTCACCCCTGTGAGTGTCCCGATGCTTATTCAAAATGATATTTCTGAAAGAACTGCAGATGACTAACTCTCCAAATAATTCTGCTACTTTGGGGTAAGTATACTTTGATCTCTGACGGAGGACTATAACAACCGAGTTGCTACAAATGATAAATACACTGTTAAACACAAAGTGATTGCTGGCATTAAGACTCATATTTCAAGTCACAATTACAATATGTATCACAAACTAAAACTAAATTAGATATTTGCCTTTAAAATGATTGTGTTGGAAATGTTGGCTTTTTGGCAGTGTTCAAACTCCACCTAAATACAGGTATATTTTATAACACGCTAATCCATCGACATGAACTTGAATCATTGTTCGTCGTGGAGACCCAAATGCATCACTCTGTCATTAGCCATTTTTATTCCATTGGAAGTCGTTTTCACGCGCCTCATAATGCCGCCCTAATACATCGTCTTGCTACAATCCCCTTTCAGTGCCAGTTGCCAGTTTTAAAAAGTCCTTGTAATATCCTTTGCTATCTGCATTCTGCCATCTTGATACTGCATTACTTTATGAGTCAAAACTGGCCTCAAATCCTTTTCAGTGCAAATGGACTCAATCTGGCGAAGCTGTGCTTGGAGCAACAGAATAAAGTGTAAGCAAATGTGTAAAAAAAAAAAAAAAGAAATAGAAGATTAGCTTCTAACTCCCCTCAAGGGTGAAGAAGAGTGTCAGATTAGGTGACCAGGAAGCGTGTGATGAAGAGTGATGGAGGAAAAAGGAGATACTAGGCTGGTTTTGGGAATGGTGAGCTTCAGAGGAGAGACAGCCTGGGCTGCATGTTAACCAGACATGCCTGGTTGAGATGCATTACGTAAATAACACCGACTGGTGATGCCAAGGACACACACACACACACGCACACACACACACACAGGCTGTGCTTCTTTCACACTCCATCTCTTATTATCCGAATGTACACACACACACACACACACACACACACACACACACACACACACACACACACACACATAAAGTGAGAGCAACTTGCTCACTCACTGGCTTGCCACTGCAGAGCTTTAGCCCATCTCTCTCACGGTCACACCAAGGGCATCCACTCCCTTGAAACAGAACCGCGCAGCTCGACACAGGAGAGGAGAGGAGAGGAGAAGAGAGGAGAAGAAATGAGGGAGAGGAGGAGAGAGGAGAGGAGGAGAGGATGTCCCTTTAATGACAATGAACACATGTACAAGGAAAAGACTGAGTACTATAAAAAAGACAGGGATGAAATGATAGTGCCCATTGTTTACCCACCTGTGCAAAAAGAAAATACGCAAACAATGAAGATTGAAATTATTACAAAAAATAAAGGAGTGGTGGAAATGCTGCAGGTGATGGAAGGAAGAAGAGGAGATAACGGAAGGTGTTAAAAAGCAGAGAGAGAGAGAGAGGGCAGGACGCCTGCTAGTGATGCACTGCAGCAAACTGAGGGAAGAAGAAGTAGAAGAAGAAGGAATAGGATGTGGTAGAGGACAGACAGATCAGAGGAAGAGGGGTGTGAAAAAGAAAAAAGGAAGAAGACAGGGAGGAGAAGAAAGAAAGATAGACGATGTGGAGATATGCATTATAAAAGAGGGGAAGAGAAAGAGAGAAAGAGGAAGCTGCTGAGATCTAAGCTAAACTTTAATGGAGCTGTTGATGCAGCAAGACGATGCTTGAATAAACTACATAAATTGCATGCATCTTCTAGCCATACTTTAACTGTTTGTGAAGGCTCCTATGTTATCACATTCACATATCTATCAGTTTAATAATTTCTATAATTAATTAGAACCCCAAACACACACACACTAGAGATGGCGCTCTTCTTTATAATGGATGTATCAAGTATGACTGAAATAGTTCCAAGCCACATGCCATGTACTTGCAATATTACACACAATTGCAAACAATCAAACAACCTTCCAAAAAAACTTGATACAGAGCTACCCACATAAAGGTATCTTTGATGTTACAGTTGAACTACAACTGAACCTGCAGAGCAGCAAATCATCTCACATGTGGTTGCTCCCTAAAGACTTACAAAAACACAGAGAAAGAAGATGACAGAGCAATTTCATCAAAGATGGAACTAGGAAAAAAGCAGATCAGCGGGGGAATGAAACATAGCCATTGCCACAAACAAAACACCTCTTAAGACACAGCTAATCTCCAAAACACACAATATGCATAGATAGAAACTGAAAGAATAAAGTCACCACAAATATCAGAGGTAAACTGTCTATTTTTGAAATGCTCAAGATGGTGCAGATGGTTTCATACAGAAACTTCTGTAAAGATTGAGTTTTAAAGGTTGTGACAGTTTTCAAATTAAGTTTTTTAAGTTTTTTCCCAAAAGTGCAAAGTCCAGTACAATGAAGATTGCATAGTGAAAAATGCAAAACTATCTAAATGCCATGAATGTTAGCCCAACTCATTACGTGACACATGTTTCATGAAACTAGAACATCATCTCACACCCCAACGAGCAGCCCCTCATAGTATGACTTTAACATCATTGTGCAGATGATACGCGGCACATTTAGCATACAGTATGAAGCATGGAAGTCTGGTACAAAGCGAGAAAAGGATTTCTATTCACAGCTTTTTATGTGAGTATGACATAAGACATTAAAGTCTTTGTGCTATGGACGTTTCACATACAACGTGAATGTTAACCTCTGAACGTGCCGTTAGCTAGAAGGTTCTCTTTATATGTTACTCTTGCATTGGTTGAGTTAAAGTGAAAGAAAAATGGCTGGTATATCGCTTCGAAGAAAATCCCTTTAATGTTGTTTTTGCGGGGGAAAAAAAAGTCTAGTTTTGTTAAAGACATTCAGTAAATAATGATGCATGACTAAAACTCTTGAAACAAATCTATTGGGGAAGCTAAAACCATGGTTCGGAAAACAATAGATTGCAACCTCTGGATTGGGATTGCGTCACTGCCCCAAGTGAGGGAGTTTGTGTATCTGGGGGTCATTTTCACGAGCGAGGGTAAAATGGAGCGTTGTACCGGACCGTTGTGGTGAAGCCATAAGGAAAAGCTCTCGATTTACCAGTTAATCTACGTTCCGACCCTCACCTATGATCATGAGCTTTGGGTAGTGACCAAAGATTGCGGATACAAGCGGCCGAAATGAGCTTTCTTCGTATGGGTGGCTGGGCTCAGCCTTCGAGATAGGGTGAGGAGCTCAGACATTCGGAGGGAGCTCGGAGTAGAGCCACTGCTCGGTCGGGTCGAAAGGGGCCAGCTGAGGTGGTTCGGACATCTGATCAGGATGCCTCCTGGTTTTCCAGGCACGTCCAACTGGTAAGAGGCCCCGGGGTAGACCCAGAACACGCTGGAGAGATTACATATCTCGTCTGGCCTGGGAACGCCTCAGGGATCGCAAAGAGGAGCTGGAAAGTGTTGCTGGGGAGAGGGGCGTCTGGAACACCCTCCTAAACCTGCTGCCTACGCGACCCGGCCACGGTTAAGCACAAGCTAATGGATGGATGATACATGACAAAAAAAAGAAAAAAAGCATGGGAGAAGCTGAAACTAGAGAGAACCAGAGAGACATTTTTGCCGGTTACTTTTCTGTTGATCGACTAATCAATTATTCATCGAATCATTTCAGATCTTATCCGGAACTAGATAGGTGCACTCAGTAAAGTGCAGATCTCCATCAGGTGTGTCCGCAACAACCACTGCTGTATTGTGTGACTGAATAAATACAACCCCCATCTAGGCACTAATGGGCTGTATGGCATTGAAAAATGCAATTCATTCAAATTCCAAAAACAAGTTGAGATGTATGCAAATAATTAGCAAATAATTTCCTACACTCTTGCCAAACACAATATTAAACTCACCAATCTGTCTGCCCAATAAGTGTGCAAACAGTTTTCCCCCACTGAGAGGTAATCAGCAGTGTTAATTACTGTTAATTCCGTTAGCTGTTAGCTGATAGCCACACTCAGCTGTGTTAACACTAGCGGCCACTACTGGATGGGGGCCTGACATGTACATTTGTGTCTTTTATAGTGTGATGTATGTTGTTGAAGCTGTTTGATACAGGCACTAAAAAGTGTTTTGAGAAAGTGTGAGTCACCTCAACTATGAGAGGTCATTGAGCATGCAGCCATAACTTGCCCCCCCCCAAAAAAATATGCAATTTGCTGCAGCAGAATGTGAGATTTGCCATGGACAGACAAAGATGAGCACACTCATTTACAGATACATGACATCACATTGTCCTCCTGGCAGAGATAGTAGGCTGATATTGTTCTAGTCGTTAAACTGAGCTGGAGTACAAACCCCTGGCACCATCTCTGTACAAATAAAAGACTCAATTGGTGTCAAATTTCCTATTTGACTGAGAGTAACATGGCACTTAAGCATATGTCAAGAAAATACAAGATAGTTAATTTATTCCTTGAAGAGGATTTTCATTGTTTCCATTGGTACCTAGCCGCATAAAAAACAAGCATTTAGCTAAACACTTTAGACTCATTTTGAACTGAGGCTCTACATTATATCATAACTGTCACATTAGATCTGGCAGCACCTTTTGTCTGATTTCAATAAAATGCATTTCATCTTTGTGTGTGTGTGTGTGTGTGTTGTTTGATCTTCAACACCATATCATACAGACATATGACGTGCTCCACATGATTCATAAGGGAGAAAAGGTTCAAAGACAAAAAGGAAAAGAGTAATGAACAGGGAGGGAGATGATGGTGTGAGGCGGAGAGGGAGAGATGTAAGGAAATAAAGTAAAAAGGAGGGACGGAGGAATGAGTGAGAACAAGTCCTAGATAAGACAACTGAACGAAGGCTGGCAACTGGAGGGAGGAAAATAGAGTGGGAGGTGGTTGGAGGCCATTCATACCACATTACATCCTATTCCCTACATATACAAAAGTGAGGAAAGAAAACAACAAGATAAGATTATGAAGCATGAGAGAAAAGAGAGAGAAAAAGTAATCGGGAGGATGGACTGATGAATGAGAGGTCACAGAAGTGAAGAATTCAATGAATGAGGGAACAGATATGTTAGAAGGGATAGTCATAAGATGCATGATTGAAGGGAGGTAAAGAGAGCTCTGTTGGGACTTCACCATGTGGGTGAAACAAAGAGAGAGGCCTACACGTAAAAAGAAAAGCCCGCACAGGTTTAAACCGCGCCGAGCCCCATCAGGCGTTAAAATCAACGTTGGTACCATAAAGAAATTCCCGAGGTAATATTCCTAACTTCGCTGGTCAAACAACAGACCTTCTGTGTTCACAAACGCACTTGGATCATGATGGAGGAACGGATCATTTGCCCCGTGTTCCCCAACTTTAACCTGCAGATGCTGAAGATCACGGAATTCCCGGATTCTTCAAGTCGACGTTCGCTGTCAGACGAGCATTAACGCGCTGCTTGACCCGCTGACAGAGCGGTACGATCCTCGGTCCTAGACTTGAGAAATTCCGGCGGACGAGTCCGAAGAAGCAAATCCCTGCTGTCATACGGGGGATCAGCTTGCCACTTAACTCGCCGACAGAGCACGGTTTTGAACCGAACAAGTCCAAAGAAACACCGATCACCACGGACGATCTCAAGTAAGAGCCTTTTGTCTGGGCAGAGATACGTCACAGTGGATCTGTAACCTTGTTTGCTTTGTTTAACTGTACTGTTAACGTGTCCCTTTCAGTGCTGTGTAACATAACTGTTCTGCTTGTTGCAGCTGTTATAGTGTTGGTCCATGCTGCTGAGCTTTGTTGTGTTTAAATACGCCACCACGAGCAAGGTCGCTAGACTGTATTTTAGTCTAACAATTTTATTTTTGGTTAAATGACCAGTGCCACGGCAGCCGAACCTGAGTTCGCCAGTCGGGCGTCTGTGTGATAAAGTTACAGTTACTGTACTTTACTGCTGCAGTGAGGATCTGCCTTGTTTTGAGTGTTTTCCTTTCTTTTCAAACTAACCCACACACACGTACACACACACATATACACCGGTACGCTTATTTCATACACACGTGGTGTGCTAAGGGCGCCCTCCATTGTGTGTCGCATTCCCCCTTTAAATGAGCGCGGCAACGCTGCCATTGCTAAGTCTCACGTGGCGTAATCATTTACGTGAATACATCCGCCATTGTCACCAGCAAGTCGGTCTGTGTGGAAGTTATAACCCCTCCATCACAGAGCTTTAACAATGGTGCATAAAGAAACTGGGCAGGCATCCAGTATTATCTCTGCAGCAGAATAGGGTGATACACAACTCTCTCTTATTCTCTTGCTCTCTCACAAACACATCAAACATTAATTATGTCTGAGAATAAAAAGCCACACACTGGGAAGGACCGTACAATGCACATGGGTCGAGTGCACAATGTATGGTGACTGATTTTGTGGTAATGCTTTGACAACATGGGTCAGATTGGGAGGAATACATTGTCAGCATATGTTTGGCCTTGATTCAATCATAACCATTAAAAGTGCGAGAGCCAACATTGATCGGTTCGCATTTTGACTGCTCCTCAATGGCTTTAAACATGGCGACGCATGAGCCAATTGCTCGTAGTTGACAACGCTAACATGCTTGTGTTGGACACCACAACAGAGTGTACAGTACCATACATAAGCTGCTAAGAGCCAATGATGTAAAGCTTACTTGTAAGGCAATAGCACATTAAGTAAATGTGTGCTTCTTCACAGGACCGGAGTTGGTCTTGCGCATGTCAACAAAACCTAATTATATTCAGGTATAATTGCATCAATAAGTGAATAAAATAAATAAAGCAAATGTATCTAGAAACATGTAAACCAATTAATTTCATGTTATAGACTTCTTTTAATGTCCCCTTAGAAATTATTTTTGTGAAGCAGAATTTTCCTCAGGGGCATGGCCCAATTCATACTCACTCAATATTCAAATTATGTTAGGTCCCAATTAATTGCAGGGTGCATTTGGGAATATGGACCAGCAGTATCTCTGAAAGGCCCTTCCTTACCTCCAAAAGTAATGCACAACTTGGCTGCTACCACGGACATTAGGATGTCTTCTTTACTGCTACACTGAAACTTTTGCATTTTAACTAAGTTAATTAATAGTAATTTCATGAAGAGACAACTGTTGCTGTGTGTTTGTTAGGTAGTGCACACTCCACGTATCTGTGCTTGTTAGCTTATATTGGTGGTCCAGTCTTAGTCTCTGGACACATGTTAAAGTGACACAGTGTGCTTCTTAAAGATGGTTCTGGAAGGCCAAATCTGTCAAGACAGTCAAAAACTGTTCAACAGTGTAACTTTGCATGTTTAAGTTCATCAACTCAAAGTGAAACTTGCTTACAGCTTTACTTCACCTCTGCGAGCAAATCCACTGATCGCGGTGATATTAAAATGTACTATTTTCAGTCAGATATTTTGTTGTTATTAATGCTCGTCTGACTGGACCCTTTGGCATTCTAGAACCAACCATTATGTCTATGTTTGGGCCAGAAACCCAAAACAATTGATTGACCTATGCCTGCCTTAAAGGTCGGAGTGCACGTAATTATGTTTTCAATGGGCTAAAACCAAAAAAACAACTAGAGAGGGTTTTAAATGCACAGTCACATATTACACTGGAGAAACTGGCTCTCCAATTAGAGTCAACAATCTCAATGTTCAAAAGGTTAGAGAGAATGGATGTTGTGTTAAAATGATAATTGTGGTTTATTTGACCATAGGGAGAGGTTGTGTTTGTTTGAACCCCCGGCTATTGTTAAAGGGAAGTGACACACTGAGTTCAAATAAAGCTTAAAACATTTTTAAATATAAACAAATATATGTTCGTTTGGAATCAACAACTCAAAATGTGCTTTGGAGTATATGCAGTAGACACAAACAGATAAGCACACAAAACTTTCTTAAAAGCAGGGACAGAAACTTCAAATAGCAAAGAAATATATTTAAATTACCTGATAGCCAGGGGGGGGGGGGGGGGGGGGGGGGACTGAGCCACATTTATGTGCCACAATTACAACTAAGCTATGCAAGATTTACATATTTGGAATCCTTTAAGGCAGATATAAGGGTTGGCAGACACCCACCTCCAGGTCAGGACAGTGAAAGAAAATATGTGTTTACATGATTTAACTGTTTAAACAGATTAGTTTAACCTCAGGAATAACTGGAAAGTTGATAATAGAAATATTTGCTTCCTTTTCTATGACAGTAAACACAATAGATGTTGTGACAAAACAAGAAATTTGTCTTAGCTCTCTTAGGTCCTGATCACACCAAGACACGTCGCCAGAAACAAGTTGCCAGCAAAATCTTTATTTTCCTATAATATCGATGGTATAAAAGTTGATATTAAAATATTATCCACTTTTCAGCGCCAAGCGCGGAGTCACACCACATGTCAATGTCACACTTGTCCCTCATGGCCAATAAAATAAAGCAAGAGGCGGTACTACTTGACCACCGACTTCCTGTTTTGATGCCGGTAGATGTGGTAGGGCTAGCTAGCTAGTTAGCAGTTGGGCTGTGGGAGAGCTACAGAGTATGTAACAGGGAAGGGGGGAATTCATATTTAAGGTCGTGATAGTTTCATGTAGGCCACAGCTAGTGAGGGAGGGAGCGAGTGCATTCTCCATTTTCCGTTAATCACATATGATTGGTTGCGCACGCAGCCCTGCTCCACAGGTGCCCCGCGCCATTTTGCCTGACCTGCTTTGCCAAGATGTTTTTGAAGCTTTAAAAGTCAGGTTCACACACACACACACACACACACACACACACACACACACACACACACACACACACACACACACACACACACATACACAGCCACTGCTGAGAGCAACTGCACAACAAATACACATTCAATGCAGGGACTTAAATGGCTACTACTAAGCTGGTCTGTGAATGTACAAAATCACTCACTACATAACCCTTAGTTATGGGACATTTCAGTTGAACGACATATATTTATATAATCAAAAAGAGAAAGACAGTCGTTTACTTAGTTGAAGGGAGAGTCAAAGCATGTTTCTGGCAAGAAATGTTAATAAATTCCCTGTTTGTGCACATAAGCATTTCAGAAGCTTTTCTTCCTCCTCCTCCTCCTCCTCCTCTGCTTCTCCATAACCTCTTCTCTTTCCCAACCATCATACAATTCTTCCATTCTTTCTACACATCTCCCTTTTCTCCTTCTAGCTGCAATCATTACAAGAAGCTAATTAAGTAAGACCAATGGTGAACTGAGTAACCCCATGGGCAGACTTGGCAGCTAGCTATTTTAGGAAAAGTTTGCTGTTAAGGCAGCATAGAGATGCCATGCATAGAGTGGACACAATCCCTCAGCCCTATCAGAAACAAAGACAGCCAACAGAGAGGAATATCTGTATCCCTGTATTTCTGTGAAGCAGGAACTCTGTGTAAGCACGGGCATGCAGGTAGCTCCTCACTTTGCTCCGTCCTGCGCTGTTCTTTGGTGCAATGAGTGCGTGCGGGTTCATTGATTGTATCTCTCTCTTGGCACTTTAATGGTCGTGGTACACTCGTCTCTGGACCCAGCATTAGCATGGTCAAGTTATTTCCTCTCAGGGGCTATTTCCACTGACCGAACAGGATTTTTCCATTCACTCCTTCAAACTTGTGTAAGAAAACGGCAAGCTGTGTTTTTCCATTATTTCCTATAGGCTGCCTGGTTATACAGGGAGCAAGAAGTGACTGTGCCTTGATGTATTTGTTAGTAACATAACAGGTTGGTGTGCTTTAATTCTGAGCCTCTACTTGGTAACCCACACACATACAAATACATATACATTTGTATTGTTTGTGACATACAGTATATATTCCCAAGAATCGGTAAAGATAAACATAAATCAATCTAGATACAAGTGTCTCTGAAAGGCCTAAATTATCAACCAATTTTCTGTGAATTGTACGTCTTTGCGAGTTTAACCCAAACTGTGCAGTGAGCAGCGGTGCGTGCATTCAAGCAGATTAGTATTTGCTATTTGACATGCACTGTAGATTCCCCCTGAGACCTTTATCAAATCACAGAAAATGAAAGTCCACTTAATGTACATTTTCCAGAGCTTCGAGCCAATTTATCCAGCATTTACGAATAGTAAAAAAATGAAGACCATGAGATGAGGTTGAAAGCCCTGGAAAATATCCAGAGAGTGGGTCTAGTCCAATCAGTCAACAGAAATCCCCAATTTCTTTTTTGAGTGAAATGTAGATAAATAAGGTCAACAGACTCTATTTTGAACTGGACTATGAGACAGAGGTATCTACAAAACATCCAGATTAATTCAGTAAGACGACTGAATCCCAAGAACAATAAAGAAAAAAGCCTTGAAGCTGAAGAGAATTTGGGGAGTTAGGATAAGTGAGAATAGAGAAACAGAGAGAGAAAGACAGTGAGGGAAAACCCAGGTGGGAGTGCTCCATCAAGCAGCTTTTACCCTGCAATTAAGGATGACTTGCTTGGGGTAATTCTACACACATTCACACACAAACGCACACTAGCCAATGCAAGTAATTGGTGTCATGGAAACTAGGAGTCAGTCCACCAGAAGGTAGTGCTTTCTTGCACCTCAACCGCACACTTCACCCCATCATCTTCCTGCCCTCCACCCCCATCCCTCGGGTGCATGCAGTGCTGCACTTTTTGAGCATCCTCAATCTTTACACTGTCCTTAACCAATGACTCTTCAAGGCACTCAATAAGAAAGGATGAGCAGACTGAAAAAGAAACCTGCCTGCCTGCTGGGAGAGAATAAAAATTGTGAAAAATGCCATCCTGGACAAAACCTGAAAACTGCACGTCAATGCTTAATTCTCCCGGAGAAAAAACACATATGCAACAGACGCAATTAATTACATTTTGATTAAAGGCAACTCCTGTTGCCGTTCAGGACCTCCCCTGCAGTATACCCCTGGATTACAGTCTAAACTGCAGTATGCCTTTGGATCACAAAGCCTTTAAACAGAACATATAGCCACATGAGGTCTCCTTAAAGGCCACAGTGGAGCACAGCAGGTGAGCTGTGTAGAACATGGGGCAGGTGCAGGCAATGACTGAAGCCGCATATTGCCAATCATATTGCAACTGCGAATAAAAGTGCAATATGAGACTTGTGCCACATGTAACACCTTGAATACTGATGAGGTATCAATTAAAAAGGCCTTTCTTTTTTCTTTTTTTTTAATTGTCGAAATTAAAGTCTATTGGCTCATCGCCATTACTATCATCCGATTGTGGTGTGCACATGTGTGTGACTTTGTAAGAGTGTGTGGTCATCAAGGCTCTCTCAGGAGACTTTCCAGTCCCGTCATGTTGTCACAGGGTTTGGCACTGGTCTTGTTTCTCCAGATGTTCCCACCATCCTGCCGCTTCTTTTTTTTTTTCATGTCTGCCTTCTCTCTGACTTCTCTTCCATTTTTAGGGATGAGAAATTCACTTTAAAATTGTCCATGTCTTGCTGTTTGCCTCCTTTGTCAAATGCAAGCACAATCCAACCCACCCCTCATCTGTTTGCAAGAGAAATGTTTTCCCTGCAGAACAAATACTGTACATAACAGTAGCTTTTCCTTATTTAAACACACGGCAAGCATGCATTCTTGAAAAAAAAGACGAAGATTTAAAAAGACAGAGGCACTGAAACAAGAAATGCCATATTGGACTTGTTTCACATCACAGTCTCAATAAAGCTCGTTGGTAATACGCAGTCGTGTTTTTAACAAAGGCAAAGGGCAAACTTGATTATTTGTGTACAGGCAGTAAGACTTTACTTCCATACATATCATACTAGTCCAAATAGTATTGCTCTATATTCAACAAAGTCACTTAAAAACAGTTAATAAGAAGAATAACAAATAATAACTAATTCCCTCCAAACCAACAGTGCTGGTTATTGAGCCCATTTCAAAGGCAGTCTGGTACTTTGAGGCATACAGTGAGTTACCACAGCAGTTACAGGAAATATCAATTGGAACCACAACAAAGGATTACAAAAACTGAATCACTTCACTACATGTCAAGTGTATGTGTAACTGCTTTCAACTAATCCCGTTGTGCCTTCTCCATGGTGGCAAAACCGGACTCTGTAATTCAACAGAAATGCCATTGTTTTAAAAGGATTTACTTACAGTGAAACAGCAGAGAGAGGAAAATGTGGTGACGGTGCTAGGTACAGTTTCCCCAGATATCCCTTTTGGTGCTGATGATAGCTGTAGTAGACTAAATATAACCTAGAGAGCTTGTAGCAGGAGCAGACAGCAGGCCGAATTGGTCTTTTCCACACCGCACAGACAGTGTATTTGCAATAAGCCAACTCATTCTAAACGGCTGGAAAGCTGTATAGCACGGGAAAGTACAAGGACAAGAAGCTTCACACTAATAGGGCTCTATCCCTAGAACAAATAATTGGAGGGAGGGAGGGAGGGAGGGAGGGAGGAGGAGAGAGGGAGGGAGGGAGGGAGGGAGGGAGGGAGGGACAGAGCTGGTGTCGTGTATATAAAAAGGACCTGCTTGCATGACCTCTTGTAATGAGAGCACAAAGTGACACATCCATAGCCAGAGCCTTCAGTCAATCTTGAAAAATACTGATAAAGTGACAGTCATCAACTTTGCACTCAAAGGGATTCCTCTCGTTCTGCAGAAGGTGAGTATACGTGCATAGATGTGCGTTCTCTGTGGTTTCTGTTTTAGGATAAGGAGACAAAATAAAAGCGAAAAGCTCATTGTTAAGTTGAGCATAACGATCTTTAGTAATCACATTAGTAGTTCCTTTCTTTTTTAGCTGGCTGGTAGTGGGCGGGGCTTATCAATTAACCCACTGTCTCAGGTGTGATAAGGCTTCTGGGTAGCAGCGACCAGAGGAGATTTTGGCGCTGAGAGTGAGAGACAAGATGCAGAGCCACTGTGAGCTTTCGCTCTGATAACTGAACTCCTATCGCCTCCAGCTCTGTTCTTTTTCGTTTCGAACCAACCACCAATAACAACAAAACTTGAACAACAACCGTCTACTGACTCCGTGTGGACTGGCTCTTGGTCGGAGCTAGCCGCTGTTGCTGACTGGAGAAAAGCCCACACAACCACTGCCAGCCAGCAGGCCTTCTCTTTTAGAGCAACACTTTATGTTTCGGGAGTGAACGTCAGAAATCAAACCAACAGTCATTCTGGTAACAACATGTAAATCAGCTTCAATGGCACTCGGAAACTAGCTGCAACATGTTGTTTCTCTTGGACTTGATTTTGTCACAGAGTATCTGTCTTGTGTACTACTGTCAGAATATAGTTTGAGCAAATATGACAACATTATTTTTTATCACCTGTAGCTTTAAGATAGCAGGTCTTCTAATATATCTGGTGCACCTTGTTCTATTCAGGTAGAGCGCTAGCTAGCATCACTGTGTTGGCCTGAATAGGTTTATTAACATTACCAGGCACCAAGTGTTTACAGAAGAATGGTTGCGAATGGAGCATTTCAGGTGCTTAAGTTGCTTGACTGCCTGAGAAATACAAGAGATATGAAAGTGAGCAACTCTACGTTCACACCTGTAACGCCACAGCTGTTTAGGCTCCCTTGAGGATAGCAGGTAAACATTCTGCTCCCACAAGGAAGCCTAGTTACCCTGTTATGCTGAATATGCTTAGACACTCCAAGAGCCTCAAGCAGGTCCTCATGTGAAACTTCAGGCATTTAAAGGCCCAGTGAAAAGGAATATATGGGCAGGTTATCATTTTGAGAGGGATTACCTCCTTCTATCCTATTCTACCAATCCCCCTCAAACTTACAACCAAATAAAATCCAGGGGGTCGGTCTTTGCATTGTTCATTATCAGTGTTTTTTATCATATCATTTAAAATGTTCAATGTTAAAAAAACAAATACTCCCAGCAGAACTACCGTTTCCTGGAACTACATTTTCCAACGTACCACACAAAACAGCATGTATTACAATTTAGTAATGCATCATATATAACACTTTTTTCACAAGTCCCGTTTTTAGTGTATTGACTCTGTTAATGCATAGTTTCCAGTCCACTGTAGTGATCACATACATATCTCCTTCAGAATGAGTTTGGAAAACAATGCTCGTCTATATGTCTTCATATTTGATTAGTAGTAATAAAAACAAAACACCGCGGTTCATTTCTATCAATTTATGCATGAAAGCATTCAGCAATCATAGACCCCACCATCATTTCTTTCATTCATCTTTGTTGCCATATGCCTTTTAGTATTCATCCCACAAAATATTTACACATACCACATCAAGTCAAGTTCTCAATGAGCATTATTATTATTATCTTAGTTCAGCAATTAGCAGTACTCATTAGCCTAACCCTCACTGCCCACAACACTTACGGCCCTGGTGATGTGTATTTCATTTAAAAAAACATTCAAGAAGTTCTTTGACAGAACTTCTCAGAAATCCAGGCAGTCCTCAGAGAACATAATGGATTAGTGTCTATGACTTCTAAGAATGTCTCTGGAAAGATAAAAGAGTTCAAAGGTCGTCTGTCAGTGAGAGTTTTCTTTTATGTGACAAGTACTATGACCTTAATATACAAATATACAGTATTATTACTGCACTATAATGTGAAAGTTGGGTGCTTTTTGGGATATGCGCCATTCACCTTTGTCACATTACTTCCAAATCCACCATGATTACTGAGTATAGGTCCGTCCTTTGCACAGGATATTTTAAGGGGAGAGGCCAAAGGGTCAGAGGGGGATCAGAGGAAGCTGGGGGTGAAAGCAATGGAGAGCAAAGGTCACGTTAACCGAATATGTTCTGCCATTGAGTGAATTTTTTTTTCCCCAAGAAAAATCTGAAGGCCGTCTGTCACGTTGACGGACTGGAGGCCTTGTGGCACGTCTGTGAACGCCACCAGTCACACCGCTACCGGACACAGGGCGCTACTGATTGCAGAGCGCTACTGATTGCAGAGCGGTGCCGGTGCAGCTGTGCCACTGGTGAAGAGGTAGTGCATGCTGCGGGAACTCCTGCCGGTGAAGAGAGTGCTTGCAAGATTGCAAGCAAGTCCGGTCCCGGACAATCTGTTGTGCAATACAGGGGGGGGGGAATCATTCACATGAAAAGATACCGCATGGTCTGTGTCGTGTCTCTATTCATCTTTTCTCTACATTCCCTGATAAATACTCAACCTATAAACTTGTTCTGTATATTCATTAGTTTAAAAACAAACGCAGTAAAGCAAGTGCCACCGTGTGTGCTGCTGTCTCAGTCCTCAGTCCAAAATTTCAAATGTATTGAAGAAAATTCAAAACCTGTTTTAAATTAAGTATCCTGCTTAAATCCATATTTGCTGGCATTCAGCCTGTTAAAAATTACTTTTTCACTGCGGTTAAAGGCTTTCTTTCTCATTTGCTGTCGAAGACACACAAAGCAAATCTTGCACCTGTATTAACAAAAATTCAAAACTTAATTCATAAAAGCTTTGAATGTCAAAAAATAAATGTTAAAGTACAACCTAGTGGGTTTGTGGGTTTGTTTCCCATTTACAGAGCCGTAGCAGAAGGGTGTATTAAACAAAAACATTTCTTTCATTGTAGTCTACACACAGAACGAACAGGCTTTCGCTGAATTTGACAACAAGGAATAAAATCACAGACTCTGCCTTTAAATACATCCCCTGATGAAGACTGTGAGATGCAGTTGACAACTCTGCAAAAAGCCAGTGGGGGGAAATTGTGTTGGAAAGTTGACATGATCAAAAAGATAACAGAGTGGGCCTTTAAGGATTTGTAAATACCCCAACACATTTATTTTTAGTGAGCTGCACTGAAACATTCTTCCATTCAAAGTAAACTAAAGTAAAAGTTTGTTTCTCCATTTCTTTTCTTTTTCTCCAGCTCGCTCTCTCTCTCTTCCTCCCTCTCTCTCTAAAAATAATGAATCAATATATAGAAAAGAAAGTATCTGGCCCTGTAAACAACCAGTTGTGGGAGGAGCCACAAGGATAATCTTTAGACAATAACCCCCTTGAACAATTGTGTGTGTACATGAGCAGGAGTGTCATATTCTTTCTCTTATGCAAACTATTTTCAGCAAACTTGACACAACACACAATGTACGCACACCCACACACACACAGCTACACACACACACACACACACACACACACACACACACACACACACACACACAGTGCTTAAAGTCTAGCAGAAACGGATAACACATGAGGCAAAGTGGAGGTCTTCCCATGCCCTCCTGCCCTTTCTGTTGGACTTGGACATCTCCCACAGGCTGAGCTGTAAATAGACAGTACCCCCAAAAACTTCTTTCTAACTGTCTCACTCACACACACACGCCCACACACACACAAACACACACACACAAAACTATAGTTAGACGCCTGCCACCATGCACTCAAACTGCCTCTCCCCAATGAGATGGGGCACATCTGACTCTTCAAACAGAGACAAAGCAACATTTTCCTTTTCCTCACTACAGGAAGACTACATTTGAAATTAATGTGAAACAGTTAAACTTTAGAACACTGGCTTGCTTAGGTTTGATCGAGTACAGTAGTACAGAGGATTTCACAGCATGCAGGGCTGCTTCTAGCCTCGCTGGCAAGCTCATGGAACATCTGTAACCGGTAATGTATAAACAGATCACAGTAATAGTTTATGAAGAGTCAGGAGGGGTTGACTAGCAATACCACAGAACAGAAACAATGCTTTATTGAACTATTTCTCAGGATACAGCCACTTGAAAGATTGCACAGTAAATTGACTGTGCTTAAAAATTGTGGCGGCCGACCTACAGTAAGGTTGAGTAAATGAATGTTGTCAGGGAGTTATTGCTCTTTCGATTAGATGTTGTTGTTACCGGTGGCTGTAGACTATAGGCACGGTGGAAGAAAGATGTGTACACATGCAAGCACATTAACTCACACAGACATTGAGATGTTTTGACATATGATCAGAAATCTGCATCATTTATTAGTTTATACGGATAGAACATCAGTGAATCTGAGGCAGAAGTAAAGTAGTTGCCTTGGGAGAGGAGGCAGTGAAGAAAATCCTTTGTCTGTTAGAAGTTGAGTAAACTGCTTCCAGTGGTAACCATCATCATGCATCTTTCTACTGGTAGTCCTGCAGCGGCCACTGCAGCCTGTTACTTTTCAAGTGAACTTCAGCAGTGTGTACTAGTGGGGAAGAAGCGCGCAAAGCCAAACAAACGACTGATTCTGCATCTGTTGGATACAATGACGATCAACCAATAGTGAACCACCTTTATGGGACCATGACAGCACATTGATCTACTTTGCACAATTGTCTCCACGATCGCAGTTATTGTGTTGAACGACGGCAATATTTTTGTCATGTTCAGAGAGCACCTAACATCACTTATAGTGACGCTCAAAACTATTTATCCAGCGTTTTACAGCTGTAAACAGTTGCAACGGAGGAGGCTACAACGTATTGGCTGTTCGTGGTGTTTTTATAGGTAGTAGAGGAAAAGAGATTCAAGAATAACTTTATCGAAAATACATTTTAGAAACATAATCATATCGCGGAAGGTTTTCGAGGGGAAAATGTTCAAGATTGTTTTAACGCCCAGTCCTGTAAGGGTTTAGGAGGTCTGCGATATAGGAGGGGCCCCAGTCCATTTTGGGCTTTACAATGAAACAGGAGAACCTTAAAAAGCAACTCTGAACCAAACTGGCAGCAAGCAGAGAGAGGCCAGAACAGGGGAAATATGGTCCTTCTTCCGCATACCTGACAGGAGCCTTGCTGCAGAGTCTTGCACCAGTTGCAGACGGGACAGGGACGTGGCTATGAGTAAACTAAAGTGCATCAAACAGCTTCTGGATTTCAACGGAATACAAGACAATTAAAATGAATGTAAATGAGACAATTGATATTGAAATCCAATATGCGCACAAAATAAAAAAATAAACTACAAAGTTAGTATTTATCAAATTGAATTCCGAGCATGGGGCTCACAAAATAAATATCACAGCATGGGCACCAGGAGGTGATGCTAGCTGTGTTGCAGTGTGACGGGTGAACCAGGGGGGCAGTTGCCTGTTTTTACATGTGGAGCAGCCCATCGTTGCAGCAGGGTTGCTAGCCAGGCACTCTATCCACAGCACCCCTGCATGCAAGGCACTAATCTTGTCAATATAACGCTAATGGTCGGTTAACAAGGGTCGGCTCTCCTTCATAAAATTAAATCAGAATTAGCATCACCACTTTATGTGATTTAAGAAGCTATATAAGTCTCTGCAACCAGTATACATTGTGCTACTACACTACATCATTATTACAAAATGTAAGCAAATACAAAAATGTAAGCGGCACAACCATGATGGCTACATGTGTGTGTGTGTAAGAACAGCTTGTTCTGGAAGAAGAGAAACAACATGTACAACTCAAGGACAACTTCAATGCCACAACAATTCCACACAATGACAAATGATTGTGACTCTTGTATGGCCTTACTGTTGTACAGTATAATACTGTGAACATCAATGTACACCGCCAGAGTACAATGTTGTTTCATTCTGGACTGCTAGAGTAGTTTTTGCTGGAGATCAAGGTTTTTCACACCTCCAGTCCTACTAAACCCCACGACCTGCAGGATAACACTGACCCAAAACCCGTTCACGTTGTCATTACTAACGTGATAGTGTCAATTCCCTATTAAATGGTATATACCCATTCCAGTTCATATTGCAGATATAAATGACCTCTGTGTTCAGCTACCAATAACAGAGTGAACAGTAGGGGTTGGTATCGTTAGGATTTTATCGATACTAGTACTCTATCGATACTGCTTATCGGTTCGGTTCCTGAGCGATATTCTTATCGGTTATTTTTTATTATTTTGTGAGAAAAAAAGACAATTAATTAGAAAAGAACCGACACAGCTGCTCCCCTTATTAATATATATATTAAACAACTCAATATACACTGAAAGACTTATTAGTTAAATCTCTTTGACTCCACTGTTGAGAAGGGGTGCGGGCCTTTGACAATAAACTTGGTAACAGCCCGATGACCAGTGTCATCTTCCCTGTAGCTGCTATCGTGAAGGGACTTGGGCTGAGCATTCAACATATCCTAAAGATTGAAATATGATGCCAGTACACAGGTGGGGAAATTCTGACAGCCAATTCATACTCTAAAATAACAACCACATGTCTGGTAGACATGCTCTATTTTGAATGATTCAATTTGTTCCTGCCACTGAGCAATTAGCAATTAGCAATTAGCTATCCCTTCCACAAGCAAAATGTGTACTCCCACCATGTAACATACAAATCTCCCACTCTTTTCTAATGCCACACAGTGAATTCTGGGGGAGTGTAACAAAGAACAGCAAGTCAGCAGGAAGGAACTTAAGTGACCACTCAAGAGGTACCTGCTGTGCCTCATACGTGGCAGGAATTTTAAGCCTAGGGGGTAGGAGTATGAAACATTCTAAAAACAATACATGTATAAAACATACACAGAAACCTAAGAGCAATTGAAAGTAATATACAGACCGATATCTGTACTACAAGTTAGTTATGTACAGGTTTCTCACTTACATTCTTGTAATGTGCAATTCTTGGAAAATGAAACTCTGCAAGTTCCTTTAGTCTCAGGGAAGGCTTTGTTGAGCAAAAGGTTTGACCTGAATGCACCCAATACAAACAGCCCACTGTAAGCTCTTTAATGTGCGAGTCTAGATTATTTAACTGCAAGTGCTGAAAGTCCAAGACTTAGATATCAGGCAAGTTGACCTAGCATGGCAAACAAAAGCATAACTAGACATCCCTTATAATAAGGTAAACAGTCGCACAACGCTCAATTGGGTAATAAACACTAATGTAAAAATGTGGCTGCTCATTAAAGTTAATGCAATCTGATAACTACAGTTCAAACTATTAACCGCAGTCAATTTACAGGTCAAACAGCCAAATATTTTAGCCAACATCAAAAAGGTGAAACAAACGCATAACAATTGCTTGTGTGTTGTTAATTCACAGAAGAATAACTGGATTCATTCAGTGAACACTGTGCCTCACTGTCTGTGAGAACACTATTGACACAAATTCAATTCAACTCAACGCTGCGTACCCAGAGCTATAGTATTTTATATAATTTATAAAGCGGATTCTGACGTGCGTCAACCCAATGGGTCCAAAACCGAACACTAGAAATATAGAAATATTCAGAAACTGTGATCTTACGTTATTAATTGGCACATCTGGACAGCCAAAGACACCATTTATCGCTGTGAGATTACACCAGAGAAAACGTCCAGTCATTCAAGCTACTGAGCGAGATGGAGAGAGGAGAAGGAGGATTGACACGAGAGAGAACAGAGAAGAAAAACACAGAAGAAACATATTCATCCATCTGTCCAGAGATTCTGTGAGGGCCATCATGCCGGCAATAGTGTTTTTGATTGTTGCAGTGAGAATTGGTCACGGTTAAATCGATTCCAACACTGTGCTATGATATGCAAACGACAGACAGAAGGAACACTAAATCTGCAGCAGTAATTAAACGTCCTAAATGCCTCATTAGAATTCATGATTTTATTAGCTAATCAAGTGTTTAATTTGGGGATGCTTGTGTACACACATAACATTTATCTAAATGCTGAATTGACTGGAGTGTATATTTTTGGCCATTTCTACAGCTGGATCAGCTGCTCAACCAACCTTCATTTAGGAACTACAAAAGACACTAATTGTAGCCACACAATAAGATATTACATCTTACTGCGTTGCAAACACAAACAAACTAAGTGATGATGTATGCACTCTTAATTGACAGAGTCAGAGGAGCAATAGTAATGGAGCTACTGTTTGTGAAAAAGATTAATGAGGATGGCCCCTTTACTGACCCCAGGTGAATAGGGTACAAAAATGTAAGAAGATATCGCCATCAAACTTCCCCAGTTGATTCCTTACATTAAGATCATTATTTCTGCATTACAGATTTTCTGAAAATATGTTTAAATATGCAAATGAAGCATTATCTTGTGAAATGTGATGATTTGCATAACTTTACAGATCAGAAATCTAAACATTGGATAGAGCCAGGTTAAAAAAATGTTTGTGTTGACCTATTAGAGTCAACGGTTTTTACCAAGGGAATTTTAGATATCTCTTTTTTTAACTCCATAAAAAGTATTTTTTCACCATTTTTTTTAGAAAGAAAGTATTAATTAAATAAGCCTTTGAAAGATATAAACAAACCCCTCAGTAAAAACCTTCAGTAACATAGATACAAATAAAGACCTAAATGTGTATTTTGGATGTTTTCTTTACAATAGTCTGAAAGAAGACCTAGCCCAAACTCTCAAAAATGGACCAGTGCATGAAAAACAATGTTTTTGCAGAGGGTATCTCCCATAAAGGAAGAATTTATTACACATACTGGGTCTTGTTTTCATAGTTTTGGCCAAAACTCCTGCTGGGTATTACAGGATTTTACTCACTAGTTTCACTGCTGGAATTTGGGAACATGGCAACGCTGGTAGCCACAGCTTCACAGTTGAGCCAAAAGGAACAGGCATCTAAGGGATGTCACAAGGGCCAATACTTGGGCACAACAAATACAAGGGCATCAACTCCATGCCAACATTCTGAAAAGGTGACATGCTTGTTTTTCTACAGTACAGTATACGAGGGATCAGCGCTCATGACTTTTCTGTAACCACATCTACATCCTGTGGTCACCTCAATAAAGTTGTGTTAGATTTTAATATCCGGCAGGAATCAAAGTCATTTGCTTGTAAAGACGGGAAGCAAAACAAATAATAGAGACAAGCTCTAAAAAAAAGCTTGATAAAAAACCCAAAAGTCACCATCACTGCAATATCCTCACCAAACACCATATCTTGAGTTGGGAGAACCTCATTCAATTCACTGGTGTGGGTCTGGTTTTTAAACATTTTACATGGTATGGCCCCGCCTCCACTTAGTGATTTTATTAAACAAAGCACTCAAAGCAGCAGACACACTAGATCTGCTTCAAGAGGTGCTTGTGTCATTTTCACATAGGTCAAGCTCTTTTAGCAGATCTACATTCTCTGTGAAGGCAGCACACTCATGGAATGCTCTGCCATCACACAAAAAACACGTACAAAACATTCAAACATAGCCTTGAGGAATGCCTTGTTGCCAATCAGGCGTGTGAGCATTGATGTACTGTCTGTCCTGCCTGCTTGTTTCGCCTATATGTGCATTTGTCTTGTTCAGTGTTGCTATTTTACATTTTCATGTGTGTTATGTGCCTCAGTGTTATACGTGTGCTTGGTGGGTTTGTTCTGCCTGACGCATGCTGCAGCCTGTTATGTCTGCTCGGCTCTAGTGTCTTATGTACACTTTTCTTTTGCTTATACGTGTATTGGTTTTGTCTGAATGAATTTTAGTTCCATTTTTATTTGAAGTTTTGTAATTTTAGGCTGCCTTCAAACATCTGGCCGGGGACAGCAGATGAAAACTAGCCTCTCTGGCTAACTCTGGCTCACTTACAGTTTGACTGTTGATTGGTGTGCATTGTCCCTGCAAAATAAATAAATAAAATTTGAAATGGGTCCTCAAGTGGAACACTTCAACATCCTTAATCTCAACAAAGTTTAAAAATCTACTGCAAGTAAAAGAAAAGGCTGTTTCTAATACAAAAATGCTTTAAATTATATGTTGAGCCTCCTTTTATATAGGTGTCATTAATGTGGAGTGCGTATTCTTGATTGGCATTGGTTCACCTTGGACATTAGGAGTGCTGACAACTCAATGCACCCTCGCACACAGCAACAAAACAAAAACACTGGGCCACAACTGGTGTCAATGATTCAAAATGCAGTATAATAATACAATTAATAACAGAGGCTCTTTTAATGCCAGTGGTGTGGAGTTGGCTATATCATCAGAGGGTCTACAACAGTCACTATACTGTAAGTATATTTATCACTTATGATTTACAGTAAATTAAGTTAATGTCAGCCAAAAGAAAATCAGACAAACATCCATTGTATCCCTGATTACATCATCAGCTGGGCTACTTTAAGTTTACCCCAGCTCTACCACTCATCTATTACTATTCGAGTCACACAACTGTGTATGCACATTTCTGAAAACCTTGCATGTTTGAAAAACCCCAAAGTTTTGCACACAAAGAAAGATGTTCTGAAGTTGTGACTTTATCATAATACTGTCCACTGGAAATGACATAATGTCCTCCCTCACAGCAGAATGGGAACATAAATAAAACATTGGAAAGAAATGTAACTAATAACGTGGTTGTATAATTGCATAAATTGAGCATCTGATGCTTAGCTCTGTGATTCAAATGCAATGAACCCAAGAAGCGCAAACTGGGGGGCTATACTCTGAGTCGGCTCTCAGTGGAAAGTAACGGAAAATAGGTCGCCTTGTTACATCATCAGCCAATCATGAGGTCCTTAAACTGTATAATATGAAGAAAGATGATACCCCATGTGTAGCAAACATCCACACAAACAGAAGTGGACAATAAGAAAGCAATCGGTTGCTTTCCATCCCCTCTGTTCCTCTGCATACCTGCGGCAGAATACACGTCTCTGTGGCAACTATAGCGCAGACAGAACGGGTAGCAACAGCGTGTCATTCCTGCCGACGCGTCTCACTACGGATGCCAGAGCATCTCCCATCATCACCGACGTCCGACAGCGGTCTCCTAACCACCACGACACGGACGAACTAACGAGGGGAACGCAGAAACTAGACTGTGCCGGACCATCTCCCCCCTTATGTGGGAGATATTTCCCAAATCGGTAGCGTGTCCTACCTATTTTCTGCTGTTCCAGGCGGGAGAGGAGGAGGAGGAGCAGGCGCATCAGGATGAAGACAGATGCCGCATTTAGAAGATCAGGAGATAGCGGAAAGAGCGCTGTAGCCTATATAGCAGGGACGTAGTGGTGCGCCCTCGTTCAGTCAGGACGCAGGTTCCGACACTTTGCGCTCTGTTACTGGTGGCGCACAGCTTCTCCTACATGCGGGTGACGGGCACAATTGTTGCGCAACATTATCAATTGAATCCTCTTTTTTTTTTTTTTTTTTAGTTCAATTAGTGGCTTTTCCATCTACTACCTCCCTGCTTTACATTTTAGACTAAATTGTATCGTTTTCATAATATGTTTTTAATGACAGCCATGATAATAAACAAATAAAGTCCCCCTTACCGACGGGTTAATTGTCATGTAAGCCCTCGTTTCAACATTTGAAACTTTGTTGCTGACGGGATGTGCGTTTACGATGTACGCTGTTAATGCTAGCTTGCTAGCATCCGGTTTCCTCAACAATAAACTTCAAGCCGAACAACACGTACGGCAAGTTTGGAGAAGTTTCCTCCGCAGCATTAAGACCTTCATGTTGGGGAAAAAATGCAGAAAAAATAAAACACTTAACTGAAAAAATATATTATGGAAAATCCAAATATTCAAGAGCATTTTACTGTATGCTGTGCATCGGATGACTCATAATCTCAGTAGTTTAAAAAACCTAACTATATAACTAGATATAGTGTCAGTTTGTTTTTTACATATTTCTTTCTTATTATAGGATGCTTTGATTTAGTTTTTGTTTGTTTGTTACCGAAATGTGTACATTTTCCAATGGATAAAGTATGGAACAGCAGCACTGTGTCTCAATAACCTAAAACATCCAGTATCTTTGACATTACAGAGTGCAAGTTCTTCTTCTTATATTGGCCTGTCCAATTAATCGGTCAGCCTCCAATGTGTAGTGCAAGAAAAGCTAAAAGGTAGGTGATTTTTTTAATTTATGAAATCATGGTAATGTATGTGGCACAGAGGTCACATCATGTGGGTCCCAGCTCATACAGATATTCTGGCCAAACAAGTTAGAAGGAAAAATGCACAGTTAAAGTCAATATTGAATATTGCAGTTTGTAAGGCAATACACCAAGAATTGAGAAATCTGAGCTTGGGTGTTTTTTCCCTCCACTGCATCCTTCCTTTGAATTGTGGCATAAATGTTTTGTAAATTCAAGATGCCACAAATAGCTATACTTGCACGAACATAGGGTAGCAGGTTAATTCCTTTGAGATCACATATCTTCTACAGCCAAAATAACGAAACGCACCTAATTCCTTCCCCCACCCTCTCACCTATTGTGCTTGCTTGTTTGAGGTTGTATTCACTGCTGTCATTCTGCAGTGGGCAACATGCAGAGCGCTGAAAACTGATTTACTGGCAGAGATTTAGATTTTTTCCATTACGCAGCAGCACACGTGTGTTGCCAGGGTGGGTTGGCTGGAAACAGTTCTTATTGGCGTTTCTGTTCTTGAAAGCACACCTGTCTTTATCCTGCACTGTGGCAAAACTTTTGTTCTTTGCCAACTGTCACTGCAGCACACTGTAATTAGTTTTGTTGTGCATTATTAGAGTTAGTTGACAGGGGTCATGTTCACTTCACCCATGCTGCATTCTGTATTTCTGTGAAGTCTCTCAGCAGATGGGTCGCTGACCTGCTCTCTTACCCAGGCCGAAGTGTGCAGAGGCACAAATGGAGCAGCAGGAACAGATGGGAGCGAGACGGATGAGAGGAGGATGAGACAAGAGCTGTGTGCTTAATATTTAACCAGTGAAGCAGCACGCTGCTCCGCCCAGAAGGGGGGGGGATGATCAAATCATCACAGTGAAGTGACACTGATTATAGAGATGGTGGAATTCACATGTGGAAAGTAAAGTATTCTATTATACTACCCACATTATGAAGTGGCACCTCAAGTGTTGGAGAGACTTCATACTTTTAATCCACAATGTTTCCAATGAAAATACTGTACTTAGTTAAAAATTTCCCCCGAAATGTCCCAAATACCGAAGCGTCATGCTCGTTTACACCGTGATAGGTATTCCTTTAATATTTCTGGATGTATAAGGTCATTGTGCACAATGTTGCAAATCATTGAGCAGGACTTCACTATGGAAATAGAATTTTGCTTTGATTTCTGCATCAATGTGCTAAAGTCCTTTTATATGGCAGCTATTGGAATCACTAGATCAACCAACATCAGACTTTGTCTGGCTATTTTATATGTAAACACTTGCTTAATCGTTTTTAAAAGTAACATAATTGTGCTACAATAAGGGACAATACTTTGATATAAAATCACGTACAGTATGCCGCGTTAAGGCACTTTATATCTATCATCCAGCTGTGAGAAAAACACGCTCTTTTTTACACCAGAGTACATTTTACTGCCAATACTTTTACCTTAATCTAAGTACATTTTTCAACTGGTAACTTTTACCTGGAGTATTTTATGTATTGTATTGAGTCAGGTTAAAGACTCTGAAGGACTTAAGTACTTTTCCTTTCAAATATCACTGTGAATGCACTAATAAAATAGTCACAGATGAGTTGCTACTTATCTGGTGTATTCATGGTTAACTGTTTTAGGGTTACGGTTAAGAACCTGAGAACTGAGAAGCAGTTTAATATACTGTGCTGGTGCTAATGCTGCAGAATTTATGCAAATGAATAGTACATTTTAAGTATGGTGTAAATGTATGGAGAAAAGAGGTTCTGCAGCAGCGCCCCAAATTGAGTTACCTCAACTGCCAACAGGCAGTTCTCCCTCCCGACCCCTTCATTAACACACATACACACAGACACACACACCTCACTATATTGGCTGCAGACCAGTGGGAACCTGGTTTCACAGACACAGATTACCACCATGCTTGTGGACGTCAGCAGCCTATAAACATCCCCTGGAAATTCAAGTCGGCCTATTGCTGTTTAATCCTCAACAGTCAAACCTCAATGTCACCCACGCTAGTAGAGAATGATGTTATATTCATGACAACATGGAATCTAGTGACATTATTAACTGTACTTTTTAAAGCCACACCTCTGTATTCTCGTCTACAGTCAAAAGATTTGTCGACAGTTTTGAAGATACAAGTGAATCCCTCGCTAGAATTGGCTGCTAGAATGTAAAACTAGGACTAAGGCATCTTTAAAAAAAATGGAGTTAGCAGAATGACACCGTGGATGAATTCCTCTTTCCATGGCCAGCTAGTTACTGAGTCAGAACATATGAGACGGTAGCTTTTCATCCCTTAAACTAGACAGAGCAGCGTGTATGTTTAGGACACTATTAGTTGACATGAAGAATCCTCAGGTCACATATAATAAGAAAGCAAATAGCAACCATGAAAAAAATTCTCAAAAATGCCTTTAGTTAGAGAAAATGGTACCGTCGCGTGGTAGTATGTTTTTATTTGACTTCTTCGGTGATGGAGTAACTGATTTTGTCAGAAAACTACAACAAATACAAAAACTAGATACAGTGCATCCTTCTACAGTCAAGTGGCCTCATTTCTACCAGTAAACCACAACTCTTCTTCTGATAATAGCTTCTTTATCAACATTAGATTTGAGAAAGCAAATCTCAATTCTTTAAAGAAAGAAAGACGGGGTGTCACCTCTCCTGTATGGCACACGATTTCTTAAAGGAATAGTTTGACATTTTAGGAAAACGCTCACTTTCTAGCCAAGAGTAAGAGGAGAAGATTAACACCTCTCTGTGGATTTTATCATCTTTGTACAGAGCCAGGCTAACCCTTTCCCAGTTTCACGACTTTGCTAAGCTAACCGTTGGCTAGCTACAGAGGTCTAATAAATGGACAGACGTGAGAGTGGCATCAATCTTCTTATCTAAATCTCGGCAACAAGGCGAATAATTGTACTTAACCAATTTTGTAAAACTATTCCTTTTCATTGTATTTTATTGCTGCTGAAGCCATTTTTAATCCCCTTTGTTAGATGTGTTCTCTAACCTTGCACTCAATGAAAGTACCAGGAAAAGAAAGGCAAACGAAATGTTCCATATCCGCAGCTAAGAAAGTCACAGACATGATGTGTCTCTTCTTGTCATTCAGAGGTTTAGTGAGCAGAAGGAAAAAACAGAATGTCGATTCACCTTTGATTTATTCCATTTGTCACTTAAAATAGTACATTATCCATTTGTTGCTCTTTTTAAATAGAGAACCCTTTTGTCCTTGAGGTACAGCAGCCCGAAAATCCATTCCACCTTTTAAATGCCTTCACAATTGTCAGAGGATTCCCAATGCAATGAGCAGCAGGTTTATCTGTTAAATTCTAAATTGTGTGTAAGCACAACCGGCCAAATCGTTTCCCCGATGATGAGCCAGAGCAATAATTATTCTGGACAAAGCTCACCTCAAATAAGCCTTGAACAGAAGTAGCTTGCATAAGCATAATAAAGACAAAAACATACATGGGGTTACAGCTAGACAGTTTAGACAAGAAGACGTCCAAGAAGAAATGCTGAAACAGACAGAGAAGAAATCTGCAGTAAAAAACTAAACTTTGGCATTTCTTTCCGGGTAGTTTGATGTCAGGTAGACGCATCTATCCAGCGGGTCTATTAAGCTGTTCTGTATAAACAATCGTTCTGTTTTTCTAGTGTAAAAATGATGTGTATCTTTTCTCTATCCAGAACAATAAAACCCAGCAACACGCTGTTCTTTCTTAGAAACTGTCACAAGGCCGTAAAAGGGAAAGAACAGTTCTGTAAGTCTCTGCTAAATACGATGATCGGTTAGAGCTGTCATCACATCTCGAAATGCATTAAAACAAATCAAAATATAAAGACACTCATTTCGTGCCTTAAGTTTTCATTTCAAGACATGGCTGATAGTGACTCAATGAATTAAAACGTGTGAATTTGACAGACAAACCTGCTCTGCATCAGGATTTCAGAAAACAATGTAACACACCAAAGGGCCTATTTGTGGAATTTAACTGGTAAAAAAACCTCATTCGGGGAACCTGTGAGTCATCTGAGACAAATGTTCCTAAAGATGGCTTCTCTGGATTTAGGCCTCGGCAGTTGTTGGAAGAACTCGCACAAACAGGGTTTTGGTGTCTAGAGATTTTACCGATGAATCAGCTGGCAGCTCTGAAAAACAAAAACAAACAGTTACAAAGTATGTTTATTTCTATTTAGTCAGCTAAAATTAGGTTGTGGAAAAACATTTAAGCAATCACTAAAGATCAGAGTTTTAAAAAGAAACCTGCAAAGAACTCAAGCTGCTCACATTGGGAGGTTAGTTTAGTTTATTTAAATGAGATAATTGATAAAGGATCCAAAAGAAAACTCTGGAAAGCCACAAAGGAATGTGCTGTAAAGTTCCCATCCATAATACAGAACTGTATCACATTGTGCCCTTAAATCATAGCCACTGACTTACTGACCTGTTCACTTTTGTTCATCTGGAAAACACTTTTCCTCTCAGTGACTTTATATGATGAAGGTAAAAACTATCAATCAGATTTTCCTCTCGCTGTATTATTGGCCTTTAATCAGTTTAAAAGTCTTCTAAGTGGACGCTGTAGTCAAAATGGTACCCGCCATCTTTTCATCTTACCCTGGGTGAGGTCCTGGTCCAGGTAGAGTTTAAGCCGTCTGCTGCGGAGCCCGAACACCTTGGCAGCCTCAGACAGCAGGCCTGAGTAGTGGAGCACATTCTGACCCACTGGATTCACCAGCAGGAGGGTGCTCAGCTCTCCGGTCTGGCATTCTGGGGGAGATAGGAAGAGTGTTGAAGAGAAGTAAACCAGACAGACTTCCCTTCCTTTACAAATCAAGACCAGATTGGCTTGAAGTCCTGTAACGGTAACAAGCCTGAGCCAAAGCCAAGAGGAAAAACGAGAGAGAGAGAGAGCGAGGAGGAATGATAGATCAACAGAGAGACAGACTGATCAATAGGTAGCTGTAGGGTCAGAGAGGCGAGGGGAAAATGTTTGAGTGTGAATGACTTTAAGCATAAGATGGATTATGGTACACTTTCTTCAGTAAAGTGAACACAGTACAGCACACAATGAGTGTGTTTAAAATAAATAAAGCACAGTTTCTATTTACTGTGCAGATTCTGAGTTTATACACAAAAAATAAAATCAACATATCAAATATGGTGCATCAGTATAGTTTAAAATACCCAACAGTATAGAAAGTAGTTAAAGGAATGGTTGGACATTTTGGGAAAAACAGGTATTTGCTTTCATGTTTGTATGGTAAATATGAAGCTACAGCCAGAGGCTGGTTAGCTTAGCTTAGACAGAAAATGTCAGAAGAAGATACAACAGCTCTGCTCACAGGGGAAGATAGTCTGCCTACCAGCACCCTTCTAAAGCTCATTTATTAACTTGCTTAATCTAATTTCTTTTTTTTAAAACAACCCCAAAAAAACAAAGCGTTACAACAACAATTGCGGTTTAATGGAGGATTATGTGTTGGACAATTTCTTTTCAGAAATAGCCAGGCTAAAATTGTCAGCAAGCTAAATTCATTGTTGGTTTTGTTCAGCCCAGGGGATTGGTTGATTATAATTAAAAAGATGAATGGCAGCTTTTTAACAGTGTGAAGGACCGACTTCAGTTGAGCATGGCTATATGTACATTATGTGTGTGTGTGTGTGTGTGTGTGTGTTTCTCACCAGCTGGCTGTGCGTTGCAGAGCAGCAGGTTAACGTAAGGACACAGCAGCGTGTCGGTGGTGGGGGCTTGGCCAGAGGAGGAAGAGCCTGAAGTCACTGACAATGTTTTACCGCTCAAAGCCTGAAGGTCCATTTTACTGGTCAACTCTGCAATGAACACAAATGCACACATATGCACACCATCAGTTGGTGAAAAAAGAAGAAGCTAGAAACGTTTTTATTTGATTTCCTTTTCCTTCTCATAATGCCAAACAAACTAAACTGAAAAAAGTAGCATTAGATAGCCAACTATGGTTAGCTCGCAGGCTAAATGCTTTACCTACTGTTACAAGAGTTTATACAGTGATGCTTCACCAGCATCCAGAACAGTGTCTGGTTGGTTAATAGCATCTGCACTAGCTGGTGTAGTTTGATGACAAAAGTTAGCTACAGCTATGTAGCCCGCTGTAAAGGCAGGTGCTCAGTGTGTGTTCTCAGTTAAGCTAGCTAGCCACACATTTTTGTTACACACAAACCCTGCAGCAACCGATGCTCTCAACATGCACTTCCATAATAATATCATATAGGCATTAGGAACATTATAAATATTGTGTGGGAGTAATAGGAGACGGCAAATGTTTCAACTGCAACAGCGATTCGCTGCATTTATATCTTCCTACGGATCCAAAACCAGTTCTCACCAGTTCCGCCGTTGAAGAACCTGAGTTGGGTGTTATTGGTTCCAAAGATGCTGCTGCACACTTTCTTCAGCTTGTCCAAGTCTAGTCTGTTATCGCCTTTCGGGTTCTCCAACAGCACCACCCCCTCTGAACAAGGAATGAGTCGGCCAGGATTACAGGATTATTGACATAGCTAAACAGTTTACAGAGTGAAATGCAAAATAACCGAGGCAGGAGCAACTTCTATCGACAGTTTAGCTGTTGAACACTTTCTTGTTAAATCTTTTCTGGCTGGAAGAACAGACTTGCTGTTTGGCCTTCCAATGAGCTACCTTGTTCTTTGTTGTTGACCTTCACCCTGACGTTCACATAGGTGCAAGCTGGTCCATTTAAAAGAGCCCGAGGGGCTGAAGATCCCTTTACTATGGTTAACTCCAGGTCTGAGCCCTTCAGCTGCAAGAAAGGAAAAAAAGAGCATGACAAAGACATACTGACTAAAAATCTAATTATGACTTATACCACAACTACATTCAGACAATGGTGATATGGGAATCACTAAGCAGAACAGTTTTGGAACAATATTCCTGCTTGCCCTGAGGTGTCATTTCATACCTGAGTCGTTTCCTCTATGATGACGCTGGCAGTCTTGGGGATGGGGAAGGGCAGCAGTGGAGCCTTGGTGGTAGCCAGGATGAAGTCAGTGTGAGCCTGAATCACAGAGCCCAAGTACTGCCCCTCTGGCTGGCAGCGGTAGTACACAGTTATCTCATCTGATGGCACCAAATGGCCCTGTGAGATAAGGAGTTGAGTGACAGGTAGTGGGTTTTAATATGCAAATGAATACCAAGTACAGTATAATTCAGAAAATAAGTTTGTTTTAGCAAAAGAGCTAAAAGACAACAGGAACCATTAGTGAGTAAATATGCTTAAAGTACTGCTTGAATAACTCTTCAAACAACGACACAGAATAACAGAAAAACCTGTTATCTGATTTAAAAGAATTATTGCCAAGGACGAAAAGAATCCCAATTTTATGACAAGTAATTCTCTTCAAAGCTTTTTTCTCTTCTATAAGAAAATAAAATCTCTAAGAAACAATTACCTGAAAGAAGGAAGTAATGGGGGGGGGAAAGTTAACACAATGAAAAGGCGGCCAAAAGAAAAGAAGGAGGGGATTAAAAAGCAAAAAACAGACAGTTTAGGACCAAATAAATAAAGGGAGGGGGAACAAGGAGAGCCTTTTCATTGGATGAAAGCCTGGATTTTGGCATTGTGTGCTGACAGCTTCCTCTAACCTTGACACATTCAAACACATTGATCTCATTCTAATCTTCATTGTGCAGCCCCTGCACATGTGTGCACAGCCCTACACACATATATTGACTGTATAGTACACACACATACACACACACCCCAATTGCAGTATGTGGCTCAAGGGCAGAGGAATAGCATTAGCTAGATACAGAGAAGCAGTCAATCAATGGAGGAAGGTTTATAGGCTTTTCCTGCCAAGTCAAGGTACTGACCCTACCCTGAAGGGGCTAGTACAGTGTGTGAGAGTGTATGTGTGTGTCAAGTTACAGAACTACAGCTATCGCCACTTTGTCAGCGATCTCCAGTCAAGTCCAGTAACGAAAAGGAAACACTGAGCTCCGTTTCTCAACCCTGCATATGTTAACACACACAAATACCCACGCAAGCACTGATTAAGACATGCATGCACACCCACAAACTACAACCAAACATGTCAAAGAATTGCTAAAAAATTAATTCCCATCGCAGGGGTGGAAAATTCTTAACAGATCTCAGTTTGAAATAACGGGAGGAATTTAGCCTGGCCGGGAGCCAGAGCACACCACTGCTATAGGGGGACGGAAAAAACAGTTTGTTGCTTGTGAAAACAAGAGGCTGTTGGCTAATCCGTCTTTACTCCCCAGACCACTTCAAAGCTCCAACATTAGAATCTGAAAGGGGCCAGACTGTAATTAAGCTTCCATTAAGCCTGCCTTATGATGGAGAAACTTCTAACTGTGACGCTGCAGTGGAAAGATTTGAAAACTGCCCTGACAAAATTAGCATGGGACATAAAGAGGAAAGGGGGTAGCACGGGGGTGATCAGGAGGGAAATGTAACAAAATGATACAGCTAATTTCTTTATGCTTGGTCTACATTGTGAGGCTGCAACCACCGATAACTTTCATTATTACAATCAATTCATAGTTTATAAAATGTCAGAAAAGAGTGACAAACGTCCATCGCAGCGGCTTGCTTAGGAAGGTCTCTAACTGAGGCAGCCATCATAAGAGCTGGTCGAATTGTCTCAATGCTGAGGAAAAGTGAGTCAATGCTTCGTTTCTTATTTCCTCTAGCATAGGGTACACTGGTCCATCCTTTATGGAAAGAAAATAATGCCATCCCACAATTACTTTCGGCAGCAACATTTAAAGCAACGCACCATTCAGACGTCATTGACATTAATCGTCGATGTTTGATTGTAGTTGATCTGTTTGGGACAGGAATCCTTACTTGAATTGTGCAGCATTGAGTTTTTCACTGTAACATTCTCATTTTCTATATGTTGTAAATATATATATATATGTCATCCTTTGAAAATACCACACAGAATTTTGTGATATTGTGATACTCCCAACGACACATGCTCCTAAATGCCTCTCGTACTCAGTCAATTTTCTTCCCCTTGCGACGTATTATTATTATTATTATGTATTTTGTCTTCCAGTAAAACTGCCTCAGTGGCATGTTTTGCTCACCCTGGCACAGCCCTGATTACATGTGTTGGCAAACTCTTTCTAATGTGTTGTATTCTATTCATTAGACACTGGATTGTAAAATTCACTAGTAGTGTGTTATGTGTCACTCTGGTTTCCAGAGCTAGTAGTGCTCCTGAAATAATTGTCCCACCTTCTTGCGTAGTTTCTGAATGCGGTTGATGACCTCTCGGGCAACGCCTTCATCCATCATGGACTGGTCCGGGCTGACATCCAACAGCACAAGAACCTGGAGGACAGCAGGAGGGCTTTTAAACTACATATTCGCAAAAGTGATCACAGAACTGATGTTACCAAAAGACACCTGCATCAGTATCGGCTCAATTCAACAACAAAAAACAACATTAAGTGGGGGCGAGCCGGACTCATTCAATATGTATGAGCACAAATATTAAGTTTTCTTTTGGACATTAAGTTTTAATATTCGGGCAAAGACAAATACAGAATTCTGAGGTATATTGTAATAAAACACATTTTTTTTTACACCATACTTTAATTTATAAATTGTTATTATTATTTAGTTTTTTATCAATCAACTAAGTATCTACTTTAGTTAGTTCTAGGTTAGCACCCTAAAAAAATCTTGTTGACACCCTTGCCGAGGTGATGTAGTTAAGGCATGAATTCAATATTTTCATGTTACTATAACAACAAACAGTGAGCTCCTACAAAATGAATGTTGACAGGTTGTACTCTAATCATGTACACCCCACAATTATTGCAATGTCCATCTGACAGAATACTAGAAGAGTGTGACATCATTTCACATGACTTGAAGATCTTGGACTTCCACTCAGACTCCTTCAGCCAAGCGCTAAAAACTATACAGCTGACAAGGCAGGGAGCAACCTGCATGTAATAAATCTGCCTTACACTGTTGTTCAAACATTTATAATGTAAAAGTAATAAAAAAACAACAACCACCCACGCAGCAATAATGACAATATTGAGTGTCTGTTGTGCTGCTGCTGCTAGCCCCGAACACTTCACCATGGGAAGAAATTAAAAAAAAAAAAAAAAAAGATTACAGAGTGACTGAGAAAAGTCCACAAAAGCAAACAGAAAAAGAATCTGAGAAAGAAAGAACAGAGAAACAGACAGATGGGAGCTGGAGAATCAGTGCGAGCGAGCGAGAGTAACAGAGAGAACTAAAAAGCCAGCTCAGTAAACTGGTATGAAGGTGCAGCCGTGTGGTGTGTATACGGTTGGAGGAGCACTGATTAGAGAGGGCCTGTGGGAAACGCATACATGCCGCTTTCCACTTAGCCGTGAAATGATTTCATACATCACACTCTCAGTGAGGACGAATAAATGCATTTACAGTATATGGCAGCTTGGTGCAGGAGCAGCCGTGGAAAGGCATATATATATATATATAAAAAAAAAAATATTTTAAAATATCAGGTTACATTCGACTTTGCAGCTCAATCTAATAGTAAGGTGGCAGTAAGGAGAGAGGGGGTGTACTGTACGCGTGTGCGTATATTTCTATACCTTTTCGTTAAGTGACTGAAATTTAACAATTATTTATAACCCATCAATTATGATGGGTGCAGCATGTGTAGGAAATACATTTGGAAAATATGTAAGAGATTGATGTACATTCAAAACATTTAAAGCAACTAAAAGAAGTAAAATAAAAATCTATATCTATATTGATTCAAATAAAAAGGATGCAACTGCTACAAGGTTTTAAGGAACAGTCTCACATTTTGGGTTTAACCGTCTCTTTAAACAGGGAGACGGAGTGGTTTGTCCACAGAAAATCAAGAAATTAATCTTATTTTTATGCATTTCTTCCTGAATGATGTTAAATTTGCATACAAAAACGATCTAATGCTAAAATGATTGGGTTTTAAATGTAAAAGCATACCTGTGAATCAGAGTGTGCTTCATACTGCACTGCTGAGTCAGAGCTCTGGTCGAAGGTGTACATGAGTCTCAGGTCCTCCTCATGAAGCTCATGGCCGTCCACCTTGATGGATCCTTAACATGAACCACAACAACATGGAAACGTTCAGAACAACAGTCGTGGTCCTGAACCTAAAAATAAACATTTAGTAAATAGCAAAAAAAAAAAATAACATCCATCAAGTCAGAGAACAGCCAATGAATTGTAAGTATACGTAGATTTGCTGTTGGTGCAGAATTCAACACCAGTGGAACTCGACTGTGTCTCAGCATCATCAGACCACAGATCTGAACCACCATAAATCATACAGCCCACACAAAACTCACCAGGGGCTATGAAAAATGAGTCAAACCATACTTAATATACATTCATCAAAACAATTTGCTACCACAAATATTAAGATGTTCCTCTTGGGTTGGGATATTCTCGGCAACAATCATGTCGGACAAAACCATGTGGTTGAGTCTACAGAGACGATCGTGAACAATGTTCTGGTGCATTGTCAGTTGGATGTCGAGTGACACGAAATAAAGAACAATTTTGAACTGTTTGGAGGTAACAGTTTTGTTAGATCACTCACATCACTACATAATAATTAAACTAGATAATGATAAGATAAAAACTCAACTAGACGTATAGATTTTCAGATGCTTTCTATAAATCTAAAATACCACCAGCCTAATTACAGAAAATGTATAATTTAAGAGGATGAAAATCCATTTGTGCATGAGAAAATGATCTATATTGATGCCCATGATGATTAAATCGATGCTGACAACAGACTTTAATGCAAATTGGATGATAAACAATTAGTTGCTGGGCTATTCT
This sequence comes from Pholis gunnellus, assembly GCF_910591455.1. Lineage (NCBI taxonomy): Eukaryota > Metazoa > Chordata > Actinopteri > Perciformes > Pholidae > Pholis > Pholis gunnellus. The sequence continues at coordinate 11,293,697 of NC_136529.1, read as the reverse complement.
CCTAATTAAATTTGAATACAGTGCCAACTGATAGTGTGAAATGATTATTTAGTTCGGTGTTTGTCTTGTGGAACGGATTCTAGAAATAGTTTCAATTACACCTAATCATACTGAGTAAAGTGCTCTCTTAACCCGCATGCATGCCGGGGCTTTGTTTTGAATTAGCATGGGTCCAAACCAGTATTTGCTAGCTTTTTCAGATTCCTCACATTGCAGTCTTCCTGGCCAAATCCACACGAGATCTGAGCTTTTAAACAATACAGCAAACCCATTCTAGTCAGGTTTGTATCTCCATTTTGCCAGTGGCAGCAATTACCCCCGTCTGTGTCCTGACTAAAAAGCGTGACAGGGTTCTCCTCTCCTCTTCACTTCTCCAAACCCAGAGGCTGGGTGAAACAGTCACTCCCTTTCTCTCTAATCCCAGATTTCCATGGTTTGATTTCCTGTGTCCCTCCCTGCTTCTCTGCTCTTTTCCACCTTCTGTCTTAACCTCTTTTCTTCTGGCCCATCGAAATGATGGGATCAAACGCTGCAGGTAAGGAATATTGAGTAATACAACCAACGGTCATGAACGCACATCAGTTTCTCTGCAAATTGCTACCCTTCCAGTCTAAAAAGGTTTTCCGAGTTACGGATTCTCAGTTAGAAATTGCTCAAGAAGTTAAAAGTGGACTGAGAGTCTGAGTCAAGTCTGAGTCTGAGCCGTTAGCTTTTTCATGTATAGATTATTTCAGAGACAGTGGTGTAACTTCCACCAATTGTCTGCTAGCTGAAGCTTGATACTGTGTTGAACTATTCCTTTTAACAGAGATAGGTGAAACATTATACAATAGCACCGTAAACGCAGGTTTTGTAATCCAAGACGTCCCATCTTGGCTTTCATCACAAGTCGGTGAAATGTTACTTGGTTCCGCAGCACACAGTCATCTGTGTGTTTCCACCATCATTTTTCCACCATCCTCTACCACGATCTATCTCTTTCCTTCCATTGCCCATCCTCCTTCTCTCCTTACAATTGGCTTCACTTCAAACATCCGAGTGATTGGAAATGTTAAGTTCCCACAGCCCAGCTGACCTCCACTGCTTCCTTCCCCAGAGATTCTGGGGGCTCTCCTCGTCTCTCTATAATTGGAGAGACAAGATACCTTGCACAGCTTTGATCCGTACTCCAGCTCTGATTATAGTTTCAGAAGGGTAAGGGTTTGCATTCTGAGTCTGTCTGTACTCTACTTCATTGCAAGGACTCACAGTTGAGCTTTTAGTGAAATATATATGATTCCAACACAATTTGCAGCAACTGTGCAGTTGTAAATGTGTGTAAAATCCTAAAACCAACCTGCTGTTCTTCACTCAATGATTGTGTAAACAAAATCACAGACTACGGATTTAGTCTTTGGCATAAAGACCACAAGTACATGGTGAAAAAATAAATACACACAAGTGTACATGTGCAAATGCAAACAAGTGAACTTCATTAGCTTAGAGATTTTCCTTTGAGTGTGATTTTTAAGTTCACAGATTTTGCAGAGCAATACCTGTCTTCTGGAAGACCTCTAGCTGTTCGCTGGTGAGCTCCTTGATAGAAGCCGTGATGGCTTTGAAGGCCCCCTTCAGTCTCTTGCCCAGCACCATGTGGTCCGGCTCGGCTCTCAGACGGATACCGTACTTGTCCTTGTCTGTTGACAGTGTCAACTGTCGCACATTAAGCTCCTGGAAGATGGAAAAAAAAAGAAGACACAACCTATGTCTTAGAAAAGGTAATGTCGCTGCCTTGATGCTTCCCAAGTATACGGATGAGTACCAGTTACTAGGGTTGTTACTGTCGATAAAAAAACAAACATGAAAATGAATACAAAAGTTGAAACAAATTAAATTAAAAACAATTTTAATGTGCACTGCAAAAATAACAAAAACCCTGATTTCATTACATGTCGTTAAATCATTAAATGCCAAAAACATTCGCTAAATAAAATGAACAAAGCCCTCCTGGCAACAACGCAAATGTTAAGTGACCCGGTTGCATTTGTTCAGTTTAACCTTTAAACCTTTTAAACTCACGCACCCAACATCTGTCCAATCAATCCAAAGGCAATGTAAGATGTAAAAATGTAACAAAAAATGAATGTTTGCATTCATTAAACTGCCAAAGCACATTAAAAGTGAACTAAAGCTAAACTTAATAGAAAATGTAACAAAAACAACTAGGAAAATAATTAAATACCCCAGGCATGTCCTGTCAAGAGCAAATCAATAATTGATTACTATCGAGTCATGCACTTACAGAGTAAGTCAGCCATGAAATCAACTGGTAAGTGAGTCCTCCTATACAGGCAGTACTTTCAGTACAGTACATTTTATTCCTAAATCTAAATGGAGATAGAAATCTGTGATCCGGTTATATCTGGTGCAGCAATAGAGATACTAAGTTTAGACATTCTGACACCCACCATGGCCTGCCATGCACAGCTTCTTTCAGTCAATCACGCTGAAAAGCGGGACTTAGTTCGAGCATATCTGAGCACAGATAAGCTGCTGTAGCGCTGTAGTGGGCCGAGTGTGGGGTGGAAAATAGCAGCTGGAACTCCTGTTTTGAGCTGAGCTTGGTTTGTGAAAATAGGAATGAATCAACGCTAAAGTGCACAAAAAGCACCTCTCTTATCTTCAAGACATTTATGGCTTTGTTTGTGTGTGATGTTGGTGCAAATAAAACAGCAAGTCATTGGATATTTCCACTGAACGTCTTCAGCCCGCTTGTCAGCAAAGCAAAGCTGATCAAAGCTACAGCCATCAACAGCCAATCCAATTGTGTGCCTACTTTCTTCCGTAAGACTTCCGACTGTATAAAATAAAAGTAATTTCCATCACATCGCCCACTGGTTTCTGAAGCAGCTAGCAGCTAATCAACAGCTAGCAGCTAGCGACCTGGTGCGGCACCCACCTGTCACTGAAATATGCCAGTGCTAGTATTAATGCCAATAGTATCCGCTACTCTATACATTGGAAAGGGCATTCTGAAGGGTGTCGAGTTAAGCTAGATGCTTTGTTACATCCTGTAGGAGTCAAATTAAAAACTGTAATTGCTCCAGACATGTGCTGTAAACAGAAAATGTAATTCACTCAGAGAGCAAGTCAGCCATGAAATCAACCAGTCAATGAGCCAGTCGATAACAACAATAGGTGCCCAATCGCTGCACATTTAGGTAGTGATATAAATGAATCACAGAGAAGGACCAGTTAAATAGTAATAATTATAGAATAATAATGAAGGAATCTAAGTAAAAGCCGCAGGGAAAAGGTGAAACCTAACTTTCAAAAGCTCAGCTCAACTCAAACGACATCAATAGTAAGAGAGTTTGAAGGTTCTTCCCGGGGCTGCAGGACCCTAAACTGTTCTCAGCTTGGATCAAATAAACCTTGTTTACTGGGGAAGCTAGATGCCGGCAAGGTTAAATGTTTTCCTCACCAGAAATCAAATCGAGTGAGAGATAAGAAGTGGCTCCAACTAAGATTAAGCTTGAAGGTTCCAACAAAAGGTTGCACCAGCAGCCCTTTTACAGGTAATCCCCATCTCATATATGGAAACAAGAGCCACAATCAATTTTCCATCTAAGAGGCATCAGTAAGAATGGAAAGACTTCCAACATTTCCAGGTAAAGCATTGAACAGCTTGAAACATTCTTACTTAAGAGTAGTTATCTAAGTCAGCTGTGGAACAACATTGACTTATTGAGCTTATTGAGCAAAAGCAAACCCAAAGACAAAGGGATAATGTCCGTTTAATGGCTTCCTGCAGTAAATCACAATTAGTCGGTCTGAGTTTTTTCCCTGTCTTTTGGGCAGCACCTGAACGGACCAGACACACCTGTAATTAATCTGCATTTTCCGGTACATAACCATACACTGATGATGATGAAGACATTGGAAACACATTGTTTTTTATATAGTTAAACATACAGGATGTCTACCTGGAAAGTCAAACTTGCAGGCTCTTTATGTAGAACAAGAGCTCGGAGAGCTGCGTGAACTGTAACGATGCATATTACTGTGACTATGAAGTACACAAACACATCAACGGTAATTCAATGTTTCCATGTGATGGAGGAAAACAAGTCTGCATTCTATAGTTGATGAAGGGTTTGCATGTGTGGCAAATGGAGTAGATCAAATGTAAAACCATTTACCAAGGCATCTGCTCCGCCACCTTTTTTAGATGAACCAACCGCAAATTACAGCTGAAGATACAGACTGTGTGCGAGCATGTGCTCCCTCCCCCTCTATCAAATCAACACACTGGCAGGTTCTAGGAGAGTTATCTCTGTCTCTTAAAAATCTAATGGTACTGATCAAAGCAGAGAAAAACTTATAGGAAAGAGGAGCAGAAGCTGCACCTCTTTCCTTGATGCAGAGAACTGGTAAAGTAACTGAGAAGACTGCACAAATCATCACATAAAACAATCACAGCGTGTTCTACTTACTTCCAGGATGTATTTCTGCAGGGACTGAATGTCTTTCAGAGCTTCTGCGTCCTGGTGAATAACTACCACCTCCTTTAATGGGTACTGAAATACACACCAACATTACAGTGGGTCATATGTTCCAGCACAAAAAAAACACAGAAATGGGGCTGTTGTATTTAACACAACAACATAACTTAGAGCATTAATATGATGAAGCCATATCTATGGGAAGTCCTGACAGAGTACAGATAACTTAAGAGCCCGTCTGATGCCGGATGTGTGAAGCAAATACTAATATTCGTGGTTGTAAGAGACAAAAATAAAAAAGCAATATAGTTACTGATATTCATATGTTTTTAACATAAAAGAAAATAAACATTCTAGATAGGGATCCCGCAAAGAACTGTAAACAAGTAATACACTTGATATTTTACAGTTAACAAAACGCAAACATTTCTGTGCTGCAATTACTTGTTAATCGGCCAACATTGCTACCGATATCAGCCGATATCTCGTATGTTTCCCAGAGTCTTAATTCACTGTGCCTCTGATACTGGAGTGAATGAATAGAATAGTCGATGACTCACCTTAACGGGCAGAGTCTTCCTGTCTCGGATCACTCGGCCCAGCTCAATCACAGACTGCATCTGAGAGACGGCGCTCTCGATGCGCTGGTCGATCACACTCTCCCTGAAATACAGAAACACAAATAAAGAAAATCTAAGCATCAACACCTCACACGTAGCGTTGCAATGCCATGGTAGGAGTGTCTGAATAACCTCTGAACTCTGCAGTTTGGGTTGTACGGGAGAGAAAGTTTTTATCCGAAACTCTTAACCTGGTGATACTTTTGCAATTGCAACGGGTGCCACCTGAGCGAGCGGCCTCCTGATGATAAGTGGATGTGGGAAGATGAGAAGAACATCTTTTAAAACATCACACCTACTTAAGAGAGTCACTCTGTGAAATGATGTACAATTTCAAGGCAGTTAGGGGACGTAGGTGCGTTTCTGCCAAAAACGTACAGGCAACGGTCATCATATTCTGGTTAAATAGGCGGTTTAGAAATTTGAAATTACTATTATATTGAGGAAAATGAATAACAGAGCACGACAAGATTAGTACCATATATCTTAATAAAGACAGAGTTCAGAACCACCAGCGCCAGAGTTTGACTCGGGAGCATCCACTAATAAGGTACACTGTGACTTCCACCGCTGAATTCAAATTAGAGCTGCACAGCCAGATCATCACGCATAATAGCGATATTAGCCCTAACTGTCTGGAGGAGCACACACTCGTGTGTGTGTGTGTGTGTGTGTGCACAATGCTTGTTCATTTATTCCAACAGTCTGCCTCTCCATGTGTGCACACAACAGTGGCGTAAAATGAGAGAGGAGAGGACTCCAAGGACAGCCAATCATTTAATGAGCTGATTGAGGAGCAGCTCTTCCCACCGCCTGATTGGTGGCTGACCTTTGGGAGCGGGGGGGTGAAGTGGTCCCATTCGACAGCAGGAAGGACAAGCGGCTAATAAAGCCGCGGCACTGAGTGCTGCCAAAGTGACAGCAGAGATTATATGAACCATTACACAAACTATTTTCCTTACGCTAAATCAAGTGGATATTTAATCATGTCAGAACTTTTTCGTTGTTGACGATGATGCAATTAAGTTTGGGCAATTAGACATTCCTCCCGGGCTTTACAAAACTGATCAGCCACCGAGGCACACATTTTACAGAAGTGAAGGGAATGAAATGGTCATATTTTGTGAGCAATATCAATCCGCGAGGCTGACAGTCAAAGACAAGCCTTTTGTATTTCTGCTTCTCTAAATCTCTCATTGCTTTCTAAATAAGGCGTCGACAGTTTGACTCCGAGAATACAAACGGGGTTGAGCTGCTTATCAAGACGATAGCAGTGAACCTGAGAGAAGCTGCGCACAAGGATTTCAATGTCTTTCTCAATGACCATGTTGTTGCTTATAACTAACTTTGTAGCGCAGTGGAAAATGCATCTGTGATTAACTTTTATCACCCAGAAACAAAGCCTTGCATTTGACACATGAACCAAAAATCTTCTCAGAAATTACTCAAAAGCAAATCTTTATCTACAGCACTAACACATTTCCCCCTGGGGATGAATAAAGTATACATCTATCTATCTAATAATTCCCATGTATATTTATAAATGTTTAAATGGAAAATTTGAGTATCAACTAACAACACAGAGGACGAGGAAGCAGCGAACAGCAGGAATAAAGAGAAGAAATGGTTAAGACCCAAAGAGAACAGCTGCTGTGAAGCCTGAAACTTTCTTTAGAAACTACTGCAGACTTTTGAGCTTCAAAAGCGTCCACTTCGAGGAGTTCAGACAGAGTGTGCTGCGATCGGGGTAAAGCGAGGCCACGCACTCTAGCTGAGACTGATTACGCTCTGCACTAACAGTGGATATCCTCTGAGAAAAAGACGTTCTCCTTTTTGAAACATTTGATCTGCATTGTGTGGGTGAAAGGTACGATATAGAGTTTATTTTCATTCCTATCATTAATAGGACTGTGACTGCAAAGCGAATATACGATGGGATGATCAATCACTTTGTGATCTCACCTTGTGAGCGAACCAGACAGATCCTGATGCATTGCATTACATGATCAATCTAGTTTCCAGAATAAATATGGAGTTTCTTTATGTGTGAAAAGAAGCTTTAGACATTTCATAACAGTGCGATAGATCCCTCTTACGTCGGCTGTATTTCAGCCCTCCACAATGACACACTGTGGGGAAACTCCATATAAAGAGTACGTACATTCTCAATTTCTGCCTGGTTTCTCCAAGTACAATATTCAAAAGATGTGGAAAGAGACCAGGGGAAAACAGGTGACACGTTGTCCGTCACAATCGCAAGAGCCACTTTTAGCTCTTGGATAGCGACTCTTTAATTTAAGCTTTAAATGAATCAGTCAACGTCCGTAAAAATGTTTGCTTTATTGGAGGCTTTTTCCAACCTGAGTTGGGGCAGCATGAGATAGTGGATGCTGCTGCTGTCCTTCTCTTCGACAGAGGCGGGGTCGATGAGGTGACGCAGGTTTTGGTACATCATCTCTGTAATGAAGGGCGTGAAAGGAGCCTGAGGAGAAGGAAGGAAAAAAAAGCAAGTAGATACGAGAGAAAAAAGGAAGAGAAGATTATTAGATGCTCTGTACTGTAGTTCATTTACATTTTCTGACAATAAGGTCTAAAAGTCAGAGGCATCTGCATAATCAGCATAAAAAACTGATTTTTACGGTAGTTTTTTCCCCTCAGTGGTGATAAAGTTCAAACAGAACGGTGCCAGAGTGAGGTTACTTCGAGTGTAACTTTCTTCCATTTCAACCATGCTTAATTAATTTCTGAAGCTCACAGCTGATCTGTATTGATCTGGGTTAGGCTAACTGGTGCTGAGCGTGCATCTCGCCTCACATGCAAACATCTTCAATGTGTTATAAATAAAAACTCCTACTGCTCATGCATAATTCATAGCCATGCCAGCACATACACCTCGTCCATACCAGCATTATTTCTTTGTGTCTTGCACACACAAAAGCAAAACCTCACCACGAGAAATTTCCCCAATACAATCTCTTTTACACACACACACACACACACACACACACACACACACACACACACACACACACACACACACACACACACACACACAGAAAGAGAAAAACAGTATGACTCACCATCAGCCTGCACATGGAGAACAGAACACTGAAGAGGGTTTCCAGCGCCCACAGGCAGTCCTCAGTGCCACTCTCTCCCTACAAAGTTCACACACACACACACACACACAAAAACAGTCAATCCCCTTGGAACAGTGAAAAGAGAAAAGAGCCCTTACACACATCAGCACATGGTTCCCCAATTCACTTCAACCGAATGTTGACTTGAAGGGCCACAAAGTGATTGCTCCAAAATGTCCGCAGATGGTGGCAATGATGAAGACACTTAGTGGTAGCTTAAATCACCGTTTCCATTAACCAAATGAATAAATGTAATGCTCAACAAAACAGCAACAAAAAGAAAAATACAGGACATAAACTTTTAAGAGAAGCATCATCTGTATTTATACACGAATGTATGATTATACTTTCACTCATCGGATCCTACTACTGCTAGTGATTGTCCCTCCTGGGACTCCATACATTTTAGTCATTAGCGGCCCCTTGCATCTGCCTTACATAATAGCATTAAATCAAAACAAGCAAAGTTTCAGAGCCGTTATCTCACCTTCAGACGGCGTCTGTTGGTCCTCACGTACCAGTTGGTGAGCATGTCCACAAACTTGACCAGGCGAGGCACGACGGTGTACAGGTGGTACGCTGCAACAAGAAACTACAGTCTAGTTTGTCCTTTCTAGTTTAATGAGGCTGAATACAGAAACAACATCAACATGTTACCGGATGGGATCGATATAAAGATATTAAGTACTTATCTTGTTAGCCACTGTCCATATGAAGTGATGTGTGTGTGTGTGTGTGTGTTTTTGTCTGTCTCACCTTCCATCTCAGCCTTGAAGAACTGGATGAGGGACTGTGTAAAGGACTGAATCCATTTGTCCATGATGTTGTCACTCTGCTTCGCTGTGTTTTCATTGTACAGGAACTGAATCTCATCCTCCTGACACATTAGTACACGAGCACACACAGTTAGTTAAACAAAAACATTTGCATACGTCAACATTGTTTTTACAAAGAAGCACAATATAGTTGATGCGAAGCCACTGAAATCAGGCCTGAAACCTGTACTGCATATATAGAAGAATATAAGCAAAAAAAAAAGAAACACTGTTGTGAGTCATTAGCATGTTCTGCAGCATTATTTCACATGTGCCACCTACAGACAAACAGAGTTATAACTACAATCATTCCTATTTTGACAGTTGCTGTTGGTGTGTGTTTTGAGTAATGCTGTTTGACATATTTTGTTATTGAACTTTTTAAAGTTACCGATATAGTTATTAAGTAGGTTAGACTGCTTTCACAGACTGTCATATTATCGGAAATAAATTGTATGTAATTGATACAATCTCAGAAAAAGAAAGTATGTTTTCTGTGTGTGTGTGTGTGTGTGTGTGTGTGTGTGGGTGTGTGTGTGTGTGTGTGTGGGTGTGAGCGTCAATGCAGTAAATATTACTTTATTTTTCTGTTGGTGGCAACATTGATATGTTTAAATTTACTCACAGGCTGGTAAGTGTAAAAGTGGTCATGTAAAGTGACTGAAGAGCTAAGAATCTATTCTATTCAATTCTTACTTCTTCTTAAAATTGCTCTCACAGGATAATCTTTAAAAAAACAAATGTTATGCTTCTGATGTTTTTTTCCAATCTGGACCCAAATAGCCTCAGCCACTTAACCAATCCCAGAGGGACATCAGGGCAAGTATTACTGCAGCTTTTACGGCATTATTTCATGGCTCTAACAACAAGTAATTTCCTTTTTGTTCCGGTGATTACCTTTTAAATAATTGGTTAATAACACTAACAATCTCCTGTGCTATCAAGCACTGCTGTGCTATTTAGACCAGGAACAGCTAAAGCAACACAGTAGGAGTTATGTAAGGTAAGAGCTTTTTATTCTGTTCATTACCTTCTGTAATCTCTGTACGTTCTGGACCAGGAAGCGATAGGCATTATACCACGGCAGGAAGACATCCTTCAACACATCTCGCACGCCCTCCTCTTTGAAGCGCAGGTTCTCTGCTCTCACTACAGGGGAGTTGATGAGGTACAGTCTACAAGGAGAGACGGAGTTGGTCAGTATGGCAGGATTGATAATGAGTGAGTGAGTGAGAGCATATATAAAAATCCAACCCTAGCCCAGCAAAGTCTGCAGTTTTTCAGCCCGACCCGACCCCGATCCCTTTAAGGTCTCTAACGCACGTCCTCACTGATGCGTGCAAACACACTCACACAAAACGATGCAGCGCAGAGGCGTGTATGGGCACAATGAAAGGACAGCGCTCTCTCCGATACATGCAAAAACACACACATGAAAGGAGAGAAGTTAAATGAGTCCGAGACCGACTTAAGCCCGCTGTGTCCCCAGGAGTTTGGAGACCTCTAACAGTGCGTACACAGGTCATTACTGAACTGCGTGCGTAGATGTGTTTGAGTGTGTGACGTTGTTTGTGTAAATAGACCGAAACAAATGAAGCATGTTTGGAAAGAGGGATGCAAAAATAAAGCTGTAATCACAACTAAACTTTGCACAACTGTGCGACACTGCCTACTAGTGTTACACGCGAGTGGTTATACACGAGTGACCCACATCGTGAATTGTGACTGTATCTAGATATTGAACGAAGCAAGGAGAGCTGCTCTGGGCTTAAAAAAGATCCCGATGTCATTTGTTCAACATTTTACGGGTACACATTGATGGTCAGCATTTTAACTTCAGTATGTTGCTCATACAGATGCGTGCAGACGGTTAAAACCATGTTCAAATCTTCTTGCCACAACAATCTGAGGTAAACGCTTCACTTTATGTTACATAAAAGCACTTAAAGGACACCATTGAAAGAAAGCTGTGAGGCAGGCAGCAGTCTCTTAATGCAAGGCTATTCAGCGGTCTGGATTTGATTCGCTCCATCAATTAGTTTAACTAACCTTAAATAGGTTCTACACACATTTTTGGGCCAAAACCAAATTTTACCAACAGCATCCCATTGCAAATGAATGTCTTATCTCCATTGAGGCCAAATAAAGACACTGCTGACATGACAATGGAAGAGAATCTGAATAATCCACATGGATATAATGGTCTGTGGCAGGCGTCAGCACACTGGGTTAGAGTGGTTGGAAAAGGTTTTGATGACGAGTCTGGGATGATGCAACTTCATGCAATCGGCTGTGAGCGGTTTTAATAGCAGCAACTACTGAAGATACCCTTGACATAAAATGCAGAATAGACAGAACCATCAGATGGTTAAATACCTAAAAATGAGCCAACATGAAGACAGTTGACACTGAAAATACCAACAAAAACCCCTCACAGTCTGTACTTCCCCCTCTCACTGCTTCAGTTTCTATCAGACGCATGTGTGCCTTTTTTCCCCTCATCTCTGCAACTCACTCTTCATCAATATATACGGTTTGAGAGCATATGGCGCAACTTCATGGTGCTTTATTCATTAGGACATATGGCCATGGCACTCTCACTGCTCAGGGCGAATGTATGCGGAGAACCTTGTGTATGAACGTGTATGTACAGTGTGCATGTACAGTGTGCGTGAGCGTGCCTATACTGTTAGCAGGACGAAGTTTGAGCCCAATTAAGCGTGGATAGCGATTCAAAGCCTTTAAAACCATGCCTGCTAATAACATAAGGTAGGTTAATGGTAACACACAGAACCCAGCCACCGGCACAAAGACATTCATGCTTCAGAAACACACTCATTCACATTCAAGCACAGAGCTGACCTGAGGGCATCCGCTCCATATTGCTGCACTATCAGCCCTGGATCTGGGTAGTTCTTCTTGCGCTTGCTCATCTTCTGTCCATCGCTGCAGGAGTGAGACAAGCAAAGTCATTAATGCACATACACACGCATGCATGCACAAACGTGCATGTCAGAAAACCAAGCACTTGGTATTCAAATTAGTCAAGTCCTTCCAGGTCAGCAGGCCACAGTGCTGCATTTAGCCCCCGGGGCTGAGGACATGACAAGTAGCCCTATTGTAGAGCGGCTCTCAGGGCTAAATGTTGCAGCACACACAGCCCAATGACCATGAGAAACGGCAGAAAAAAATGGGGATGAATTGGCAGGTGGAGAAGGGAAAAGAAAAGGAACATAAAATTGGTAGTAAAGAGGAGGGGAACCAGTGGATTATTGGAAGCCAACACGAAAACAATAACATCTGCAGAAAAAAAGCTCAGCATTAGGTTGGCAATATCCTGTATTTTTCTTACTGTCAACAAATCTCGTTAAAGACAAAAAGCAACCCTGCTATTGAGTATTGCCAGTGTAACCAAAGCCTGATTGGCAAATTAGAAGGACTGGAGATCTCTCAAGTATAACAAAAAACAGCCTCGATCTTTAACAAAGATTCATTTTATTTGCAAATGAAGGAAAGATGGGAAGGAGATGGACTCACCTAGCGAGTACCAATCCGTTGACGATGACATTCTTGAAGGGCGGTCTGCCAAACAGCGCTGTGGAGAGCACCAGCAAGGTGTAGAACCTACAGCAGGATGCAAAAGATAGCACACAAGGTCAGCGTGACAAGCAGGACTGAAAGATTACAAGTCATTCTTTTTCTGAGGTAGGATTGAGGAAAAACTCACCTACTAACTTAATAAACTGACTAATTTAATACTTTTATTCTGTTTAATTCAAAACTAAAAATGAGTGTTTTAGAAACACGCCATTCATGCTTTGCATTCGTCATTTCCCTCAATGAACTCAGCAGGGAAGGACTCAATGTCACTAATTCCTCATCCGTCGACCTCTTTCCATCTATCCAGTCATCCACAGCTTACCATCCCCTCGTCTGGTCAATGCCTTCGGCGATGAAGTCTGCTGGGAAAGTGTCCTCGAACTCCTTCCTGTTCTCAAAGGGGTAGTGGGCCTGGGCGTACGGCATGCTGCCGCTCTCAAACCAGCAGTCGAACACCTCCGTGATCCTCCGCAGCACGCCCTTACCACACCGCGACGGGATCGTCAGACCGTCGATGCTGGGCAGAGAAAGTGGGGACAGGAGGAGGGAAAGAAAGATAAAGGAGGAACAACTGTTAAGACAAATGGCAGCAATAACAAATCGAACGGTCCGGTTTTATTTCAGGGTTTTCTTATTGCCGTTGGGCACTTTTTAAACATCTGTTCACTATATGGATCCAAGCGTCTATAAGCTTGTTTGGCTGCAGTCCAAAACAAGGATTGTTATAGTCTTCTACCTCTGGGAACGAGGTTTAAGAAAGAAACAACGTTGCTAACGATGTGCTGACATCCACTAGAATGAGCTCGGTTATTGCTTTGGGTCACAAGCTTCAGACAGATGGATATGGAATCATTTACTCCACAAACCGACTCACACCGACTCAGCCCGTGAAAAAAAGTAATTGTTTCTTCAGTAAAGTCACGTAAACGGAGGTAAACAGATGAACCTGGGTGTAGCAGCTACAAAGTGTCAGCCGGTGTGAGGTGCCCACTAAATCTAGATTCAATTCATGTGTACGGAAAGTTCCCTCAGTTGTATGAATACAAAAACAACAGAATATTAACATTTACTTTCTTTTACCATTCAGCAACAGCCTACTGCACATTTCTAGAATGATTAGCACTAAACTGCAGATTACACATTTAGTGATCACTAAAGCCCACTCTGCTGCAGTACTCGGCTGCTTCTGAGAGCTCTGCTCCTGGGCCTATTGAGGAAAAGGAGAGCGTCAAGCAGGAACATTACAAAAGGAAATGCACTGCCGAGTACATTTTGAGTAGTTTATTATGTCATTTTTGTGGTGTGTTACTAAGATTTTGCTAAAATGTTCGCAATGCGAGCAGAGCCATTAGCTCTGGGATTTGGCCACTTCACACCTTATTATATGATGCAACAGTCCGCCCATTTAGATGTTAAGAGATCCATACATCTTTTGTATTTATTAAGGTTCAAACAACCGCACACTTTCCAAACCTGGTTTGAAACATCTGATGAACTGTTAAAGAACACGTTTTTTAATTAGAGGAGTTTCTTTTCAATCTTAAAAGGATTGCTAAAATAACTTCCATCACCTTTCCGTGTCTTCCAAACCTGCAAAGGCACTTTACAAACACACAATCCAAACACGGGAGCAGGACAGAGGATCCTTTTTCCTCCCCAATCAATTAAAGATGGCCAACCCCACGGAGGTGATGAAAGGTAATGAGCAGATGAAGAGGAAAGTGATCTGTGTTGCACAGCACACGTCTGGCTCAGGCAGACAGGTCACGATAGAGAGGCAGAGGGCAGATTTCAACGTGGACAAATTCATGTACCAACACACACAGACACCATATTATAAACTTATCATCTCATGTTCACCCATCTACACGCATACAGCCGGAAAATCTGAGGGTATCGCACTACCACAGCAGACACACACCACTGAGTACATGCTCAGGTGGTTGGCTAACAATCTCGGCGTTGGATCAGTGACTCACCTCTCCCGATGCAGATCAGTTGCTTTGACTCCGGTCAGTTCCTCCAGTTCAGCCATGGACCCGACACACACCACCTAATGCACACACACACACACACACACACACACACAAAACACACAAAACACACACACACACAGTACAGGTTGAGTGAGCAATATCACAAAACAGCTTTCGGTTACATTACCTGAAGACGTAAATGAACGATTATTGTGGAAATTACAAGTTAATCGATTAGTTGATGTAAAATATATTTAAATAAGCAATTTGTGGTTTAAATCATCAAGCAAAAAATGTATTCGAAAGACATCACATAAGGCCTTTCCATTCAATTTCTGACATTTTATCAAGGATAATTCAATTAATAAAATATCAATATCTGTGTTGGCCTCCCAAATACATTATTGTTGGAGCTACACTTTACAAAAAGCAAGTAAAAAGGTTAGTTTGTACGATGAAGTATTACCGACCTTTACAATGTTGTGGACTAATGCACTTTAGTGTTTGCCAGTGTGCGGTAGGCGACTCAAACCGCTGTTCTTTCTCACGGTTCATTTTACCGAAAGGAATTGTTTGACATTTTGGGATACACGCTCATTCACTTTTAAGATTTTTTTTTTTAAACACAATTAATTTGTAACAGACCATGAACAATATCAAACATAAATGTTCCCATTTAGTTTATTGTATTAAGGCAATGATGCTACCATTTATGTGCGGATTAAACAAATGAGATACGGTGTGTGCTATGAGTGAGTGTTTAAAACCTGCACAGGACCGTAAACCTCATAATTCTAATGTATTTATCACAATACAAATTAAAAGGAGGCCTACTTGAACACACTTCCTGAGTAACTTCACCTTAGAAAGTGTGGTAAAGTGTGTTATCTGGTCTCCTCAGAGAGTTAACCTGTAGGCTCTGCTCTAGTTTCACCACAGCGCCAGGTAACATGGCCCAGATTACTAAACCACCGTCACACACAACAGAAGAGTAAAAGAAACGCATCCAGAAAAGACAGAGAGAGAGAGAAAGAGAACAAAAACAAAACAATAGTGAGATAGAAATGATCCTGCCACACAGACAGACTCGCTTACAGCTTTAGTGTTGGGTGTGTGTGTGCTTAGCTGCTGAGGGGTGTGTGAAGGAGGCACCAGGGAGCGCAAGTGTTCTGGAAACAGTCACAATGCTATTTCCAGCAAGCAGGTCGCTGGCTGTCCCTCTTTCAGTCAAGGGAGCAAGACTTCATTTCTCAAACGCTCAAACAACCCAATTCTGACATCTCTTTTCACACAGTTGGCCGGGTTTGGCAATGAGCATCCACAACCAGACGAACATTTATACAGTTTGACTGGCTTCGCCGCTGTCTGCTTCTTTTTCTTCCATCCATTTATTTATTTTCTTCCCCCTCTTTTCAACTCCCCCCCCCCTCCCTTCTCGTGTATTTCACTTCCTCATTTTCTTCACACGATAATTTATTCCGTCCCCCTCTTCTTCCTCCTCCCCCTTATTTTCCGTGTCATCCTCCCCTCGATCGCCGTTGGTCTTGCGGACCTTTGAAGTCGCCTTAACCGGCATAAAGAGAAACCAGACACATTGGTTCTTGTTTGTTTGCTGTTTACGTTAATGAATCATTCATGTGTTGAGTTTACAGGGGCACTCGGTAATGGTGCCTGAGGGGAGCTGACTCAGACTGCAGTACGGAGTCACGCTACACTCTCTGGTTTGACACCATGGTCCCCTCACTCTGCCATGCAAGAAAGTATCCCCTACACACACACACACACACACACAAAAAGGTCCAGATATGCTAAATTATAAGAGCGTCAAAAGGAGGTCAGTGAGAAATATTTCCACTCTGCAAATGTATGAGAAGACTTGGATTTCTGTGCCCTCGCAGCGGACCAGTACTTCTTTGGAGAGACATGAGACATTTGTTCCCCTAACTCATTTCTAGAGTAAATAAAAGTGAGACTTATGGAGAGTTCAACTTTTCAATTATGCCCTCTTCATGCTGAGCCCAGATTGATTTATGAGTGCTGCCAACCCTGAGAAAAGAGTAACTGTCTTGGTATTTGGTCATGACACAGACAAATTGTGTGATATCTGCAACGCACAAAAGACACATTAGAAGCATCAAGTGCTCCATTAAAACAAGAGTGTATGTGTGTGTTTTCCTGACCTCCTCAAAGTCTTCGCTGACCCAGAGCGGGATCGGGGTGCCCCAGTAACGGTTCCTGGAAATCGCCCAGTCTCGTGCGTCCCTCAGCCAGTTCCCGAAACGCTTCTCCCCCACAAAATCTGGAACCCTACCGAAACAGAGAGATTATGAAGATGTTTTCAACACCACATAGAATGCAATTTAATAGCCATTTCACTGTCATACTGTCCAGTAAGAACAATGTGGCCTAAAATGATTTATTACTATATCTAATTTGTACTACTTACCAGCAGAATATAACAATAACTTCTAATGATATAATTCATTTAACACAACCTGGACTCTGATAAGCAGTAAACATATAGATAAATAGACATGGGGAGATGATTTATTCATTTAAAGTTTAGTACATTTGCTCATTTTGAGATGATGAGCTTCCTAGCTATTGTCGCTGGCAGTAGTGACGGTGTTTGCTGAAACATGAAAAGACTGAAAAGCCTCACAATCCACTGTCAAAACATCACCCACCTCTAAACGATAAGTGGGTGATGTTTCCCCAACAGCCTGCAATCAGATACAAAACCATTTCTGAACTCACGTTACTGCCTCTGGAATGCAAGAGAAAATAAGACGTTTGTAAATCAAATTTTTAAGACCTACATATACCCTTCAAATTTTATGTGGAATACATTTTCTTACAACAAGAGCAAGCATTATTTATTCGTATTAAGCTGACTTTCTCTTCTTCCTCCTTTTAGCCCTAAAAATAAACTGTGCTGCTGTATTTATGAAGCTCAACTGCAAAGGTTAACGTTCCCTCCGAGGCATCTTCCTCCTCCGTACCCCTTTTCCTATATTGCCTCGACCGATTTCCAGCTTTAATCCACTATCTCACAATCTCTTCCTCTTCCTCTCATTTTTTTCTGTCCCCCTCTCTCGCTTTGCCAGGCAGTGCTCTCAGGAGAACAGAGCAGGGGGGGTATAAATTGTCGTCAGGATCCACGTGCTAAGCAACGAGTTCATCAATTCCCATTTGTGGGAGGCATTTCTATTTAGGCCCCTAATATATCAATTTAATGATTTTTTTTTTTGCTGCTGCTGCTCACCAGGCCCCCCCCCCCCCCCCCCCCCCGTGAACACTCATCCACCACCTCGCCCTCCCACTCTTGCTTCATTCTAAATGTAGAATTTAAAATGTGCTGTCTTATGCTCCAGACGCAGAGAGGAGCCATTTAACATGTGCAGGCTTCTATTATAAGTCAGAGACGCTAGGGATGGATAGCAGAGGGAGGCAGAGGGACAGAGGTTGTGGTCAGGACCGATTGAGCGTGAGCGTGATGGGTAGAGAGGACGAAAACATGAAGAAAAACGGAGGAAGAAAATATAGAAGCTGATGACTTTGTAACTAATCAGGAAATAGACTGTACGCTAAACCCCTCCCCTCCTGAAAGGTGATCGTCCAATCATGGCTTAGTAATTGTCACCATGCAGGTCTGTCAAGCTTTGGCCTGATCCAACCTGAGTAACACTCAACGCCACATTTCAAGAAACTACG